>NC_091688.1:54551742-54854772 GCF_041296265.1 Equus caballus
CCCATGACAGCATCAGTTCAATGTCCACATCAGGTGCTGCTGAGGCTCCTGAATAGAATCTATCAGGTACAGCTTCTGGGCACAATTCCTCCCCGTATTGAGATCTGTTCTCAATAGACAATTGGTGGGACAGGCTTTGGATAACAATTAGAGACATTCCAGTTCAAAAAAGGGGAAAAAAGAAGGTAAAAATGAGTCATTGACCCCAAAGATTTTCAAAATCAAGGTGGACAAACAGTAGCAGGAATTCTTTACTTAGGTTTCAAAGCCTCAGAATAATCCTCTTGGTTTGAGGGCTGTGATATCCTGTCTTTATTTCCTGATATTGTTACTTTTTCTTTCTCTCTCTCTGTCTCTCTCCTTCCCTCCATCTTTCTTGTCTTTAATGAGTGTTGCTAGAGGTATGTCAAGTTTATCAATCTTTTTGCAGAACTACCTTCTGCTTTTGTTGATTCTCTTTATTGATTCTGTGTTTTCCACTTTCTGTGTTCCAGTGTTTTGCTTTATTATGTACTTCCTCCTACCTACTTTGCCATAGTTCACTTTACTTTTCCCATCTTCTCAAAGTGGGAGCTCCAAATATTGATCTAATTCCTCTCTTCTTTTCTAATATAAGCATTTAGTGATAGAAACGTTCCTCTAAGATCTTCTTCAGCCTCATCCTATCAGTTTTGATATGAGGCTTGTCAATCATCTCTCAGTTCAAAAGAGTTTCTAATTTCCAACCTCACTTCTTCTTTGACCTACAGGTTTTTTATAACCATGTTGCCTGACTTCAAAATACTTGGCAATTTTTCAGATACCTATTATTAATTTATAATTTAATTCTCTTATGGTGAAAATAACACACTCAGAGTCCTATTCTTTGATATTTTTGAGGCACATTTTATTGTTGAGCCTATAGTCTGTCTTAGGGAATGTTCCGTGTGAACTTGAAAAGAATGTGTATCCTCAGTTGTTGGGTGCAGCCTTCCATGAATCTCAAGGTCGTTCCAATCTTTTAGAGCATCACAGATGCTTATTTTTGGTCTTTCTCTATTGGCATGGCAAAGTCTGTCCTATGCCTGTCCCATCATTGTATTTTGGAAGCACAGTACTTGTCCAGTTTCACAGGTTCTCAGCTGGAGAGGAATTTTGCCTCAGGATGAATCGTAGCTCCAGTCTCATCCATACATGATTTAAATGATGCTTAGATGAGATTTTGGACTTTAGGCCTTAGAGATGCTGGAATGAGTTAAGGCCTTTGGGGCTACTTGGATGGAATGAATGCATTTTTGATAGCAAAGGGACATGAATTTTGGAGGGCCAGGGGCAGAATGCAATGGACTGAAATTTTGTGCTCTACCTTCAAAATTCCTATGTTGAACGCTTAACTCTAAATGTGACAGTATTTGGAGATGGGGTTTTAGGGAGGTAATTAGGGCTAGATGACGTCATGAGGATGGGGCTCTCATGATGGGATCAGTGCTCCTCAAAGAAGAGACACCAGAAAGCTCTATGTCTCTGTCTTCCTCTACCTCCCCTACCACCCATCCCCCACAAAGAGGAGGTCATGTGAACACATACTGAGAAGGTTACATCTGCAAGACAGAAAAAAGAACTCTCCTTATAACCTAACCATGCTGACACCCTAATATCTGACTTCCAGCCTCGAGAACTATGAGAAAAGAAATTTGTTAAGTCAACCAGTCTGTGGTATGAGCAGACTAAGACAACTGTGTCCAGAGTATACAAAGAACTTTCCAGACTAAACAATAAACAACCCACTCCCTCCCCAAAACAGGCAAAAGACATGAATAGACATTTCAGCAAAGAGGATATAGTGTTGGCAAATAACTTAACAAATGATGTTTGATTTGCATTAGGCAGTAGGGTAATACAAATTAGAACGACCCTGAGGTACCACCACACATCTATTAGAATGACTTAAATGGGAAAAAAGAAAATACTGACAATACCAAGTATCCAGATGTTGAGCAACAGGAATGTTCATACATTGCTGGTGAGAATGCAAAATGGTACAGCCCCTCTGGATGAGATTTGGCTGTTTCTTATAAAGTTAAACATACACTTCTCATCCCAGCAAGCTCACCCCAGGGTATCAACCTTAGAGAAACAGAAATTTATTGTCCACATAAAAACGTCTGCACTAATGTTTATAGCAGTTTTATTGTAAAAGCCAAAAACTGGAATCAATGCAAACATCCTTCAACAGGTAAACAAATAGACCCCCTCTGGTCTATCAACACGACGGAGTACTACTCAGCAGCAAAAAGGACTGGACGTCAATGTGCACACCAACTCAGACGAATCTTGAAGTCATGGTGCTGAGTGAAGGAAGCCCGTCTCAATAGCTTATATACCATATTATTCCATCGTATGACATTCTGGAAAAGACAAAACTAGAGTGATGGAGAACAGACTGGTGGTCTCCCAGAGCCCAGGTCCGGGTTGATGGTGTGACTATGAAGTGACAGCACACGGAAGGTTACTAGGGAGATGAAATTCTCATTATGCATTCTCATCATTATGTATTCTCATTATGGTGATGATTACACAAATCTAGACATGTTAAAATGTATAGAACTGCATACTTTTTAACAGACAAGTTTACTGTATGATAATTGAAACAAGAACAAAAGTTGAAGGCTATGGATTGAACAAGCTGGATGAGGAAAAACAGTGCTTTTGTTTTCTCCCCAGCAGTAGGAGGTCAGCTGCCTGGACTTTTCTTAAGAATCCTCCTTCCACCACAGTGCTGGATGCCTTTCTCCAGAGTCTTACACACAGGAGAAAGTTCTGGCTGCCCCAGGTGCGAGGTCTCCAGGCTGCCTGTCCTCCCTCACAGGCCCTCCGGCTCCCTGGCTTAGGTTCTGGGGGCACAGGTGTGGGCCTGCAGACCTCAGGCCAGGGATTTGAGCATTTCCCCAGGTGAGGCAGGTCTTGTGCAGAGCTGTAGTGAGGTGGTTTCTGCCCAGACTCCCATTCCAGCAGAGCTTCGGGCAGTTGTGACTCAGTGTACTGAGGCCTAGAAGCCCCTGCGGTGTTAAGTGGGGGTTCCCATTTGACTTAGGGAGCCTCAACCTTTGCTTGACATTTGTTGTCTTTCGTGATGAGTAGCACCCTCCCTCCCCTCCTCTCCTCTCTCCCTGTCTCCCTCCCTCCTTCCCTCTACCTCTCTTTCCACTCCATCCCTTTTTCCTCCCTGCCTCCTCTTCCTTCTCCTCTCTCCCTCCTGCCTTCCTCTTCAGCCTCTTCCTGCTTCTCTTTCTCACTCTCTCTGCCCCTTTCCCCTTTCCTCCCCTCTTTGTCTACACCTGTTTTAGTCTCTAGGACAAAAACTGAAGAGTCCCCAGTAGAATCCTTGGTCCCTCCCAAATGCCAGGCCCTCCTGCAGGCGAGAGGCTGACTGTGCACACACCCTGGGTCCTGCCCCGTGGAGCCCCCTCTGGAGCCCAGGGCAGCGCAGTGGAAGCACCGCCAGTTCGTGTCCTGCCCACCACGCCAGCTGGTGCGTGGGGCCTGGTGGACTGGTGTTGAACGTGATGGTGACGCGAGCAAGAACAGGAAAAGGATGATTTCAGCCCCAGTGGCCGTGGTGTCACCAGGAGCTCGGCAGCTTTTGAGGCGGTGAGGAACGGTGGGGAGGGTCACGGGCCCAGGTCAGGGCGGCTGAGTCTCCAACTCACCGGGCACCCAAGGCCAGTGTGGGCCTCCGTGCGCTCCCCCAGCCTGCAGAACCTGGCGGGGTCGCAGAGCGAGCGGCCCAGCTGGGTCAGAGTGGCCTCTCGGGGTGCCAACCTGACCCTTCGGGGTCTGCCTGGGGGCGGGTTCCGCGCCTTATATGGTTATCGGGACTGGGGCACCAGCCCTGCGGGGGACATGGCTCCAAGGTCCCCTCCGACTCATCCCTGCCCCTAAAACGCGTCTCTTGGCTCAGGGGGCTCCACCTTGACAATTAGAAATGGCAAGCAATAGGATATATATTGGAATATATGAGGAAGCCATCTGGTGTAAACCTAATTAGGCCTGACTTTGTTTTTCCTAAAAGGGCCTGACTGTGGCTGTTGAACTCGTATTGTATATCTGCTTTAAACATTTACTATGGCAAGAACAAATGGCCTTAAGATAAAGGTACAACTTCCCCCCACATTGGCATTTCCTTAAGGATAAGCATCTTTCCTTAGGCTAGGAACTGACTGCTGTGCTCACCTTTGACCACCCAGCTCACCTGTGACCACCCACCTGGAAACAGACCTGCCACCCTGCTTTGTCCACAGAGACAGCAGATCTACCTGCTGTGTCCATCAATCATGTGCCGACAGAGCAATCTGGAAACTATTGTAAAAGGGACATTTCAATCATATGTGAAACATCCTCTTTGGGGGTATATAACCACTCTGTACACCCCACTTCTTTGGTGCCCTTTCTTTCTTTGGGAAGAAAGTCCCCTGCCATGGTCCTCACATTTTAGCTCAGAATAAACTCTCCCAAATTTTCATTTATAGATTGGTTATGGATTATTTTTGTTGACAACCTTCACAGCCTGCCTCACCCTCAAGGTGGAAGGACACACGCTAGTGCTGCACTTTGAACCGGTCTCAGGCCGCCACGGACGGATTCAGGGGAGGGCACGGGGTCCTGAGTGACGTGGCAGCAGCGGCTCCGTTGAGGCCCCGAGTGGGGACACGCCACCTGTTGGGGCGGGGATGGGGGCGGTGCGGGGCGCAGGTGAGGCACGTGGCCCTTCCAGGGATGGAGGGGACTTGCGAGAGGCCAGCTTGGTCTCCGGGCAGAGGGACTGGGCTGGAGGCAGGGCAGGACTTACGGAAGAGAAGAGGGCGCAGGTTTTCCGCGACAGAGAAGGTCCCAGTCACAGGTGGGGGGGGGGGTTCAGAAACCGCTGCTCTGGAGATGGGGGAGGGGGTCGGACTGCAGCTTATGACCAAACTTCTAGTTACGTCAAAAGAAAAACAACAAAAAAAACCCAAAAACAACCCACCACAGTTAAAGGTCCTCGGTGGAGGAGGCGGCCGACCTGAAGGAGGAGGAAAGGAGATGCTCCCCTTGCTGTGGAGCATGTGCTGCTCGCCCGCCTGGTCGCCTCGGCGGTCTCCGTGGTTCCTCCCTGTCGCCGCTCCAGAGGGACCCGATCTCCCCCAACCCAGCGGCCAGGACAGCCCGGCAGAGCGCGGGGAGGCGGGGTGACCCGTCAGTCGCAGACGGGCCAACCTCGGGCCACAGGGCCGGCGGACCCGTCCTGGCGGCGGGGCTGAGGGGCCGGGCCGCCTCCGGGAGAAGGCGCGGCCCCGCCGGGGCTCCGTGGGCACCAGACGCGCTCCGGCCGCGGCCTCCAGCCCCCGCCCTGCTCCGGACGCTCGCTCCAGGCCGAGCCTCGGCCGTCTTCTCCCCGCGGGGACGGGGCGTGGGGGCCGCCCTGCGCCCTCGGGTCCCGCTGTCGGCGAGGAAGACGACCGGCCCGGGAAAGAGCCTCCACGGCCGGCGCTGCCCCGGGTCCCCTGCTGCTGCTCCCACCGCCGCCCGTGCCTCGCCGCCAGGCCCCCGCGCTCCCGCCGCCTCCGCGGAGTCAGGGTCAAGGACACCGGGTTCTCCGCGGGCGCGTCCACATGGACAGGGCAGGCGTAGCGGGGTCCCAGCCTGCGGTGTCCCCGCTGGCCCCGTGCAGCTCTGCCTGTCGCTGTGCCTCGGAGGCCCCAGCCCCTCCGCCCAGGGTCCCGGAGACTGAGCCAGGGCCACCCCGTCGTCATGGTCACCCTCGGACCGCGAGGCCAAAGGCAGAGGCGGGGTCCACTCCGACACGCCACGAGGGGTCCCCGCGCGGCCCGTCTTGTCATTGGACCCAGTGTCTCCTTGTGAGGAAGGGGTCAGGAGGAGATGCTGTGAGGCGTGGCCAGCGCGGCCCTGGGGGATGGTATCTGAGCTTTGGGGTTGAAGGTTTGAGACCTAAGCTGGAAGCTCTTTGTTTATTTGAATGTCCTGTTTCATTCAGAGTTTTCACTTATCCTATTCTAACCGATTCAGATTTTAGTCAGAATTTCTAGCTCCTCTGTCTCCACTGGACTCTAGAGCCCCTGAAAGGCTGGCTTTGAAACTGAGTCCAGGAAATCTCATCTTTGCATCCCCAGCTCAGCCAGAAAGAGGAATCCTAGCCAGGGGTCCAACGTCTGTGGAGACCAGGAGTCTTGGACCCACGTCCACCCAGGCCTTTGAGACACTTGCAGTGCTTCCAGTCGAGGCTAGACTATTTCGAATACACCTTGTTTGCTTAGGTTTGAGTTGCAGTCTATATTCATTTTGACTAATGAACTAAAGGAAAGTTTTAGAAATTTCACCTCTTGACACTGAAAGCATAATGTAACAAATGAACCCAACTGTGTATCCCTGTTGTAGAACCACCATGTGGATCAGAACTGTTCCAAGAGACTCCCAAACACAATAATTTATCTATACTCCAAGAGAGTGACAAGACCAAAGACCACTTTCCTCAAGCGTGTTATTAGTGGTGTTGTTGCTATTGTCTGTATTCTTTTGTTTATATAAATGAGACACTGTGGGATATTCTATTACACCCAGTGTCCTTTAAAACAAAAAATGCCGGGCCGGCCTGGTGGCGCAATGGGTTAAGTTCGCACGTTCTACTTCTTGGCGGCCTGGGGTTTTCAGGTTCGAATCCCGGGTGTGGACAGGGCACTGCTTGGCATACCATGCTGTGGTAGGGCTTCCACATATAAAAAAGCAGAGGAAGATGGGAACAGATATTAGCTCAGGACCAGACTTGCTCAGCAAAAAACAGGAGGACTGGCAGTAGTTAGCTCAGGGCGAATCTTCCTCAAAAAAACCAAAAAACACACAAAAAAATGCTTGGTGTTAGACAAAAGAGATTCAGATGAAAGATAGACATTCAATAAAAACCCTATAAGACCAGACCCTGTTGCCTAGTGGTTCAGTTTGGTGTGCTTGGCTCTGGTGGCCCAGGTCTGGTACCCAGGTGCAGACCTAACCCCTCATCTGCTAGTGGCCATGCTGTGGCAGTGGCTCACAATAAAAAAGAGGAAGATTGGCAAGAGATGTTAGCTCAGGGTGAATCTTCTTCAGCAAAAAAAGAAAAAAACCCTGTAGTTCCAAATTAGAATTGGCAGTGTTGGTGAAGATATGTGAGTACATGAATACATATGAACATAGATGTGCATTTCCTAGTTCTGTCCACTGGAAACTACTGAATGGCAATGAGCACCTCTAGGATACACAGTTGGATCTGGGAAGACCATTTTGCACAAAAAGAAACCAGAGTTTGTTAAAGAAATGGCTGAGTCGACGAAGGAGCAGTAAATATTCAAGATGAGATAGAAACACCTTGTCATACTGATATGAGGAGAGGTCTCAGAGATTATTAGCATGTTATCAAAAGGATTAAGGGGCCAACTTGAACTCACATTCTTTGCTGAAAGGGAGGATAATTGGAGCATCAGTGAGGACCATATTGCAATGGATTGAACTGCTTCCATGTGTCTGAATCCTAGAGTTCATATCAACCCAGAAAAAGAAAAAGAAAGGAAGCTAACTGGTGACCACCGAGGGTGCTAGGGGACCAGCTCATTAAGGTGCAGTTCTCTTTACAGACTGTTCTGTTCCATAACTAACTAGTTATCTAGGGGAATTTTCTCTTTCTACAAGTGTCCCAGGTAATAAGACCTGACGATGGAGTATCACCAGTTTGCTCCACGTCATCACTGAATGGACCTGGGCCTTGCACATGAAGGGCTGCTAACACCATTAGAAGAGGCACACAGGACGTGACGTGTCCCCTGATGGAAGAGCACACACCGCTTTTGAGG
Source organism: Equus caballus (assembly GCF_041296265.1). Taxonomy (NCBI): domain Eukaryota; kingdom Metazoa; phylum Chordata; class Mammalia; order Perissodactyla; family Equidae; genus Equus; species Equus caballus. The sequence continues at coordinate 54,559,599 of NC_091688.1, forward strand.
AAGTCTTGTCAACCTATCAAACACGAATCTGATCAGTGTCTGCATCTGCAGATCCAACACAGTGGCCACAAGAAACATGTGGCTATTGAACATTTGGAATGTCGCTAGGGGTACAGAGGAGGTGAATTTTAATTTTATTGAATTTATAACATTTAAATGTAAACTTTCAAACTGAAGACAGGTGAAATGTTATTTTATTAGACGTAACTGTATAACTTTGGTAGAACTATTTCCCTTAACAGTAGCAATGTACAAGATGAGCATTTTGTTTTGTTGACTGCTCATACATGTTAGTTTCCAAGGTCGCTACTAAATTTGTTTTCTTTTTTTAAAGATTGGCACCTGAGCTAACATCAGTTGCCAATCTTCTTTTTCTTCTCCTTCTCCTTCTCCTTCTCCTTCTCCTTCTCCTTCTCCTTCTTCTTCTCCACAATGCCCCGCAGTACATAGTTGTATATTCTGGTCATAGGTCCTTCTGGTCATGCGATGTGAGACCCTGCCTCAGCATGCCCTGGTGAGTGATGCCATGTCCGTGCCCAGGCTCTAAACCAGTAAAACCCTGGGCCAGCAAAGGGGAGCGTGGGAACTTAAGCACTCAGCCAGATGGTCGGCCCTAAATTTATTAAATTACATATGCGGATTGCATTGTCTTTCTATTAGACAGCAGTGCTCCAGATTCTACCACCCACTGAGAGGAAGCGTGGAGTACACATGAATGTGTTAAAGTATATCAGGGTACAAAATCAGCCAAATTCAGACTGCGGGAATGCTACAGAACAAACACCTCAGTTTTGTCAGAAATAATTGACAAAAGAGGAGAGAACAAGAAAGAGAGAGAGAGTGAGAGAGAGAGAGAAAATGAGGGAGAACCTGCATATGCAAGAGACTTAAAGACATATCCAACTGATCATAGTTTGTGGACTTTATTTGCATCTTGATTGAAAGAAACCAACCTAAAAACAACAATGGGAAAATTGAAGACTGTCTATTTCATGATATTAAAGATTTTAAATTAATTGATGAATAATCATAATGTTATTATGGTAATACTTTTATTTATTTATTTTTGAGGAAGATTAGCCCTGAGCTAACTACTGCCTATCCTCCTCTTTTTGCTGAGGAAGACTGGCCCTGAGCTAACATCTGTGCCCATCTTCCTCTACTTTATACGTGGGACGCCTACCACAGCATGGCTTTTGCCCAGCGGTGCCATGTCTGCACCCGGGATCTGAACCGGTTAACCATGGGCTGAGAAGTGGAATGTGCGAACTTAACTGCTGCACCACCAGGCTGACCAGGTAATACTTTTAAGAAGCGTCATCATTTAGGGAAACATGTTATTATAATTACAGATGAACATGATGTGTGGGATCTGCTTTAAATAATATAGGAAAGGGGACGCAAGTGGGATTGTATTAAAATAAATTCAGCTATCAGGTGATAATTGTTGAAGCTGCTTGATGAAGATGAGGATGTTCTGTTGTAGAATTCCATTTCTGTGTACTGTAGAAATTCTGCATTTGGAAAGAGTGGTAGAGAGTACAGGTCCACCTAGGATGACGGCAGCTGAATTTCTCAGCATTATTTCAAAGGACTAGGAGTTAACATGGAGAGATGTAAAAGAAAAAACCCAGTTCATTCCTCCTGTGTTTTTCTTTCCTGTGTGTCTCCTTTATTCATCACACAAAACACTTCACCTCTGACACTTCTGGTCACCAAATGTGTGGGTTATTTTCCCCACACCAAGCAATTCTCCAGGACACCAACTAGGTGTCCTACAATTTCACTCAATTCTGACACTGCCTACCTGGAGAGAGTGTCCGACTTCACATGCCAATTGTGTGTACTAGGTTCCCAGGTCACTCACAACTTCTGTCCCATGTGTCAACAAAGCAGAAGTTCCCACTCCTCAGGTTTGGTTTACCGATGAACAGCCAGATGAAGACATACATCCAGCGAGGTCTGGAAGGGAACTGAGTACAAGAGCTTCTATCCTCATGGGGTTGGTGTGCGTCACCCTCCCAGTGCAGATAAGGACACCGCCCTGGCAGCCCTCCGAACCCCTGACTACTGGGATGATTTAGAAGCCTCTTCCTGTAGGCAGGGTCAATTATTAATTCCAATTCCAGTACCTCTCCATCCTCTGGAGGGTGGGGCGTGGGCTGAAAATTCCAAGCTTCTAATCATGGCTGGGTCTTTCTGGTGGTCACCCCTAGCCAGGAGCCATCCAGGAGACCACCCAGAGTCACCTCAATAGAACAAATGCTGCTCCTGGTGCTCCTGTCATTTAGGAATTTACAAGGGTTTTCAGAGCCCTGTGTCAGGGATAAGGTCAAAGACCAAATATTACAAGAGAGATGCTCCTTTCTTATCACTTATGAAATTACCAAGGTTTTAGGAGTTGTGTGCCAGGAACCAGGAGCAAAGAAAATATTTTCCACTATCTCACAGGACTCCAAAACACCACTCATAACCTTGCACCCAAAACACCAGGGGCCAGAGAACACTGTGGATTCAACTGGCTTTCACTGAGCCAGGTCTGGGGCCACACAGCAGGGGGAGGATCAGCAAAGACCACACACATGGAGGAGAGGACAGCAGGAAGGGCCTGCTCAGGAGGGAACACAGGGAAATCCTCCACTGAAAGGGACTGTCATAAACTCAGAGGAGGCCTGAGACCAGGGCCACCACAGCTCTGGCTGCTGGGGAATTAAAAGGAAGGGCTTCCACAATGCAGAGGACCAGAGGTGACAATCTTGGGGAGGCACAATTGCTGGGGCCAGGGAGAGAACTGGAAGAAGGCAGAGTCTTTGGAGGCTTGTGGTGAAGAAAAGAATGAAGTAAGTGATAGAAATGAAAGGTCCTACCGGAAGAAAATAGATTCCCCAAATCCAAATGACACAGCCCGCCTATTCCCAAACCTCATGTCTATTAGACAAATTGCACCAAAGAGAGAGATCCAGACCTAAGAAATGGAGAAAGCCAAACAAATCACTCATCCGTTCCTAGATAGAATGTTTGTTTCTCGTTCAGTAAAACTAAGCATGTTAACGGGAAAATCATATGGCAGACATGTATTCTAAGATGACAGAAGAAAAAAACCAGAACTAGAGAGTCAAAGATTTCAGCTCACGAAACTGTGGGGAACTGGAATTTGCCACCCCAAGATATGTATTGTTGGTATGAGGATTATTTTGGGCTGGCTGGTTACTTTTAAAAACTGCAGACACGAGAAAAAGTTTGAAAAGTAGAATTTACTTACCCTTTGTTAAGAGACATTTACATTTGTAAAGGAAATCCCCATCTGTAAAGGTGTCTTCCCCTCTGTACTGGGAAGAAGGGGGGATGGCCTTATCTCTAGAAACTCTCATCAATATGGAAGGCAACGACTCAAGTCTGCATAATCACCTGACTCTTGTTTACTGTACTTGTCTGGTAATCTCCCATAACTGACTCCCTCCACCCCCAATATCCTCCTTTGTCTTTAGGGTAGGGTGGTATTTATGAGAAGATCTGCCATTTTGGCAAGTTGCTCAGTTTGCCTGAGCCTCTCGCATGTATACATGTTATAAAGCTTTGTTTAATTTTCTCCTGTTATTCTGTCTCATGTGAAATTAATTCACTACCCTGCCAGAAGTACCCAGAGTAGGTAGAGGAAATGTCTTCCTCCCCTATGAAATGATTCCTCTCAAAATCAATCACAAAACATAGGAAAAGTCTAAATTCATCCCTAACTGAATTAAATGTTCCTGACAAAGCATTTGTGGATACGAAAAAACAAAACTTCACATAAGAAATAGGCAATTCAAAAGAGAAGTTGGCACAAAACAGCAAATGAGAAATTAAAATTGGCAGAACTTAGGACAAAAATGAAGAAAAATTAAATTCTCTGAAAGAGAGATTAAATGGTAAGGTTCATAAGGGCAACATATTTGTTCAAAATTATGAGATATTTAATAAAGAAATGAAAGCATCAAGTGGAACAAAAATGAAGAAAAGATGATGAGACAGGATCAGAGAGAAAATCATGGATACCTGGGAGAAATAGACTGGAATGGTCAACTCCCAAATCTATCCTCTTAGAACTAAAAGATTTAAAGGAAAAGAACAAAAAATTCCTCTTAAGTTCCACTCCTGCCCCCACCCCCTCAAAGCCAATTCACATACAACTGGGAGAAAATCAATTTGCATTCTCCATCTCAACAGAACAAACAGAGCAAGACAATATTTTTAAAAAACTGAATAAGAGTCATTGTGGGCAAGTCCTTTACATTCCACCAAGCTGTCCGTGCATCAGGCAGCAGAACAAGAGAGTTAAACATGCAACCCCTGGGGAGTCCTGATTCCATCACAGGAAGTCTTTTAAGGGCCAACTCTACCCAATAAGAGATGACTGAGGAAATTTTATTCATGGGGGAAACTATAGCACATACGTATGAACAGGAGGATTAAGAATATTTCTATTAAGTTAAACCCATATCCATCAAAATCAGTCGTGATTATAATTGATTATGCTAACGAATGTAAAAGATTCACGAGTCCACAGTGACAGTCACAACAGAAACTTTAATGGCATGAAAGGGGGAGGGAAAGTTCTTTTCCACAGCACTGTGCCAGCAACTACAAGTATAGAGGAATATGAAATGAGAAAATCTCCAGTGTACAAACAGGAATATGATGACTGACACACAGCAGGGCTCATTAATGATGGTAAAAATTTTAGAGAAAGATCTTTAGAGAAGAGGATATTTATAGACTCTCAAAATACCACTCACCAAATTGCTAATGATAGAAAGAAAACAAATGTGTCTTTACAATGAACTGATCTCGTAGGCCCTCCAGAACAAAGTGACCAATGCCAGTCTCACGGTAACGGTGGTAGATAAACTGGACATCCTTGGTCGCCAAGTGGGCTGCGCTGGGATGCTCACAGCAGAAACTATCTGTATAGTGTTCTTGGCAGAAGTTTGAGTCTGAATTTAATCATGAGGAAATGGTCAGACAACTTCAGAATATAGACCACTGAGCCAGACGACTGACCTGTCCCCTGCAAACAAGGCCACGTCACCACCACCACAGACAACCACAAAAAGGTGAGGAGATATTTTTGGTCCCAAAAGACTAAAAAAACACAATAACATAATCCTTTCAGTCCTTAGGAACCGAAAATATCTCTTCTCCTCTTTGTCTTCGTCTTTGTGGTGGCACTGACCGTTGGAAGAAAGGTCAGTTGTCTGTTCAATGGTCTACATTCTGCAGTTGTCTGATAATGACCTCATGATGAAATTCAGCCTACACACTCTCAACGAGAACACTGCATGGTTACTGCTGTCTGCTCCTAGCACAGCACTGCTGGTGGCAAAGAATGTGCGGTTCGACTTGTTGTCTTTTCCCACTTGTTCCTGATTCTGGTTACGTAGGGGATGGGAATTGAGAGGAGCGAGGGTTAAGGTCTCTCAGAACCATGTGTGCATCTAGGCATTGGGCTCCTTCGCGATGTACCACAACTGGAGGCTGAGGGGCTGGGATTGCTCCCATCGAAGCAGGCTTTTGGAGTAAACATCCTGGAGAGTGGTTTGTGGTAGTGATGTGGATTCTCAGCAAAGGATCCCTCTGGTGTTCTGTTTGGGTTTGCACTGGATTATCTGTTTTAGATTTTCTCATCAAGTGGAAAAGTGACTTTTCATAATGGGGTTTCTTCTTTTCTTGGTTTCAGAAGTACTTGGTATCTGAGCGAGAGACAAAAAGATCCAGTGTGAGTGTTTGTCAGGTCCTGCTGCAAGCTGAGCCTGGAGGGCTGGCTACATGGTGACAGAGGCCAGGAGCAAACTGAGCTCCCACTGTGAGGAGGAGCTGAAGGGGGAGCCACAGGCTGGCTGAAGGGGAAAGGGAAATCCAAAGGTAGAAGAAGAACCTCCCTAAACTTCCATCCAGTCCATGGTACAGGATCCAGGGACCCCTGTCCTCGCCCACCAGGAGCTGGTGACTTCCGAGCTCAGAGCTGCTACAGAGCCTTAGCCAGATCCCCACCACCCTTTCCTCAGCAGCCACTTCACTCATGAATCCCCTTCGTCTGGAGCAAGGGGATGGTTGTCTCACACCTCCCAGGGAGGGATGTGCTCAGCATCCATTACACACATTCAGAAACAGACTGCTGTTGAAAGGAGAGGACCCTTGGCAGAGAGGCACACCCTCTTTCTCTCTCTGTCCCAGTACTCTGAGGAGGAAGGGCAGGCGATGGGAAGAGGTCTGGAATGTAAGGGCCTACAGGGACCTCAGAATATATCTAAATCCAGTTCCACCTTCTACTGATGAGTAGTGGAGATGTGAGGGGGCTGAGGCCTAACTAAAGCCACCTGAGCTGTTATTGACAACCCTGGGGCCAGAACTCAGGCCTCTCCCTTTGTGTACATTTCGGGGAAGGTGAGAGGAAGGGCTCCAGTCTGGAGGTGTCAACAGGAAGTAGATACTGTTGGGTCACCTTGGCTGGACAAGTGTAAGGCTTTACAGAGAAATATTCTCCAGAAGGACTGAGGAAGAACCCCACAAGGGGAAATTCAAAATGCAATTATCAAAAAAACAGCAGGGAGTATAACCATGGACACACTCATTTTCCTTCAGTCCTCCTGTTGATTCCACACCAGGATACACCTTAGGGCATTGCTAGGAATAGTCTCAAGGTCTAGACCAGAAAGTCTCTGAAGGGGATGCATAAGGCAATTGGTTTGAATAGGTTCTCTTCCACCCTCCCTTTGGTTCCCCCAAAGCACTCCCTTGGGAAAGATGCCTTTTTAGGATTTATGCCAGTGTAAACAATGGCATAAAGAAGCATAAACCTAACTCATTTTCCTAACGTTCAGTTTATTTACTATTATATTTTCTTTAGGGGAATGAATATAATGGTTCTCTTTGAGGATTTTACTTAATGACAAAAATTGATCAATGGTAAAATTTTCCAACTGTAGTGCCAAAGCCATTGGACTTGATTTCAATTTGATGGAATCTGAACTTCAAGTTTTACATTATAAATATGAAAGAAGGGACTGGCGTGGTGACATAGTGGTTAAGTTTGCACCCTCTGCTTGGGTGGCCTGGTGTTCACAGGTTCAGATCCCAGTCATGGCCAGACACCCCATTCATCAAGCCATTCTGTGGCAGAGTCCCACATACAAAAAAGAGGAAGATTGGCACAGATGTTAGCTCAGCTATGATATTCCTCAAGGAAAAAGAGGAATATTGGCAACAGATGTCAGCTCAGGGCCAATCTTCCTCACCAAAAAAAAAAAATGACAGAAAAAAATTAAAGAAAGTGCTAAATTCTGTTATTTGTAATAGGGAGGTGTTGTTTCTGTAAACTGGGTTTCTTTTTTTTCCCCCCAAAGATTGGCAACTGGGCTAACAACTGTTGCCAATCTTTTTTTTTTTTTCTTTCTGCTTTATCTCCCCAAACCCCCCTGTACACAGTTGTATATCTTAGTTGCATGTCCTTCTAGTTGTGGGATGTGGGACGCCGCCTCAACATGGCCTGACGAGCAGTGCCATGTCCGTGCCCAGGATCCGAACCCTGGGCTGCTGCAGCAGAGTGTACGAACTTAACCACTCAGCCACGGAGCCAGCCCCTGGGTTTCTATGTAATGTTTATTTCTCATTTTATCTTGTATTCTAAAAAGTTGGAGAAACTCTTTTCCAAGCAGAGTTCTTCTAAGTCGAATCCATTCATCTACCTCTTTTTCTTCTTGATTTTCTTGCATGTTATACAGATAGTACAGTTGAGAGAGAAACACAATTCCATCAAGGACTGATGGATACTCAGACATTTCAAAGCACTGAAATGTTTGGCACATTTCTATGCTGAACCTGAGGTCATAGGAGACAAAGGGTGGTTCTTATCTCTAGCTGCATAAAAACCACTTGAGAGCTTTCTAAAAATACTGAAGACCAAACCCCATCCCAGACCATTTAAATGAGAATCTTGAGTTGTGAGGTCAAGGCATTCATCTAAATAAAAGTCCCCAGTTGCTTATTACATGGCAGTACTACTTCCAGCTCCAAGGAGGCCCTGAGGTGGGGACAGTGGGTCCCTGGGAGCCCCATGCAGACCAGCCAAGGCCTGCACACCTGGGGCTGAGGAGAAACCCGACTCCAGGCCAGTCCAGCACTCCCACCCGGGCTTTCAGTGAGGGTATTTTTTTTAAAGATTTGCCCTGAGTTAATATCTGTTGCCAATCTGTTTTGTTTTCTTCTCCTCCTCCTTAAAGCCTCCTAGGACATAGTTGTATATTCTAGTTGTAGGTCCTTCTAGTTCTGCTATGTGGAACGCTGCCTCAGCATGGCCTGATGAGCAGTGCTAGGTCTGTGCCCAGGATCTGAACCCGGAAAACCCTGGGCTGCTGAAGCAGAGCGCATGATCTCAAATGCTCAGCCATGATGCAGCCACTCTTTTAGATTTTATAATTGGGCCTCTTTCTCCTCAGTTTCAACACTTTCTATTCACATGGAGAAGTCCAGGGTTAAGGGTTATCATAGGTCGGGTTCCCTAACAGATATAGGAGGAAGATCCATGTGCAAGTGATCCATTCGGACAATGCTCCCAGAAGAAAGAGGCAGTGGACTTGGGGAAGCTGGGAAGGGAAAGTAAAGAAGCCAAGAAAATGCGTGATTTCAGAGAAAGTGCAATGTGTTCAGTGGCTAAAAGATGCTCTTGTGATGAGGAGGACCATGGGGCTGGGCTTCCCCTTAGCTAAGAGGAAAGGTGAAAGAGAATATCAGGACAGTGGCAGTGGGAACACAGCAGAGGTCAGAGTGCAAACAGGAGACGGAGATGGAAGGGCCTAGCACAGTGGCAGGCCCCATGGAGGACAGAGGTGAGACCAGACAGAGGTAGCACCAGCTGTTGAACTGAACAACCAAGGGAGAGAAAAACGAGCAGGAGACTGAGCTATAACCTTAGACAGAGAGCACTGAGGAATAAGTGCATCTGAGAGCCACAAATGGGATCACCTCTGGACTCTAAGCTTGAAGGCCAGGGAATCTGCATGCTAGTCTCCACTTGCTGAGCCACAGTTTTCTTTCAAGAATCCTCTGTTGGATGACAATTGAGGCATTAATGTGGCCAACGACTTGACACCCCTGCTTGCTGGCATCCGAACACTCAAGAGCATCACCCTTCAGCGTGGGAGGGGTCTTCATCCTGAGGGATGTGTCCAAACCAAGCTCTGAAAAGAAAACCACAACCAACAGGATCCACCATTATTCATGACCTACAGTGACTTACTCCCCACTCAAGAGGGACATCAAATAAAGAAAGTGGCTCAAACAACAACGGCCATCTGAAAGTCCGTGGGAGTGAGGTGAAGCCAATGCAGACACTGATATTTTCTTTTTTGTCGATCTTTCTTACAGTACTCAGTGATGATGAGATGGTCAGGAGGCAAACACAGCCCCAATTGCCAAAAAATATCAAGAAAAACAGAATTGATAAAGAGAGTCTCAGTAGAGAAGACAAAGGGAAGGAAATCACATGGACAGAGGTTGCCCTACTGGAAGGAAGGAGATTGTAGAGATCATGCAGAACCAGAGTTCATGGGAAAACATAAAAGAGAGTAAAATGGAACAGCAGGAGGTGAAAGCAGGGAGTTTACAAAACTTGCATATATATATTTCATATATGTACCCTATACAAGGTACACACAAAATACACAATATTTATGACACACAATATAAATGAATATATGCATATGTATTCTTTCATCTAATTGAACAGATGAATAAATAGGGATTTGGAGATGTGGAATATGACATTCTAATCACTATTCTGGTCAGCTGCAATTGGAAAAAATTACAACTGCAAGAAGAAGGAGAAACCCTGTGGCGAGAAACAGATGACCCGTGGAACACCAAGAGGAGGAGGGTGAGGACAACACAAAGAGCATTAACGGTATCACCAGAGAAGGATCACTTGCGTTCCCCCCAATTCCTTTGTGGAAACAGGATCCCCAATGTGATGGTGTTTGGAGGTGGGGCCTTTGGGCGGCAGGTCCCTCATGAATGGGATTAGTGCCCTCATAAATGAGACCCCACAGAGCTCCCTTTTCCCTTCCAGCACGTGAGGATGGCATGAGAAGACGGTCTCTGTGAACTAGGAAGGGGGCTCTCACCAAACATTGAAGGTGCCAGTGCCGTGATGTTGGACCTCTCAGCCTCCAGAACTCCAATAAATAAATTTCTGCTGTTTCTATGTCACCCAGTCAATGGAATTTTTGTGATAGCAGCCTGAATGGACTAAGAAACTATCCTTGGCCAAAAAACCTGGCGTGGAGTCTGGTTTCCTGCTGAGGCCCCTGTGGAAAGTGAACAGGAAAGAGAGCGAGTAGGCCAGTGAGGCTGAGTCTTGGCTGGGATTGAGGAAGCCAAGGAGAAGGAAAAAGAGAGGCTAGAGGGTGAGAAGACAACTAAATACCCCAAGATCTGACGGCACCTGTCAGGGCTATGCCTCCCCTGACCCTCACTGAGACTTTCTCTAGGACCTCTCCACGAGCGATAGGGGGCTCCTTGTTGCCCCCACTTGAGAACATGGGCCTCTCCTCCTTCGTTAGATGACACCATCAACTAAAGGATGAGACCAGGCAGCTCCAGGGTCCAGGAGGAGATGCTGAGAGTGATAGAGGGGAAGGAGGAACACAACTCAATGAAATGGATGTCAGGGTTTGGAAGCTCAGTTTTAAGCAACCTCTCAGGATCCTGAGGAGAAAAACACTGAGGACATGGACTTAGAGATGAGTAGAGATGATGAATTAAATAGAGCATCATAAAAGAGACTGACTTGTGCACTTTAAGGATTAAGGTGGTCCATTATATGAAAAAGAGGAGAAAAAGTGAAGAATAAGGAGGAGACTGAGCTGTGCACCAGTGTTTCCATTGGGACTGAATGTGTCTGAGACAGTGTTACTAGGGGCACCTAAAGGAAAACTGGCCTAATGATGGATCCTGAAAGGAGAAGGGAAAATGGGCAAACCTGCCTTTCTGAGAGACCAAGGGAAGACGAGGTCCAGAGAGAGTGGAGACCATCAAGACTACTCTGCATCAGATGGAACAATGCACATGGAATCATTTTGTAAGTGTTAAAGCACCAGTAAGATACAGCAGTAGATTTGACATACTCACAGTTGTTATCAAGCAATTTTTATTGAATCAGACACTGTGGAAATTATGTCCTTAATACTCCCAAGAAACATGGAATGCAGACATACTTCTCAGGGGATTCAGATGAGGAAATTGAGATGTAAATACCTAAGAAGATAAATAACCTGGCCAAGGTGAACAGCCGGTAAGATGCAAACCCGTGACCTGGGGCAGAGCTGATCCTAAAGCCCAGGCTCTCACCACCTTGCTCTCTCAGAGCATCACAGGTTTCAACCTGACACAAAGCGAGCGTAGGAGAGGCCCCATTGTCGCCTGCCCCAACAACCCTGTGATGCCCAACACATGGACTAGACCTTCCTATTCTTCTTTTCTTTCTTACCTTGGAAGAGTGAAACTCGTTTTCCAGAAACACTGTAGGCTGCAAAGCTCCAGATGGTGGAGAAAAGGCCAAGCCTGGCTTTGCCCTCCCTGCAATGGAACTGGTCCACCTGCAGCCCCAGATAATTGCTCCCCCACCTGCTTGGCTCCAGCTGTGCTTGTGAAGTTTGCATCTCTGACCTTTGGAAACTCAAGTTTCCACTCAAAGGCCCTTGCTGACAAGCCTCCCAGGAAGGAGCTGAAACAAGAAGTGGTTTCAGTAGGACCAATCCAATTTTCCCTTTGCTAAGCTCTCCCAGACCACTCATTTCAGAAGTCCCTGCTTGTCGGTGGTCTCAGGAAACAAACTCAGACTTCATGTATATGAAGGAGATGTCGCCATGATGTGTGTGCCTGGGGGGGGGGGCCGAGATGGCAGGTTCCCAGGCTACAGTGTCCCTGAAGTGGACAATCACCCACTGGAGTCCAGAGGGCTTTGCATGGGCAGATGAAGTCATGCCTATTACTCTGTTTCTAGAAACCTTAGTCCAGGAGCCTACTGAGAAGGTTCTAGAGAGGACTCAGGAGATGGGGGAGAAAGAGTTGCTGATGTCTACCCAGAAGAATATCAGAGAAAGGGAAGAAGTATGGTCCCAAGGCTTCAGGTTCCAGTAGACAAGGTGTTGGGAAACTGTAGACCAAGTTTGGAATCTTTGCAAAGTTCTGGAGCCTTTTGACCTTCCTTTTCTGTAAGTTTTGGCGGCCCTTCACCCACCCACCCATATATATATTCTTTTGCCACTCGATGGGCAGGTAGTAGCAGCTGTAAGTAATGTGATAGAGGTCTGAGACCCTTATAAGAAACTTAGGGGCCAGAGGTGCTACAGTATCAGGCTTTGTGTGATTCTTCAGGGACGTAATATGGTGCACAGTCCTTATGTTACACACTCTTCTGTGGGGTCTGGGCTTTAGTCCCTAATCAAACATGTTTCTATTTCTTCTGTGAAATGAAACTATTCTCAGAAAGAAGGTTAACCAAAGACCTAAAATAGCCTCAGACCAGTCCAGGTCAGGCTAAGGCAGATCATAACCCCCAGGGCCTTCTCCACACCACTGTGGGTTCCCCTTTCTCCTCCCCTCTTCACATCCTCATTGCCACCAACGTTTGTTTTTAATCTTTCGTAAAAATGTCATTTGGGATGGTGTTACTGTGTAGATTCCTGACAACATACTCTATGAGACCTCATCATTAACGCCTGGATCCATGAATCTCCTTCTGGTTTCTGATCTTGTCATCTCCACAGGATCAAACGTCTCAACAATCTAATCACCCACAAGTCCTGGTCTCATCATGGTCCAACTCTACTTGTGCAGACTCCTCCCCCCCCCTTTGTAGTCCTTCTGTCCTGTGGCCTCATGTTCTTCTTTGCTCACAAATTAGGCGAGGGTGCTACCAGGCACACTGGTTGTTGACAGTTTACATGAGATTAGAACACTGAGACATGACTCATGCTTGAAGCTCTAACCCACACATGGAAGAAGTCCCTGGGCCTACACAAAAGATGAAAACCACGGCCATTTATGGAGGAGGGAAAACCAGAGCCAGAGCTTTGGCTTCACTGAAACCAAGGGAAACAGGCAGGATGCGGCATCCAGGATCTCATTTTTAAATCTTCAGAGGGAAGTAGTCACCCCAGAGGAAGTGGAGGATCAGCTTTGAACCCGAAATCATGAGAACAGACCTCCAGAATAATTGCGTAAAACTGTTCCATGTGTGGATGGCCAGAGAAGTGTGGGAGACACTGCTCAGGAAATGCATTTAGCTAGAACACTGCAGGAGATGAGTTGCGTCATCTTAAAGAAAGAGGTCTGACAAATACCTACTGTGCCCCTGCTGTACTGGTGGCTGTGAGGTGGTCATGATCCCTTCTCTCTCCCAGCTGGGGAACAATGGCTTGCAGATGCCACTGAGGGACAGGCTGAGAAGGACATAGCTAGGGACTAGGGTGACAGCACAGCTCCCAAGTCCTCCTGAAATCTGTACTTAAAACTCTGTCCAAGAGCCTGCAGAAGCCATATCTCTCTACCTGGTCAGCTGTGGTGAGCACAAAAAATATGGAGGCTATCTGGGAGACCACTTGGATTTATCTGCTTTATAATGGGAGTACTCACTGGCTGCCTCCAGAGCCAAGCTGACTTGAGGCTCATCACATGGAAAGGCAGTGCTTCTGAGGGGCTCCCTGGAGGCAGACAGATCATGAGGACTGGAAGGAGTCAAATTCTGTTCACCTGATGGATCTTGAAGCATTTCATTAACAATCTCCTTCTCCTGCAGCTCCCTCTCCAGGCTGGAGAGAGAGAGAAGAGAAGAGAAGAGGTCAAGAGGGATAAGACACCACAGTCTCCCAGCTGGTCCAGATTGAAGGGTAGGGTCCAAGGTCATTCCTTCAAAGAGGAGGAAGGACACTATCCTCCTCTCACTGGGGCAAAGTCTGGCTGTCCTGGAACTGGAGAGAGGGAGAGAAAGAGAAAAAGAGAGTGAGCAGAACATGCTCAGTGCACTGGACAAACAGTGAGATGATGATGGGGCCTGCACTCTCCCTGTAAGGCAGACTCATCACACTCGGAGAACCAATACAATGGCTTCCAGTTTGTGAATACATTGCGTTGAATTTACATATGGCAGCCCAGTGAATACAGGCTTCGGAGTCATTGTGGACTCCCAGAGATCTTGTGCCTTCTAGGCCATTTTCTGTCAATACTGTGACCTTTATGTTGTTGTGTCTTTTTTTTTTTAATTGTTGTCTAGTTCCCTTTCTGGCTATGCTATACCTATCAAGGACCTAAAGCCAACAGTTGGGAAAGCAGACATGCATCTCATCCTTGTTTTAGCCTTCCAAGAGAGAACAAGGGATTTCTTTAAGGGCAGGAAATCCCTGAGACTGCTTAGTTCCCCTTGTCAGACTGAGGCCACAAGTACCACAAAGACAACAGACAACCTCGTTCAAAGGGCTTTGCCATCCTTGCTTGAGTGGCTGAAATCACACAAGGGGCAGTGTTGGTTCCCCCTTGCATGTGAAACCTGGGGCTATTTGGCCCTCAGGGTCTTTCTTTCAGGTACTCTCCCCACACTTTACCCTTGCTTATTAGCCCCTCCTCATTCATTGTTACCTGGGGGGTCAGTGATTCTTGTTCTTCCTCATCTTCATCGTCTTCCAGGTTTTCTGCAAACAAAATTCAGAAATGTCCAGACAGAGATGAAATAGTGCCCCTTCACCCATTACAGACACAAAGGCCTGCCTGGGCATGGACAGCAATGACCTGTGTATGAGGTCAGAACACACTGAGAGAATTGTGTTGACAGCCCCATGTTTGACTTTGAAGGAATGGCCTGGAATGGTCTACTGACCCATCAGGCAAAATGTCCTTGATCTGCTGGGTCCCCATCATGGCATGCTCTGAGTTTCACTGGGCAAAAATCAAATATTTTTTGTCTCCAGATCAGCGGGTACTTTTCCAGTTTCCCTCTGGAATTCTCTAGTTCTATCCTCACTCCTTCCACAAAGCTGGTTCCCAGTCTCAGTGACTCTATGTCCATTCAGAACTCCCACATAGACCCTACTCCTTTCTCTAAAAGGAGGATAAAAAAACCCGTGACTCACCCCTCCACACATCCGGGGACTTCATGGGGACCTCCAAGTTGGCTTTTACAGCATAAGAGGGGAAAATTTTCTTTGTGGAAAGTGTTCTCTTACAAATCAACGTATCTGCACCAAGATTTTAGGATTATAACTAAATAAACCCCAAACGGTTAGGAGTATGATCCTTTTCTGAAGCACATTCATGAGCCTTCCCGTCTTTAATAGTTGCAGCTACCGTGCAACACATCTTTTGACCCATTTTACAGACGAGGAGATGGAAATCCCGGAAGGAGAAATCAATCACTCGACTGTAGCTATAAAAGCCAGTGCTCAGGCAAGAATCTAAGGAGCTGTCGCTCAGTCCAGGACTCTTTTCACTCTAACAAGCTGCCTCCTGTCACGTCCGCCTTTCTGCAGTGTGACACCGGGTGGAGGCTGCCTCCTGCAGCAAGGGGCATGGTCCCTCAGGGAGGAAGCAGACTCTTGGAGCACTATGATGTCCCCCTGTGCATTTCTCCCCTCTGCTCCCATCCAACCAGGGGTGGTCCTGTCATCGCCCCAAGTGCGATGTGGACACCAAGACAGCTGGCGAAAGCATTATGAGGGGAGATGCAGAGGCTCTTGTGAGCCAGGGGCCTTGGAGGGGCTCAGTGCAATCAGGGCCTGTGGCCGCCTTACCTGGGCTAAGCTTGCGGGCAAGGCACTCTGCCAGCCTGCATCCCTCAGCCAGTTGTTCTTGGAAGCCCTGTCCCCAGTCTCTGCCAATGTCACTGTGGGTGAGGAGGTCCCTGAGGAGCTGATGGAGGAGGACAGAGATCTCTCTTCCTTCCTGTGATGTCTGGCGTATCTGGGTCAGCTTTCGTGCATGATCATGAATTAGGAAGTGGTATTTCCTAAGGTGGGAGGGAAGAGAAATCCTCAGAGTGGAAATAGGGTGATGAGAGATGATAAGGAGTTTGAGAGAGATTTCGGTGAGAATATCCCCAAAAGGCCTTCCCAGTAGAAATCTGCTCATTTTTGGTGGGCCACATGTTTCTTCTTTCCTTTTGCATTTTACACACAGTGATGCAGTAAAAACATGCTCCTGAGACACTGGAGACTCTAAGAGATCTTGTAACTTCTAGGCCTCCTTCTCTAAAGGTTGAGACAAAATATGAATTTTTATTTAGTCTGGTGACTTTCCTTGTCATGAAACACCTGCCAACAAGCTCAGGCCCACATACAGAGAGCAAGTATGGACGTTACTCTGGGTTTTAACCCTACAGAGGAGAAGAAGGCATCTCTGAAGGGGCAGGACGTCTCTAGGCCTGGTTACCTCACTGTGAGTGAGACAGACTCCACACACTACAGTGAACATGGACGATCCAGATGGGAGGAGTGGAGGAGACCAGCACGATCAGCCAGTTTTGTGCCTCCTTGCTTCAGAAAGTAGCTACTTTTGATCTCTGCATCTGTTCTTTCCAGAACCCTCTCTGCATTTGACTTGTACATTACCCTCCTCTGATCCTTCACTGTTACCTGGGGGTCAGTGATCCCAGTTGTTCTTCAGCCTCCTCTTCATGGTTTTCTGCAAAGAAATTGAGAAAAGTCCATTTAGACATTAGCTGGTTCCACTTCACCCATTACAAATGCAGATGCCTCTCTGGGCATGGAGACACGAATTATCTCTACATGAGTTCAGAAAGGTGTCATGTTTTGTCTGTAAAGAAATGGGCTGCTGTGGTATTCTGATCGATGAGGCAAAGTGGCCCTGATCTGATGGATCCCAGATGGCATGCTCTGGGTTGAATTGGGCAAGGAGTTAAAAATTGATTCTTTTACCCAGATCAAGAGATGCTTCTCCAGCTTTCCTAGGGGCTTCTCCCACTATCTCCTCTCTCTTGCCACAAGGCTGGTTCCCAAGCTCAGTGACTCTGTGTCTCATCATGCCTTTCACAGAGAACCTCCTCCTTTCTCTCAGGAGAGGAAAAACAATTCTGTCCCACGAGTCTCACATGACTTGGTCCTTTGTGGGGACTTACACATCTGCGTCTACTGTTCACCAGGAACATTCTCTCTTGTTAAGTGCTAAGTATTCTAGAGTAAACCCACATCCCACGACCAGATTCTACCACACCCAGTACTGAAATCAACCCCAGTGAGTGACTTTAGCATTTTGAAAGTACAGTCATAGATGTTCCCTATTGGAATGCTACAGCTACCATGCAATACATGTGTTAATCATGTTAGAGATGAAGAAACTGAAATCCAGGATGGATACATCCATCCCTCACCCACTGCTAGAAAAGACAGAACTCAGGCTGGAGCCTGGGAACGTCCACGCTTGGCTCAGGGCCCTTTTCACTCTAAATAGCCGCCTCCTGTCACATCCACCTTCTGTGCTCTAACACTGGGTGGAGGCTGCCCCTGCCCCAAGGGCCATGGCCCATCAGGGAGGAAGCAGGAACTTGGAGCACTATGACTTCCACCCTGTACATTTCTCCTCTCTGTCCTCCCACCCAGCCCCTCCTGGTCCTGTCATGACTCCAAGTGTGATGTGGAAACCAGGACAGATGGCAAAAACATTATGAGGGGAGAAGTGGAGGCTCTTATGAGCCGGGGGCCTTGGAGGGGCTCAGCGCAAACAGGTCCTTGGAGGCCTTACCTGGGCTGAGCTTGCTGACAAGGGCCTGGGACAGCCTGCATCCCTCAGCCAATTGCTCTTGGAAGGCCTGACCCCGGAGGTTGTTAAGGTCACTGTGGTCAAGGAGGTCCTTGAGGTTCTGATTAAGCAGTATGGATAGCTCTCTTCCTTCCCGTGTCTTTAGGCATAACTGGGTAGCTCTCATGCCTGAACTCTAATTAGAAAATCAAACTCCCTATGGTGGGTTAGAACGGAAAACGTATATTTGGAATTGAGTGAAAGGTTCTTAGCACCTCCACATATGTTTCTATGAGATCATCCCCCATTTGCCTTCAAAACAGAATTTTGGGACGTGTTTGGCAAATGCATAAATATTTTTGAAAGTTACATCAGTGGCCAGGCAATACCAGCTCCTGAGGGATTGCAGACGCCAGCGTTCTTGCACCTTCTAGGCCACCTTCTCTCAATATTTAACATAATATGATTTTTTTGGGTCTAGTTACCTTCCTTGCTGTGAAATATCTGCCAACAATCTAAGATGAACTCTGCAGAAAGCAAATATGAATCTCACCCTGCCTTTTAACCAACCATCTACGAGAGGACACGTGGTGTCCATGAGTACAGGAAATCCATGAAAGTAGTTAGTTCACCTTGGTTCAGACTAACTCTACAAGTGCTAGAAAGAGACTGCACAACCCCCTTAAGAGGGCTATGTCGTTGTTGGTTGTGGGAATGACAGGAGTGCAATCAGCAGGTTTGGTTGACCATCACATCATGGATGTGGTCACCTTTGCCCTCTTTGTTCTTTCTAGGACCCTTTCCATACTTTACCTGTCCTTTACCCTCCCCTGATCATTCATTTTGGACAGTCGTTCTTTCTCTTCTTCATCCTCCTCATCTTCCTCATTTTCTGCAAACAAATTCAGAAATGCCTAGTCAGACACTAAGCAGTTCCACATCACCCATTACAAACACAGGGGCCTGTCTGGCAGGGAGACAGGAATACCAGGGACGATTTCAGGACACTGAGAGAATTGTACTGAAAGGTCTCATAGTTTGTCTTTAAAGAAATCGCTTGGCTTGGTTTGATGAGCCGTTACATAAAGGTCTTTGATCTGGTGGCTCACCGTCATGGCATGCTTCGCCTACAATTGGCCAAAAAGCTAAATATTTCTTTAGTTCCACAGATCACCATATACTATCCCGGCTGCCCTCTGGACTTCTCCCTCTGTCGCCTCCTCCTTGCCACAAGGCTGCTTCCTAGGCTCAGTGACTCTGTCCCGCCACAGCTCTCATACAGAATCTCCTCCTTTCTCTAACGAGAGTGCAGACAACCCTGTGGCAAGTCCTTCCAGACATCCAAGGCCTTCCTGGGCACCTCCGAGATGGCTTCCTGTGTTATCAGGGGAAATTCTCCATGTGGAAAAAGTTTCAGTGTAAACCAACCTTCCCAGCACCGAGTTCTACTACACCAGGCACCTCATCCAACCCCACACGGTGAGGGGCATTCTTCTGAGGTGCATTTGTAAATATTCCCACATTTGATCAGGACAGCTACTGTGAATAGATAATTTGATCCATTTTACAGATGGAGAGACAGCTACGGAAGAAGTAAAAATCAATAACTCTGTTAGCCCGCTGTTAGTAAAGCCAGTGCTCAGGCAAGAGACTGAGAAACTCCTGCTCAGTCCAGGGCTCTTTTCACTCTAACAAGCTGCCTCCTGTCATGTCCTCCTTTCTGTGCTCTAACACTGGGTGGAGGCTGCCTCCTGCCCCAAAGGCCATGGTCCATCAGGGAGGAAGCAATGATTGCAACACTATGACCTCCACCTGCTGCATTTCTCCTCTGTCCTACCACTCAGGCAGTCCTGGTCCTGTCATGTCCCAAAATATGACATTGAAACCAGGACAGCTGGGAGAAACATTACAAGTGAGGGGCCAGCCCTGTGGCATAGCGGTTAAGTTCATATGTTCCAGTTCAGCAGCCCAGGGTTCGCCAGTTCGGATCCTGGGTGGGGACCTACGCACCACTTAGGAAGCCATGCTGTGGCAGGCATTCCACAAAAAAAGGAGGATTGGCAGCAGATGTTAGCTCAGGGCTAATCTTACTCAAAAACGAAAAAATAAACAGAACATTACAAGTGATTGTATGGGGTCTCTTGTGAGCTGAGGATCGCGGAGGGGCTCAGTGCAATCAGAGCATGTGGCCGCCTTACCTGGGCTGAGATTGTGGGTGAAGCCGTAGGCCAGCCTGCGTCCCTCATCCAGTTGCTCTTGCAAGCCCTGTCCCTGGTAGTTGTCAAGGTCATTATAGTGAGTAGGTCCTTAAAGTGCCGAGTGAGTAAGACAGAGACATCTCTCCCTTCCTTAAACTACACCAGCACAGGGATAGTAATATTCTCTGGGCAAAACCAGGGCCTTCTGAGAGGAACACCACAGGAGGCCTCAAATTGGGCCTTGTGAGAAGTGGCCTGGCTTGCCTTCTTGTGACATCAAGCAAACTGACCCAGCCCTGGTAGATCATCACCCCCATATGCTCTGCCCTGAGTCGAGCAAACAGTTAAACACGTCTTTTTCACCAAAGATCATAGAGAACATGTCAGCAGCCTTCAATAGATGTTGCTGAAAGAGTCGGGTTGGCCCCAGCAGACACCCTGGTCTTTGGTGAGACACATGGGATTATACACCAAAATGAGACTGATGGATGGAATCCATACACCCCATGTAGGAAAGAGTATTTGGTGCTTTTGAGAGGCCAGGATCCTGGGTGATTCATAGAGGTGGGTGCATCAGGGCCTATGCCTTGATTTCAGGAAAAGCTCCAGACATGGAAAGACAGAGGTATCTTTGTCTTGTTCCTCAGCAGACTGTTTAGCAAGGACAAGATATCTCAGAGGTGAGAGAGACCAGAGTCCAGAGCTGAGGAACCATGGTAACAACATCTCCAAAGAGATAGGCAAGACTACCACCCTACTTGGACAGTCATTAATGCTCAGTATAGGAACTCAATTAGGAAGAAAATTACAGGAGAGATCAGAGGGCCCATCTTTATAGAAAGAGCTCATGGAGACTCCTGTTGTGCACAAGCATCAGTGTGGCTGGGAGTGTGCTATGATCTCCTCAATCTCCCCACTCTGGTTTACCTGGTGTTCACCACCCTGTACTTGGCATTGGGTCCCAGGGTGACAGAGATTTGATCTGGGACTTGGAAGGGTGTACAGCTACTTGACTCACCTGATGTCTGTGCTTACAACTGAATCTTAGATTCTGATTCAAACCAGGATGGGTCTCCAGGGCCTGCCATCAAAGAGACATTTGTGTACCTGGACAGAGGTGTGAGCACAAAGAAATGGAGGCTACCTGGGAGAACATTCGGAGCTTGTCCTCTTTACAATAGAGTACTCACAGGCTCCATCCAGACAAGAGCAGATTTCGTGCTCATCAGATGGGATGGTGGGACTGTCAGGAGGGAGGCAGGAGTCAGACAAGTCATGGTGACTGGAAAGAGTCAAATACTGTTCATCCAAAGAATCCTGGAGCATATCATTCACTTCCTCCTTCTTCTGGAGCTCGCTGCTGAGCCCAGAGGCACAAAGATAACAGAATATTAAACAAGGAAAGATTGAACACCACAACTTCCCAACTGCTTCTGATTGGAAGACTAAGGGAGAGGTCACAGAAGGTAAAGAGGGCACCCCTTGAATTAGTAAGAAGATAACAGTCCTTCTATGACTGCAACTTAGTGAGGCTGCCGTGGTGGTGGGAGAGAGAGCAGCAGGTGCTCACTGCCCTGTCCAGATAACTAGTTATTCATGAAGGAGACTCAGCTCTCCTCTATGGCACAGTCATGACAGAGCACACAACGAGAACCACAGGAGTTCCTACAACTCCAAAGCATAACTTCTGTTCCACTTTTCTTACAGAGGCCCAGTGAGTAAAGGCTCCTGGGGCATTGTGGGCTCCCAGACGTCTTGTGCCTTCTAGGCCTGTTTCTCTCAATACTGTAATACCATATACACACTTTTGTCTAGCTATATGTCATGCTATGAAATCCTCAGCATTAAACAGGCCAAATGTGCAGACAGAAGTTATGCATCTTATCTTAGTTTTCCCCAAACAAGAGAGGACACGTGGTCTCCCTGAGTGCAGGAAATCTCTAAGATTGGTTAGTTTGCCTTGTGTCAAACTGATTCTAGGTTCTTAAAACTTGAGAAATTAATACCAAGTGGAAACTAACAGGACAAGTCCAAAGAAAATAGACAGCATTCTTAAAAGGGGTAATTCATCGTAGTCTGATGGGATGAAATAGGCCTACTGGTACTTTCTAATTTCCCCTGGATTTGAGATCTTCAGATGTCACCATTGCTTTCACAACCAGGATTATCAGTTACCTGGGGGCTGTTGGCTTGTCTCTTTCCTCATCCTTCTGATCTTTTTGAGTTTCTGCAAATAAATTTGGACAGGGCCAGTCATAATAAAAAGTTGATTCTTGACACATCACCAAGCTAGGGGCCTGTTTAAACACAGGGACATAAGTATTCTCAGCGTGAGAAAAGGATAGCCTGAGAATATTCCAGGAGGTCTCAGGTTGGGTCTTCTGAAAAGTGACCAGGCTTCCTTTCCTGAGTCATAGGGCAGACTGTCTCTGAATTAGCAGATCACTACAACGAAGTTCTCTTCCCTGAACCTGGGCAAAGAGTTCTACATATTCTTCCAGAGGTCATGAGGAGGTCATCTAGATGCTTTCTGGAAATGCTGCTGCAAGATTCAGCTCTTACTCCATCAGGTACCCTGCCTGCTGTTGGTTTGGATGAAGTTATACACCGAGACTAGACTGATGGATGAAACTTACTCACTCAAAAATAGGAA
Organism: Equus caballus; assembly: GCF_041296265.1. Classification (NCBI taxonomy): domain Eukaryota; kingdom Metazoa; phylum Chordata; class Mammalia; order Perissodactyla; family Equidae; genus Equus; species Equus caballus. The sequence goes on from NC_091688.1 coordinate 54,582,231, forward strand.
AGAATCTATGGTGCCACCTAGAGAACAGGATTCTTGCTATACAAAGTGGTGGAGGATCCCAGGGTTCACACCACGCATTCAGGGAAAATTCCAGACACATTCAAGAGGTGTTTATCTTTTGACACTTCAATGGCTCCCTACTGAGGATAAACCAACTTAGAGGAGACAGAGACTGCTGTTTGGAGTGGAGCGGGCATGGTAACGGGGATGACAGAGATTTGGCCTGGGACTCGGAAGAGTGTTGAACTACCTGACCCACCTGATGTGTATGCTTCAAACTGAGTCCTAGATTCTGATTCAAACCAAGTTAAGTCTCCAGGGCCAGACTGAAGAGATGACATATCTTGACCTGTACAGGGACGTGGAGAACATGAATATGGACACTACCTTGGAGACCTGTTGGAGCTTTCTTCTCTTGTTGATGGGAGTACTCAGTAGCTGCAACCAGAGCAGAGAAGTCTTCATGCTCCTAAGACAAGAAAACATTGGTGTTGGGAGGCTCGTGTGAACCAGACGGGTACTGGTGACTGGAAGAAGTCATAGGGCCTTCATCCACTGAACCCATCAGGGCTTCATTCACACTCTCTTTTTCCTGTAGCTCTGTTCTCAGGCTAGGGGAAAAAGGATATGATGAAACCAAGAAGGATTGAATGCCAGAGTCCCAGGTGGTCCTGATTGGTGGTAGAGAGAGTGGTCACAGAAAGTGAGGGACAGTCCCCTCAAAGAGAAGGTAAACAATCCTCCTATGATGAGGGCATGGTCTGGCTGCCCCTGAGGGCAGGAGAGAGGGGAGTGGGCGCTCAGTGAACTGGCCAGATAGCACTAAATGAGGAAGGAGAATCAACTCTACCTGTATGGTACAGAAACTGCACTCAGCAGACACAGAGAACCAGAACAGTGGCTCAACCGTGTGCAGAAATGGTGTTGAATTTTACACACTGCCACCCAAGGAATACACGTTCCTGACACATCGTAGTTGCCCAGAGACATTGTGCCTTCTAGACTTCTTTCTATCAATATTGTGAAGGACATGATTTTTTTGGTCTGATTACATTTCTTGCTATGAAATGCACGCCAACAAGCTAAATCCCACCATGCAGAAAGCAGATATCCATCTCATCTTAGGTTTGGCCACAGAGGAGAGAACAGATGGATTCTGAGACTACAACAAATTCCCCGAGACTGGTTCATTTCCCTTACGTAAGAATGACAAGTATCACAAAAGCAAATGACAACCTTTTTAGAAGGCTATTTCCTGATCGGTTAAGTGAACGGAATAATTCAACCAGCAGTTCCTGTCACTTTTGCCTTAGAAATCTGTGGCTAGTGTTGACCTCTTGGTCTTTATTTGGGAACCATCCTCATATTTTACCCATCTTCTTCCAGGCCCTGATCATTCCTTGTTACCTGGGGTCCACTGATGCTTTTTCTTCTTTGTTCTCTTCCTCTGCATGATTTTCTGCAGACAAATTCAGAAATTCCAAATTCAGAAATGTCCAGCAGGCACTAAGGAGTTCCATGCCACTCATTGTAAACACAATGGCCTGTCTGGTCATGAAGACATAAATACCCAAGTGCAATTTCAGGATACACTGAGAGAATCATACTGAAAGGTCTCTTATTTGTATTAAACGAATGCCCTTTCTTGTTCTTATGATCCATCAGACAGTTTCCCTGATGGCATGCTGTACGTGAAACTGGAAAAAATGTTAGAAACGTCTTTTGTTCCCAAGATCAACATGTACTTGACCAGATTCCCTCTGGACTTCTACAACTATATTGTTTGTCTTGACATAAAGCTGGCTCTCAAACACAGTGGGAACTTTCTCTAAGCAGACCATAAGCAATCCTCTCAGTCTCCCCTCAAGATGTCTAAGGAGACTTCCAGTTTCTGGTCCAACATGTAAGGATCTTGGAAGTGACCACTCCTGTCCTCACAACAAGAAAATAGCTGAACAAACTGAAAATCAACCACTCTTCTTAGATCCATCAGGGAATGAAGGTCAGAGAGCAAACCACTGCCCCCCAAACTGGAGATACAGACAGGCTAGGCAAACACAGAGAATTACAACTTATTGAAGCAGAAACCTAGGCAGGAGCCAGGACCAGAGTAGGAAAACTTAGCATGTATTGACTAATTGCTGGAGACTCAGGGTGGAGAAATTTGAGTTAAAAGCATCAGGGGGCCCAGTCATGGGATAAACCCAAGAGTTCTGGAGAGTTTTATGTCCAGGAGCCCTATCAGTTTCTCACAGTGAAGACAAGAGAAAAATTTCCTTACACTTCTGGCAGCATGAGAGGAAAGTACCTATTGGGAGCTACATCCAGAGCATTTTGTTTTTCTTGACAAAGCCTGCTCTCAAAGAAACTATTTGACCAGAGCCTAACCAACTGGGATTTTACCACATCCCAACTGACCTTGGGGAAAGGAAATACCCAATTCCAGCCCCTTTAGCCTTCCTTTTCCATGGAAGAGAGCAGAAAGGTGAACCCGGAGAAGCTCCTGTGAATGCCACAGCCCAGGGACACAGGCTGACTCAAAGACTGAGACCTGATCATAGGACTATGGAATTTTTCCACACATACACACACCTTACCAGCACATCCATAGGGATCCTGTATGATAACAGGAGAATATAACTGAAAGGATACAACTGAAAGAACTGCAAGTTCTCAGGCCTCATTTAAGCAGAAATCTCCAGGGACACTCAAGACAGAGGAGGACACAAAAGCTAGAATTCTAGAGGAGATTTAAGCCTCTGACGTCCACAGCTACAATAAACAGGAAACCCAGCCTAACCCCTAGCCAGATAAAGACAAAACTTCACACTAAGGCCTACTTACCTCAAATCCTTTACCCAGTATATCATGTTTGGCTTTAACAAAACATTAAAAGACATATTTGAGACAAAAAAACACAGTTTGAAGAAAGAAAATAAGCATTAGAACCAGGCTCCAAAATGGCAGACATGGTGGAATTACTAGACCAGGAATTTAAAACAACAGTGATTAATATGCTAACGACTCCAAAGGGAAAGGGAGACAGCATGCAAGAACATATGGGTAAGGTAAGTAGAAAGATGGGAACTCTAAGAAAGAATCCAAAGGAGATGGTAGAAATGAAAAACACTGGGACAGAAATGAAGAGTGCCTTAGAGGTTCAGCAATACACTGGACACGGCTGAGGAAAGAACCTGCGAGCTTGGAGAAATATCAATAGAAATTTCTAAAACTGAAATGTAAAGAGGAAAAAGAATGACAAGGAAGAGATTATCCAAGAACTTGGAACAATCACAAGATGTGTAAATATGTGTAATGTGACTATCAGAAGGAGCACAGAAGTATTTGAAGCAATAATGACTGAGAATTTCCTAAAAATTTTTTTAGTTTTTGCCGCTCAAAGGTTTTTTTTTAAAATATTGGCAGCTGAGCTAACAACTGTTGCCCATCTTCTTTTTTTCTTCTGCCTTTTCTCCCCAAATGCCCCCAGCACATAGTTGTACATTCTAGTGTGGGTTCCTTTGGTCGTGGCATGTGGGATGCCACCTTATTATGGTTTAATGAGAAGTGCCATGTACGCATCCAGGATCTGAATCAGTCAAACCCTGCACTGCCGAGTGGAGCGTGTGAACTTAACAACTCGGCCGTGGGGCCAGCATCCCCTAAAATGAATTAGAGACATTGAACCACAGATCCAGGAAGCTCAGAGAATACCAACCAGGGAAATACCAAAATGCATACACTTAGGAAAGAATCTCATATTCAAAATGCAGAAAATCAAAGACAAAAGAAAAGTTAAATGAAGCCAGAGGGAAAAAATATCTTACCCAGAGAAGAGTAAGGATAAGAGGTATATCAGACTTCTCTGAGACCATGCAAGCAAGAAGAGAAGGGAGTATAAGAAAAAAGCCCCACCCACCTCGAATTCTGTATCCAGTAAATTATCCTTCATAAGCAAGAGAAAAAGACAACATTCCTACACAAATAAGAATAGAAGGAATTTGTCACCAGTAGGCCTGCCGTGCAAGAAATGTTGAAAGAAATTCCTCAGAACAAAGGAAAATGATATAAGTCAGAAACTGGGATCTACACAAAGAAAGGAAGAGCATTTTGAAGCGATGAATTCAAATGCAATAATTTATTTGTCTTTTTCTTGATTGATCTAACTGATAACAGTTCAAAACCATAGTAGCAATAATGGATTTGGATAAGCAGCTTATGGATAAGTGAAATGAATGACAGTAATGCTCTAACGGATGGGTGGAATGAATTGGGAATACTGTGTTATTAGGCACTTGTGCTAGGCATGAAAAAGTATACTGTTCTTTGAAAGAGCACTTGGATGATTTTTAAATGTACATTGCAAACTCCAGGGCAACCACTGAAAAAGATGAAAGAAAAAATAAAAGTACAGTTGATATGCCAAGAGAGGAGAAAAAAATGGAATCACCTAAAATTCTTTTTTACAACCAGAGAAGACAGAAAAAGAGTGGAAGACAAAAAAGAGAAACCAAGAAAAAGAACAATGAATATAAAACAGTAACTAATATGGTAGACATTAATCCAAGTATATCAACAAAAACCTTCTAAGTCAGTGGTCTAAATGCACCAAGTAAAAGATAGACTGTCAGAGTGGAAGAAGAAAAAAGACTTAATTAGAAGTTGTGTATAAGAAATCCACTTTAAATAAAAAGACACAGATATAATAAGAGAAACAGGATGGAGAAAGATATACCACGCTATCACTGATCAAAACAAAGCTGCGGTAGCTCAAACAATTTCAGACAAAGTAGACTTCAGACGAATGAAAATGATCAGGGATACAGAGGGGTATTATGTAACAAAACGGGGTCCATTCTCCAAAGACATAACAGTTTTTAAGGTGCACCTAGGAGAAGAGCAAGAAAATAACTGAGGCAAAAACAGAGACCTGCAAGGAGAAGTAGATGAATCCAGTATTACAGTTGGAGATTTCAACACCCCTCTGTCAGAAACAGAGAGATCCAGCAGGCAGAAAATCAGGAATGATATAGTTGAAACACACAGCACCATCAATCAAATTGATAGAATTGACACTTCTACAATTCTTCATCAAACCAGGGAAGAAAACAGATTCTTCTCAAGCTCACATGGAACATTCTCTAGGGCAGGCACTATGCTGAGAAGAAATGAGAAAAAAGACAGAAGATACAGATTACTCATATGAAAAATGAAAGAGGGACTGGCACTACTGATCCCATGGACATCAAATGGATAATCAAGGAATGTTAGGAACCAATCTGTGCCCTGAATTTTGAAATGGATCCATTACTTGAAACACACAATCTACCAAAATTCCCGCAAGGAGAAACAGATCATCTGAATAGGCTTATATCTACTACAGAAATTGAAACAACAAAAGAATCTTCCAAAACAGAAAGCACCAGGCCCAGATAAATTCACTGGTGAATTCTATCAAATATTTAAGGAAGAAATTAGGCCAGTTCTCTACAATCTCTTCCGGAAAATAGAAACAGAGGGAATACATCCTAACACATTCTATGAAGTCAGCATTCTCCTAATACAAAAACCAGACGAAGATGTTACGAAAAGGAAAACTACAGGCCAATCAGTCTCACAAACATAGGTGCCAAAATCATCAACAAGATTTGACAAATTGGATCCAAGAAAGTATAAAAAGAATTATACACCACAACCAAGTGAGATTGATTCCAGCTATGAAAAGGGGGTTCAACACTCAGAACTCAATTAATGTGATTCACTGTCCATCAGGAAAGAAACATCTAGTTGGACCACTGTGGCCTGTACCCAGTGCATTTCTCCTCTCTGTTCCCACCCCGCCAGTGCTGGTCCCGTGATGGCCCCAAATGGGACATGGGAACCAGAGCGACAGGTTAAAAAGAAAAAAAATCCTTGTGAGTGGAATCTCTTGGAGCAGCTCAGTGCAATCAGGGCACACGACTGCCTTACCTGGGCTGAGCTTTCGGGCAAGGCGCTCTGCCAGCCTGCATCCCTCAGCCAGTCGCTCTTGAAAGCCCTGACCCTGGAAGTTGGTAGGGTCACCGTGGGTGAGAAGGTTCCTGAGGTGCTGCTTGAGGAGCACAGAGAGCTCTATGCCTTTCTCTATGGTTTGCCGTAACTGGGCCAGCTCTTGAGCCTGATCTTGGATTAGGACATCATATTTCCTAGGGTGGCACAGAAGAGACCATTTAAACATGCAAAGAGTCGAACCATAGATTATAAGATTTTAAATGGAGATTTCTGTGAAAACATCCCCAGGGAGCTATTGTAGCAGAATTCTGGCACATGTATGGCAACCTGCTGGTGCCAGCCCTGATATCAGTTCCCCTACATTAAACCCAGCATATGTGGGGCTAAAACCAAAGCACTCTTTCCCTGCTTACTCCCTGGATCCAGAATATACCATCCACCATGGAGACAAACAGCCAAGCTCACCCACCTGGGTTCCCTATCATCTCCTCCTCCTCCCTGCAAACAGTGTCCCCAGACCGAATGCAGGCTGGTGGGAAAGTTCCGACCAGCAAGGCCAGTGAATCCCCCCACCATCTACAAGCAGCCACAATCCTCACAAAACTTTAAAAACCCCTCTCCTCCCCTCTTTCAGTGAGACGAGATGAAATGAGACAAATGTGAGGGCTCGCTCTCATCTCCTGGCTCATGTCACCCGAAATAAAAACCCTTTCCTTGCCATAAGCCTGGTGTTCCAGTTTTAATTGGGCCCCTCTTGTGTGGCGGGTAAAGAACCTATGTTTGTAGGTGGTAACAATCTGATGAGCCAACGGGAAGCTCTTGTCCATGGGTCCATGGCCCCAGGCCAACTGGGATTTCCTGGGAAGCAGTCCAGCAGCCACCTAGGTCATTTGCCCTAGGGACTGCCCCCAGCACTTTTCATCTGCCTTGGAGCCACTGACCCTAGGCCCATTTTCTTATGGCAAGGAAACAGGTTCTAGATTGGTTTGTTTGCTTCTTCTTCCTTCTGGGAAGTCGATGGACTCTGAAATAGAGTAAGTTGCCTCGGAGATGCCCGTGAACTTCCTTCCCCTCTTTTGGGGTCCCCTCCATTCATGGAAGGGCTATCTGGGGTCCTTTCCATTCACGGAGGGGCCGTCTGGGCGCGCATTTGGAGTGGGAACAGTTGTAGGACTTTCTGCCCTCCATCTGGGAACTGGTTCACTGGTGTCTGGTTTTTCTGTGTCTGGATCTCTGTGTATCGGAATGGGAAACATGCTGTCTGTCGCCAAGCAGAGCTCATTGGGGTTAATTCTGAGTAGATGGTCTAATTATAGTTATAAGCCAACGTCTGAAACAGGTGATTTTCTTTTGTGACACTGCTTGACCACAATACTCTTTAAACTCTGGAGAGAAAATGGCCAAACAATGGATCCTTATGTTAGAAAACTTTTAGAGAGCTGTCTTCATAAAGCGCTGTTGTATTGGTACCTATGAAAAGACCAAATTAAAAGGAAAATACAATGACTAATCTCAGAAACGTAATCAAACTTGGGGTCTCAGCTTCTTCTTGTGGTCTCACAGATGCAAATGGAAACATCAAGTTAACAAAGAGAAGTGAAGAAGGGAAGAGTGACAGAACTCACTCCAACAGGATGGCAATCTTTAGTCATTAAAAAGAAAGAGTAGGGTGAATAGAAGAGACACAAAATAAAGTCAAAAGGAAGCTTCTACTAAAACACTGCCTAAGGTTGGATGGGCTAAAGGGACCCCCTATTGGCCCCCCAACATTAAAGAATACCAGACAAACCTGTTCTATTTACCCCAGTTTGAAAAAATTTTTAAAAGTCAGTAGGCAGAAATCACAGCGAGAAACCTATCAACACTTGTTTGGGGCAACAATTAGGCTGCTCAGGTTGGTACAAGTATAAAGATTGAAGTGTTTACCCTAATATTATATGAGGAGGTTATGTCAACTTTGCCTGGATGTTTTTTGGGAATAAATATTATGCCTAGCTGAGAATGCATTCCCTACATAATATTGTAATGCCAAAACTTGTGAATGGAATTCTAATATAAGTTGTAATTAGGGGTACAACAGTTGAAAAAATTAAGATAAAGGTTTGTAAAAGTTGGTGTATGTAAATAGACCTTCTGTAAAACTATTACATCTGTTTTGCTGGATTGTATTATAGATTCTGTTGTGGGAATAAACATTATGTGTCGCTGGGGAACGTGTCCCTTGCCTGATATTGCAAGAGCTTATAAACCCACCCTTCAGGCTCTGTGAATTGAAGATGTAGAGGAGATCTCACTTTACAATGGCCAAAATGAGGCAGTTTCAGTTTACTCAAACAGATACATGCAATCGGAACAAGCCAGCTACAACAGGAAGCCTATTTTAATCTTTTGATGCTTCTAAAGATAATAAGAAATATTTTACTGCCTCTTTAAGAGAAAAATAATCAAATAATTAAACATGCCAGGGCAGAAGCCAAGCCTGCTGCTTCTTTCTCTTCTCTCACTGAGATTTGCCACTTCAACTCCCCCAAAATGCCTGATCTGAAACTAAACAACTGAAAATAGGGAAACTTTTGAGATAATTTGGAATTATAATGGCCACTCTGGGGAACCGCTGTTTCAGATGAGTCCACCTGAAGGGTCACCCTTCAAAGAGAGGATTCAAACTCTCTTATAACGGAACACAGTCTTTAATTAACATACAGAACCATCTAAAAGACAAAGCTATTTAACGGGATGTAAAATGAACTTTGGTAAATAAAAGCCTGTTTAAGTTTGCTGGTTTGATTTAAAATAGACATGTTCTCAGAGTTATCAGCAGCGGATATAATGCAGACATTCGGCCTGGGTTTACTCATCAAATGAGCTCATGCTCTCTCTGTTACAAAATTTGTCAACAAGAGTAATAACTTAGAATAACAGCTCATTTTGTTCAATGTCTCGTGAGGTTTTCGTAGACGATGTAAATATAATTGTTGAGAACAGGTAAACCAAATAGATGTAAAAGGATAAAGTTTTATCAGAATAAATTTCCTATATTGTTTTTGTCGGGTCCTTAGTCACAGACACTAGGGTTTTTCTTACAAATATTTCATTCTCTGCATTCACCTAAAATTCTTTAACTGTCACTGTGGTTAAAGGGATAAGTAAACATCGTTTCATAGGGACCTATGATATTATATGGGTAAATGTCATTGATATAAATGTTTTAAAAATTGTGTAAAGTTACTATAATTCTGACCTGTCCTGATTGTCAGCCATAATTCTGGTTGTTGTCTCGGAATGTTATGTGTCACCAAAAATAGCCAAGTTTCTTTGTCAATTGCCATTATTAAGTCTTTTATTATTTACAGACAGTTTTTATTTTACTCTGGTGTTTTTACAAATATCTTTCATCTTTAAAGAAATTCACGGAAAGGATTCTGGGGCTTACTCTAGAATACAGGTTTCTGGGAAAGTTTCAGATAATAAAACTAAACTGGGTAAAACATTGCAGAACTCTAATGGGATAACTGATGGCCTCATGAAACTGCCATCCGAAAATCAAGAATTGGTTACCTAAAACTAAGTAAACTGATAGGGATAATTATAATTTTATGACTTTTTGTTTAAAATCTTGCTAATTTTTAAATATGGTTTGCATTTTGTTTTCTCAGTTTCAAGGACATCTTTTCGTCTTTTGTCTTATGCTAATTAAAACTTATAGCAATTTGATGAGATTATACATTTGCAAGCAAAACTAAAATGTTTGTCTTTTTCTCCCTATCTGATCCCTCCAGAATTTAAAAACTCCTGATGACTAAGTGTTCTTCTTTTCATGGCTTTATAGTTATTTGCATAATTTCAATAAGAACCTGTTCTTCTTATAACAGGACACAATTAGAAACACTGGTTATAATTGCAAGGCTTTGACTGGAACCTCATATTTGAGAAAACATAGGGGCTCAGATATGACCAGCTTTTGAGAAACAAAGATTGAGTTTACGGAATAAAGACACTTGGAAATATTGGCCTGGTCCCTTGCTTATGGGTTCCCAGAAACCTGGGAAGGTCAAGTAAAGAATGTCACTCCCACTGGCAGGTACAAGGAACCTCAATATTTTGGGGACCTGTGAAGAGAGGAATTCACCCAAATCTGTAGGTATTGGCACATGGAATCTGATGACAAGTGCTTGGTCTGGCTTTCTTAGCCTTGAGAAGCCTTTAAAATTCAATCTGAGATTCCTTATAAGAACTTCCAGCCAAACAGATTTAAAAGAGCCGATAGGATCAATTGCTATTCTTGCTGTACTTATGTAAATAATTGGGCCAAATTTATTAAAACTAAACTTATCTTACAGTCCAGTTATTCTTCATTTGGCTATGCTTGGTAAAATGGAGGGTAATTTTAGAGAGAAAAATTATGTTTCAATACAGACTAAAATACACATTCATGAATATTAGATTCTGGCTCCATTAATTATCTTTGAAATTGTTGTTTTGCATCTGTAATCTGGACTGGATCCTGAATTCATCTACTCTCCTCAAATATCTGAAATAACAAATCTCCAAAATAATGTTTTCCATCATTTCCATTTGCAATCATTGAAAACTAAACCTGCCGTTTTCCTGAAGCCTTTAAAAGTGAACCTGGAGGAGTTCATGTAAACTTAGGAGAGATTCATGCCTGCTGCTGTGTGAGCCACTCAGAAAGGTACCTGAGTGCCCGAGGACACCATCAGAGACATTTCAAGCCACAAAAAATGGTTTGACTGTGGGGCCAGCCAGATGGCACAGTGGTTAAGTTCACACGTTACACTTCAGTGGCCTGGGGTTCGCTGGTTCAGATCCTGGGTGTGCACCTTTGTACCACTTGTCAGGCCATGCTGTGGCAGGTGTCCCACATATAAAGTAGAGGAAGATGGGCAGAGATGGTAGCTCAGGGACAGTCTTCCTCAGCAAAAAGAGGAGGATTGGCGGTGGATGATAGCTCAGGGCTAATCTTACTCAAAACAAGAAAATGCTTTGATTATGACTTCCAAGAATCTTAATTGATTTCCACCTGGGCTCATGAACTAATTAATAATTTGCTCCAACCGTTAACATTCTTTCTTTTCTTTCTGTTTCTCTGGAAATGCTTCTTATTAAATACCTGGTTACTTACTTACATAATACAGGCCTAACTTTAGGAGCCCACCTGCATCGCCACCTTATTAAACGATTGGTTCAATGAGATGGGACAACCTATGCCCTGATTTAGCAGGAAGTAGATAGATCAGTCATCACCCCCAAATCCCTCAAGATTGAGAAATAAACATACAATAGGGGAGAATTGATGCCAGCCCTGATCTCAGTTCCCCTGCATTAAACCCAACATATGTGAGGTTAAAACCAAAGCACTCTTTCCCTGCTTACTTTCTGACTCCAGAATACACTATCTGCCATGGAGAAAAGTGGCCAAGGTCCCACACCTGGGTGCCTTATCATCTCCTCCTCCTCCCTGCAAACAGCATCCCAAGGCCGAATGCAGGCTGGTGGGAAAGCTCCGACCAGTAAGGCCACCGACTTCCTCTGCCATCTACAAGCAATCACATTTCTCACAAACTTTTAAAAGCGCTCACCACCCCTCTTTCAGGGACATGAGATGAAATGAGACAAATGTGAGGGCTCACTCTCGTCTCCTGGCTTATGTTACCCAAAATAGAAGCCCTCTCCTTGCCATAAGCCTGGTGTCCCAGTTTCCATTTGGCTCCTCTTGTGTGGCAGTTAAAGAACCTGTGTTTGTAGGTGGTAACACTGCCTGTGGCAAAGAGAAACAAGAAGGTAAAACAAAGTGTTCCTGTGTATCCGAGAGTGCTCCTGTAGGATCCCTTGATATTCCTTTTTCGTTTTCCTCTTTCAGCAAACCAAATGTCTCCCTAAAGCTGCTTCATAAAGATGTCCATGCACTTCCTTACTGAATGGCCATGTCCACTCCATGGAAAAATACACATAGTGCCTGAGGTTTTGAATGGACACAAATCCAGGCACAGAAATGTAGACAGGCAGAGCTGGTGCTAATTGGAAAGAACACGAGATGGTCAGTGCCAAGAAAACAGCATTTAAGAAACATTTGGGGGAGTATAAGTGACATACAATATCGTCTTAGCTTCAGGTGTACATCATAGTGATTTGGTCTTTATATACATGATGAAATGATCACCACGATAAGTCTAGCTACCATCTGTCACCATGCAAAGTTGTTCCAATATTGTGGACTACTGTCCCTATGCTCTACATTCCAACCCCATGACTTACTTATTTTATAACTGGAAGGTTGTACCTGTTAATCCCCTTCACCCATTTCACCCACCCCAACCCCTCCTCCCTCTGCTAATCACCAGTTTTTTTCCTGTGTCTATGAGTCTGTTTGTTTTGCTTGGTTTGTTTTTTAGATTCCGTATAGAGGTGGAGAAAAAGAAACCCTCCTAGACTGTTGTTGGGAATGGAAATTGGTGCAGCCACTGTGGAAAACAGTGTGGAGGTTTCTCAAAAACTTTAGAAAGACAGCTTTTTTTCAGAGAAAGTCTGACAAACTGTAGTCAGTCAGGAAGTGATTGTGATTAAAGGTAAATGGGGCAGTGATTGCACAACATCCTGAATGTCCTAAATGCCACTGAATGTTTCACTCGAATTTAGTCAACTTTAGGTTATGTGAATTTCACCTCAATACATTTTATATTAAAAAAAAGAGTCAAGGAAACTTTGAGTAATTGGAGTCCATAATTTACCAGTTATTGTTCTCTAATCGTGTTATGCAAATTCCTACGCATGTGGCTGCCATGAAAATTTGGGCCATTCTCCTGGCCCAGAGTTGTTCCTTGCCCCCTTCAGACATTCCTACAACTTCCCACCAGACGCCCAGCACAGAGCCCCCCTCACTTGAGCTTCTCCACTAACGTTGACTTCTCTGTCGGTTTCCCCTCCTGGAACTGCAGCTTCTCCCCCAGCACCGATTCAATGATGTCTTTGCATGCTCCACACTCTGAGGAAAGACAGAGAGGCCGGCCTCAGTGGAAACTGGCCATGCTGCTGTGGTCACTGCCTGCAAGGGAGGAGGCAGGCTCCATCTTCTTCTCTCAGAGGGAGATACAACCCCAGCACCAGGCTTCCACTGAGATTTCCACATCCTATTGCTCAGCCTCCCAAATACACGGCATTTGGTCACTCCTCATTTCAGAGTTGAGCACAAAGAAGCTCCCTGGCAGAGAAAGTGACCAGACAAGATTAGCTGGTGTTTGGCAAGGTCAGAATTCACATGTCCTGAGACTGACCTCGAGTCCTGGGCCACTTTACCAAGACTTGCAGCCTCTTGAGTAAAACACTAAGCAGCAGCATGAAGTAGCGATCCCTGTGTGCTGGGGAAGGCCCCTGGGCCTACTGATGGTTGGGTCCTCTGAGCTCAGAATTTCAAGGACAAGTACCTTCACGATGAAATATAAATGTATATGAATGCAAATCTGAAAAATACAAGTCATGACCATCAATCCCTGAAGGAAATAGGCACAGGCTGTAAAAGAAGTTGTTTTCTATTCAAAGCAGTACAAGAAAGAACTAATAAATAGTGTTTCCTGTGTGTAAAGAACTGTTTTAGTAACTTTACAGAAATAATTCATGTAATTCATTGCAACCACTCAAAGAAGTAGGCACTATGACAGCGCCATACTAATGGAGGAGGAAACTGTGAGGCTCAGCAAAAACCACAGCTTGGATCTGAGTCCAGGAAGATTGGCTCAGTCTTCACCAATGCACTGTGTTACCTCGCCACAAGATCTTGGGTGACATCTTTTTTCTTCATCATCTTCAAAATTTGTTTCCTACAGTTATGTTACGCCTATAAAAAAAAGCTGTAAGAAAAACTTAGTCCTTCTCAAAACTTCATCTCTTCACTTTCTTAAACAGCAGGTTTCAATGTTTGCTTTTCTCTGCGTCAGTCATTTTAAATTAACCACTCCCACGATGGTTTATTAGAAAATAACACCCATTCAGACTCAGAGTTGTCAAGATTCCTTCTAATCACTCTGTTTTGCACGAGCCCCTGTTCTCACGATCCCTTTCGTCACCACAGACCCGTCTTACTGAACGGTGATTGAGCTTCCAATTGCGAGGCTAACTGTGGGAGGGAAGGGCCTGCCCCAGACAATGGCTTGAGTTTTTATTGGGGCTGGTGGCCACCCCCACTTACCGTCATTCTCACTTTGGCCATGTCTCACAGCCCAGACCCTCAAGGTCACCCAGACCTGCTGGCAGTCCTGTATCACCAAAGGTTCACCAGCTCAAAGAGACACAGAAGAGGGGGTACGGATTCTCTCATTTCCCCAGAAACACCCTCTACCTCACCGAAAGAAGCAAAGTGGCTTCCTTGGACTCAGAAAGAAAAACCTGTGCTCAGGAAGCATTGCTTCCCGCTCAGCAGGGTTGTCCCTGTATTGATGGCATCACTCATGGATACCACAGTGTCAGTGAGGAGCACACTCATCTTCAGGCTCCTGTAAAGCAGGAACATCACCTGCTTCCCCCAGTGTGTACCATCACCCCATCTCCCCAGTGTAAGGAGCACAGAGCTTTGCCAGTGGGACCTCAGTGAAGCCTGAACTGATGGAGCTCATTAGTCCCGGACACTTAGGCCAAGAGTGATGCTGATCTGATTCCGTACAGAGAGGATGCTGGCAGAAACAGGTTAGCCTGTTACACAGAGAAACAGGCAGTTCTGTGCCTGCACCAGGAATCAGTCACTGGGATTTTAATGCTAATCCCACCTATACCTCACTGCCAATCTGGAAAAATCCCTCAACTCTTTGGGCCTCGGTTTGTCCATGCTCAAAAAACTGAGGGTAAAATACCCACTTGTACCTTTCCTGGATTGTGGTCAGAATGAAGTTTATTTTGCCTAGGGGAACAGAAGAAAAGGTCTGGAGAGTTTTTAGTTTCTTAGGGGGAACACAGTGGTCACTCATCACTCTGGTGACCTGCAGGACTTACTGTATTTCTGAAGCTGGTTGGCCAGCATGTAGGCTGTGGACTCAGAGACAAGGAACTTCTCTTTGAGGTCTCGAAAGTCCTGTTTCCTTTGTTACAGCTGGGACTGAAGCTCCTGGTTGATTTCCAGGAGGGTCATTTTGGCCCCTGGATCACACACAGGGCCAAGAGAAACTGCCATGGTGACGTGGGGCAGAAGAGGTAGGGCAGGGACTGGGGAGAAGAGACCCAGAGACAGAATGGGTTAAAAACAAGTGAAAGCGAATAGGTTTAATGAGGACTGAGGTGTGAGGATCCAGGAATTCTTAACTTACTGTTGGGAACAACGTGATCAACACCCCACAACACTAGCAAGTCTGTAACCCCCAAAACAACATTCAAGAAGCCAGAGCTCAGAGCCAAAGGCACTGCCTGTAGCTCACACTCCAACATGAGTGACGGAGGGAGGAACCAGAGTGCCAGGTAACCATCTGGAGTTTCAATAGCAGAATTGGAAGGTGGGGGCTGTCATGGAATCTTACGAGCCCCTGCCTTCCAGTTGCCTAGGCCATGCTGATACACAAGGCCACCTGGTCTCTTCTGAAGGTCACCACTGATGGGGACCACCCCTCAGCAGCCACTCTGAAGAGGTGTCTACCCTTGTGCTGATAGTACCAACCTATCTCTTTCCAAGACATATCTAAGCATAACAGTTTCTCAGTGTTCGTTCTTGTATGTTTAGAAAAACATCAAGGCAGAAATAGTTTCCCAACAAGTTTTATTTTCTTGAGGGCTGTCATGAAGTCATGCAACCTTCTCCTTAAATTAAAACAGAGCTTAAGGTTTTTCCACAAGGGAAAGAGGTCAAATTTTTAGACTATCATGATGATGTTCTTCTACCGTTTTTTCTATATCCATTAAAAAATGTAGGACAACAGCAGAGTACCATATAAAAGAATGAACTCATTTAAAAAAATGTGCTCTGTCCTGAAACTCTAAATATTCTGTTTGCTGTATCCTTGTGTCACGTTGGCTTCTTTTCCATCACTGGGGCAGCAAGTCAAGTTTAACATCCCTACCTCCCAAACTCCTCCTCCATTTCTTGGTTGCTTTTTGGATGTTGTTCATCAAAATGTTGTTCACCATGTTTGAAGAGGATGCCTTTAATGTCGCTAAACAACATACGTCATATTTCTTACTCATGGATTTCATTCTAGTCCCACAAGAGCTCTTTCTGAGCTGTCAAAATGATTAAAATAGTTTAGGTATACATCCCGGAATACATGTCGTGCTCATTTCTTTTGGAAAGATTTGTAAACATGAAGATACTTTTCTATGTTCCTTCAATTCATCTACATATTGCACAGACACAGATCCAGGGCAGTTTTTATGGAACATCGCTAGATAGATCACTTTAAGTTGTCCTCATGCCACTGACCTGTAGTTGTATTCCACTAAGAGAACACGGTCAGTTCAAGGTCAAGGGTCAGGGATGGTTGATGATCCACAGTGTACATGTGCAATGGGGTTCAGTGACAATGATGCTGAGGTTTCAAAGAGAAGGAGAGCAAGGCAGGAAAAACGATGCCCTGAACCCTCTCTTCACTTTCTCTGCATCTGGTCTCAACTGGGTCTTGTGAGCCTGAGACTTGGCAGACTCGTTGTCGCATCGGCCTCTTCAGGTTAGCTGCTGGACTTGCCTGAGTTAAGGCTGCAACTGGTGTGACCATGTGTGGCCCAGCATTCATGTCAAAGTGAAGGATGGAGGCCTGGATCAACCACTTGTGGAAGCTTATCTGCTCCCCATCCCATGCCATCCTCCAACTATGCTGTGGAATGATATTGATGAGTGAGATCTGTCAAAGGCTTTAAAGAAACCTATTTTCTAGTGTTTATGGGACCCAACCTTCGCTTGGAGAAAGAAAAAATTGTCAAATTCCTTCACTTTAAAAGTGACGAAACTGAAGGCTCGCAAAAGTTACATGACATACTTGAGGTCACAGGGAGGAGCGTTTTGCAGTGCTAATTATAGTAATCATAATAACAGTCATAGTGCATTGAGTAACATTGTGCAGGGAATTTTTCTAAGAAGCTCTGTACACATAGAATGGCACTTTATTTTCATTATAATCATTTCAGGTAATATTATTGTCCATAAGCAAAAAGTAAAAAACTTGAAGAAGAGGGGCATTGAGTAATTTACTTGGCCAAATTAAAAATAGAAAAAAATACGAAAAACAGTTCTTATTTATATGAGCAAATAAGTGATTGCTTTGCGTTTTGGAACAGTAGTAGAAACTTATTTGTCTTTGTCCTGCGTTTGTCAATTTACTGTGCTCTTTCTCTTTCTCTGTGACTGGCTTTACTTCTAGAGCACTCCCTTGTTCTAGTAACCCAGCTCCATGCACGTCCAATAGCAGAAGTGACGGCTGGGATCTTCCAGAGTCTCCCTGAAATGCTTATGGTGTCAGGACGTCAGACACAGTCTGGAGGCAAAAGCGACCCATATCTGAGAATGGGTAGCTGCTTTCCCATCTCATTAGAGTCGGCATGACAGGAAGGATGACCTCCCTGTAACTCAGGTCAGGAGTCATGTCCCAGTGCCTGTGATCTATTGGGCTGAACTGTCCTGAATTTGCTAATGTTGTGGTTTCTTGTTTAGTGGCTAGAATATTTATAAGACTTTCTCACTGAAACTTCTCTGTTGAAATTTGCATTAATCCTGATGTGATTAAATTTTGTAAGGTAAGAGGCTTGTGGAAGACTGGTTCCTTCAATGAGCAAAAGAGGGTAAATTTAACTTCCGTTCAAAGCAAGCCGGGATTTGAAATGAGGGCTTTCACTATTTCAAGGTGGACTGTCAGGTTCCTCAGGAGTACATCCCCAAGGGCTTGTGTCTCTGCTGTAAACTGGATGACGTTAAAACGGGGTCAGATGGTCCAGGTGCCTTTCAATTCTACGCTCCTCCAACAGTTCCTCGTCTGCCTTAGAGAATGGATTGAAAATGTCCTTGTGGTTCTGCTCTGTCCCACTTTTGTCTTTTGGGTAAAAGTTACACAGCTCAGCGTTTCCCACCAAGGGAGGGAATCATTATAAGAATCATCTGGGAGGGTTACTACAAATCAAGTTCACAGTTCTCACTTGTAGTGATTCTGATTCAATGGGCGGAGGTGGGGCATGGAATGTATTTGCTGAAGTTACTCAGGTGCGAAACAGGTGGAGGGCCCACTGCTGTCATCGACCTTCCTCACAGTTTGGGGATGATTATTTCAGATACATTATTAATTCTAACCTTCACCATTGACTTGCGAGGAAAGCATGACATTTCCCTGGTTTGCAGATGAAGAAACCAAGGCACAGAGAGGGTCTGTAACTGGCCCAAGGTCTCCTTGTTGTAAGGGCTGAAGCCAGGGGTCTGGTAGTCCCCCTCTCCCCCAAAATCTTCTTCCCACATTTTCCAGTTCATTCTTGTGTCATGTCTTCCCTGGGAGGTACTTTCTTCGCCTATACCTCATTTCTACCAAAATTTTCCTGAATCTAATTTTTTCATCCAATATATTTTTCACAAAAGGCTAACAGCATCATATTCTGGCCACCGGCTATTAATTTGGGACACACTGTTTCATGAAAATACAGGGCATGGGACTGTGCAAAGTCATATTGCTGCCTTATTGTTATCATCATGGCATAATTCATAAACAGTAAAATTCAGCATTTTGTGTACAAGTCAGTGACTTTCAGTCTATTTGCAAGGTGGTGAAACTATCACCACTACCTAATTTCTGAATGTTTTCATTACCTCCAAAATGAAACGCCATACCTATTGGCAGTTACTCCCTATTCTCATATTCTCCCAGCCCTTGGCAACCTTCTCTCTCTATGGACTTGCTGAATCTGGACATTTCTTCTAAAAGGAACCATCCAGCATGTGGTCTTTGTGTCTGGCTTCTTAGCATACTGTTTTCAAGGTTAATCCATGGTTTGGCATGTATCAGTACTTTTATTATTTTCATGCTTTAATAATATTTCATTTATGGCTATGCTACATATTGTTCATTCATCAGTTCATGGATATTTGGGTTGTTTCTACTTTGGGCTACTATGCATAATGCTGCTATGAATGTTCATGTGCAAGTTTGTTTGTGACCATATGTTTTCAATTCTCTTGGATGTATACCTAGGAGTGGAATTGCTATGTCTACATCAGCTCTATTTACTGTTGCATTGTAAAAGTTTGTTAAATATTCTGGGTACTACACTCTTATTGGATACATGTTTTGTAGCTGTCATCTCTGATTCTGTGGGTTGTATTTTCACTTCCTTGTTAGCATCCTTTGAAGCACAGAAAATTTTAATTTTGGTGAAGTCCAATCAATCTACTTATTCATTGATTGTTTTTGCTTTTGCTGTCATATCTCAGCAATCATTACCTAATCAAAGCTCACAAAGATTTACACCTCTGTTTTTTTCAACACACTGCTTTGAATTAGAACTTTCCTGGGTTAGGGTAGGGGGACATTTTTGAATTTTGATTCCTATAAATTGATATATATTTATATCCTTCTTGATTGATATTCACAGGCCTGCCCACCACTCCGATGGAGCATCCATGTAGTAGAACAGAGATCTATGGGGCCGGCCCGGTGGTGTAGTGGTTAAGTTCACATGTTCCATTTCTCGGTGGCCCCGGGTTCGCTGCTTCAGATCCCGGGTGCAGACATGGCACTGCTTGGCAAAAGCCATGCTGTGGTAGGCATCCCACGTATAAAGTGGAGGAAGATGGGCATGGATGTTAGCTCAAGGCCAGTCTTCTTCAGGAAAAAGTGGAGGATTGGCAGTAGTTAGCTCAGGGCTAATCTTACCCAAAAATTAAAAATAAAAAAAAGAACAGAGATCTTGGAAATGGTATTTATTGACATCTTGGCTTTGATTCAGGAGAGAGTTCTGGTTACGTGCTTCAGCTTCTCCTTGACCTCTCCTGGTTTCAAAAATTGTTCAATATCTTTAGGGTGGAACCACTGATTGAGTGTTTTTCTGAGAAACCCTTGGGAGCCCAGCTTGTTCTAGAGCTAGAGTGGACACCCTCAGTCCACTGCAGACAGGGAAGACTGCAGGGGTTGGGCTTAGGCACGACTTTCCTCTCTGGTCTCTGATGGAAACGAGTCCTGCTTCAGGGTTTGGGGATGGTTGTTCAAGAGGCTCTTGTGCCTCTCCAATTCTTTTTACTACATCCACGACTTTTTTCCAGAAATGGTGGAAAAAATGTTTTTTTAAGAACAACTAATCTGCTGTCTGCCAATAGTTTTCTGGCTATAGATTTACAGTGAGTAAAGGAGGACTCAACGTCACGTATGTCCTTAGGGCCTATTATTGTTCGGGTGTTCATATTTAATCCTATGAAGTATCCTGTTAGTCAGGTTTTTTATTCTTCTTCTCCCCAAAGCCCCCCAGTATATAGCTGTATAACATAGTTGTATATTCCATTGCAGGTCCTTCTGGTTATGCTATTAGTCAGGTTTTATCCTCTTCTGAGAAAACCCAGAAAGACTACACAGTTTCCCAAGATCACACATCGAGTGAGCAGAGGATTGAGCACTAGAAACCATTTCTGTTTGGCCTTCGAAGTCAGCCTCGTACCATGATGTCAAACCGAGTGACAGTACTTTTGCTGGAATAGTCTCAGCGTTTGTTGTTCTAGGGTGATTTTCCTAAGGTAACAGTGTGTCATTTTAATATTATTAGAGCTTTTAAATTTCATTATCTTTTTTGGTTAAACTATACTTTTCAGTGTTTGTTCTGTTTCATTGCTTTGGGTTTCTTCTCAAGGGATTCATATTATTTTTATGTTGAATATTTATTATCAATTTTCTGTCATTTGTCACTCTTTTTACTCTTTGTCATCATCTCTCTTTTTTTATTGCTAACTTTTTTTATTGAGGTATAATTTACCTAGAAGAAAATGCACAAAACCTAAGAGGACAGCTCCATGAATTTAGCATACACAGGCCTTGTGTAATCACCACCCAGACCAAGAAACGGAACATTTCCCACCACCCCCCAAAGTTCTATCGCACTTCCTGCCAGTCAACACCCATCCCCCACAGATAAACATATTCTGAATTCTCTCACCAGAGATTAATTTTGCTTATTTTTGCACTTCATATAAACGCATTGATGCAGTATACTCTCTTTCGTTCTGTGTTCTTTCCCTCAATATCTGGTTTTGAGGTTCAATCTTGACAGATTACTATCTCAGTAATTTGGTTTTTCCATGCCAAGAAATATTCTCATTTATGGTTATCACAAAATTTCATTATCCATTTTTCTGATGATGGACAGATTCATTTTTGATTATTATGCATGAAGCAACTGTGAATATTCATACATAATTTTTGATGGGGATATTCACTTGTGGAGATACCCAGTCTCCTGGGTACATACACCTAAGAACAGAATTGCCTGGGGAAAGGGTGGAAACTGACAGAGACTCTCGCAAAGGAGTTGTATCCTTTTACATTTCCCCCCAAATACAGGACACTTCTAGTCTCTCTAGTATAGTCCCCAACACTTAGTATTCTCAGTCTTTTTAATTTTAGCCATCCTGCAGGCTGTGTAGTGGTTTGCCATCTTGGTTTTCCAAAGCTTACTGACCAAGTGACTCTCTTATTATGTCAAGTGGCTTTTCTAATCTGCTCATTAATAAATGAGGTTGTTTGTAAGTTTCCTTCTGACTTTATAAGTTCTTTGCATACTTTGGATTTACTGTTCCTCGTCGGATATAAGTATTGCAAGTAATTATTTCTAGCCTATGAATTGCTTTTTCACTTTTTAAACAGTCATGTATGATAAGCTAAAGAATCGATACTTTATGAAATCCACTTTGATCCATTTTTCATCTATAGTGGGTTCCTGGGTATTGTGTCTAAGAAATCCTTGCCTCTTCATTGTTCATGAAAATATTCCCATTTTTTTCAAAGGCTTTATAGGTTTAACTTTCACATCTCCAATTAACTTCAATGTATGGTGGGAAGTGGTTTTTCATATTAACTTATGTTTAAATAAATATTCATTTTTTCTAACACTTTTTATGGAAAAGTCTTTTATTTCCCCAGTGAAATGTATTGGTGACTTTATTTAAAAAAATCAAATAATTGTGTGTGTATGTGGGTAAATATTTCACTCTCGACTCTTTCACATTAATTTGCTTGTGTTGTGTTTACTTGCACCAATGTTATAATGTTGTAATTATTATAGCTTTAAAGTGAATTTTGAAATGTAGTAGAGTGTGTGCGCCAACTTAATTCTTCTTCAAGGTTGTCTTCGCTATTCTAGGTACTTTCACTTCCATATACATTTTAGAGTTAGCTTGAAACTCTACCCAAAAAATGCCTGCTGCAATATTAATTGGGATAATGTTGATCTGTCATTCTAACAATATTGAAGCTTCCAGTCTATGAATTTCATAGATTTTTTTCGAATTATTTAGATCTTCTTTAATTTCTCTCAGTAATAGTTTTCAGGGGTCTTTATTATATGTGTTCTAAGGCATTTAATGATTGTGGATGGTAATCTTCATATTGTTTTACTGAATTTCATTTTCTCAATAACTCATTGCTAGAATGGAGAAATACAATTGATTATTATATGAATGCTGCAGGGGTATAATTTAGGTACAATAGACTGCACCACTTTAAAGTATACAATTAAATGCATCTGACAGACTATACACTAATGAAACTACTGCTACCATCACGACACAGCACATTTCCATTAGCTCATGACCTTCCTTGCACCCCTTTGCAGTCCATCACTCCCTCAACCCCCATCCCCAGGCAACCAGGGTCATTACAGATGGGTTTGCGTTTTTAACAATGGAACCATACATGTACTCTTTCATGTTTGCATTTCTTCATGCAGCATAATGATTTTAAAATCCATCCACATTACTCCAGGCGTCAAGAGTTCATGCCTTTTTATTGCAAATGGGTATTCCTTTGTATGGCAGTGTTGTGTCTATTTATACATTCGTCTATTAATGGACATCTGTGTAGTTTCCAGGTTTTGGCCATTATGAATAAAGCTATTGTGCATATTCTTGTGCGGATTGTTTTGTGGACATATTATGTAAACACCTGGCAGTGGAACAGCTTTTCACATGACTGGTGCATGTTTAACTGTGGTGCAGCTGTTCAAAGTGGTTGTCCCATTTTTCATTCCCACAAGTGCAAGAGATTTCTGGTTGCTTTACACCCTCACCACACGTGGTATTTCTAGTCTCTTTAATTTCAGTCATGCTAATGGATGGGGAATGGTAACCATTGCAGTATGAATTTATTTCCAGGATGACAGAGTTGAGCACTTTTCATGTGCTTTTTGGCCATTTACATATCTTCTTTTGTGAAGTATTTTCTCAAGTCTTTTGACCAATTCTCTTATTGCATTATCTTATCATATGAGATATATGTAAGAAAGGTACACGGAAAACTACATAACAATAATTTGAGAAATTAAAGAACTAAATTAATGGAGAGAGAAACTTGTTGTGGATTGGAAAACTCAAGATGCTTTAGACGTCAATTCTCCCCAAACAGATCAACAGATCTATTACAATCCCAATCCAAATTCGAGCAGGTTTGTTGGGACACTGACAAGCTGATTCTGAAATTTATATGGAAACACAAATGATCTTGAATTATCAAAGCAATTTCACAAAAGTAGATGAAAGATGGATAGCTTACATTGCCTATTTCCAGAATTACTATACAAATCTTCCACCCAATTTAAAATTGGTTTGTCTTTTTATGATTTGGTTTTAAGAGCTCCTGTATAGTCTGGGTATAAGTCCTTTCTCACATAAGTGAGTTACAAATATTTTCAACCCACAATAGCTTGACTTTTCATTCTCTTACCAGTGGTTTTTGAAAAGCAAATGTTTTCAATTTTTATGACATTTCATTTCTAAATGTTTTCTTTTATTGATTACGTTTTTGGTATAAATCTAAGAAATATTCGTCCAATCTAAAGTCACCAATATTTTCCTCTTTGTTTTCTTCTGGAAGTTTTACAGTTTTAAGGTTTACATTTAGATCTATTATTTATTTTGAGTTAATTTTTGGATATTGTATGAGACCTCAATTCTATTTATTTATTTAAGTATTTTTCATGTGGATATAAACAACCACTAGTTGAAAAGCTTGAAAAAGATCATTCTTTATCATTCATTTGTTGAAAAGACTATCTTTTCTCCACTGCAGTGTCTTTTTGCATTTGTCAAAAATCAGTCTCCTGGGGCTGGCCCAGTGGTGTAGCAGCTAAGTTCGTACACTCCACTTCGGTGGCATGGGATTCACTGGTCCGGATCCCAGGTGGCGATCTCTTCACTGCTCATCAAGCCATGCTGTGGCAGGCATCCAACATATAAAGTAGAGGAAGAAGGACACAGATTTTAGCTCAGGGCCAATTCTTCTCAGCAAAATGAGGAAGATTAGTGGCAGATGTTAGCCAGGGCTACTCTTATTCAAAAAAATATGAAATAAAAATTTAAAAAATCAGTCTCCTTATAGGTATTAATTTATTTTTGGCCTCTGTGTTCTGCTCCACTGACCTGTTGACTTATCATTACACCAATACTGTACTTCTTTGAACACGACAACTTTATAATAGTTCTTGAAATCAGGTAGAGCTAGCCCTCCAAGATTGTTTTTTATTTTATAAATGTTTTGACTACGCTAGATCTTTGTCATTTTCATATTCATTTAGAATCACGACATTACTTTCTCCCTAAGATGCTGACTGAGATTTGAGTTGGCTTGCATTGAAATCTATAGACCAAATTGGGGGAAACTGACATCTCAAAAATAATGAGTCTTCTGACCCATGAATGGGGAATTGGTTTTCATGTTTTAGGTTTTCATTAATTTCTTTCACCAACATCTTGTACTTTCATTTGTTTGATACTATTATTTTTTACATTTCAGTTGTGCACCAGAATTAAGAGACATAAAATAGATTTTTGTATATTGACCTGGTATCCTGCTAGAAACAAATGCTTCAGAGTCAAGCCAGATCTGGCAGTGACCACAGCTTTGGGGACTTGTGTATTTGCCAAGTGAGAAGAATTTTCTTCAGTTCAGGTGGGGCTTTATCATCAGGTCAAAGAAGATAATAAAAACCCATGAGTCCTGTGGCTGGGAGGTGTTTGTAGGAGGGCTGTTGTGGACTAATGAATGTGAAAGGTTTTGTGTGTTCATGAGTAAGATTTCCTTAAAAGTAACCATTCGGTTGGTGAGGCTGCCAGTTTATCCTTGTAATCAGCTGCAATGCCAGTTACAAGATTTAGGGGCCAGTTTGCACCCATATTATTTCATTTAGTCTTCCATAATTTATTCCAGCATTATGTACTGCCAGAATCTTTCAAACGGTACGCAAAGATATAGCCCTCAAATATCATAAGTTGGTGCCTAGACACTGCCTCCTATACCATATCAGAAGTATGTGTTCACTCCCATCAGTCTGTGAGCATCAGAACCCTGAGGCTGCAACAGAATCTGTAGTCCCTTTGCACGAGCTTCATTCCCCCCAAAAGAGGGTGAATGACCTTTAGTTCAAATTATGCCATGACTGGTGTATGTAGCATATTTAAATTATCTCCTTCGTCACTGACCTTTCCATCCAATCATGTAAAGCTTGCTCACCTGGATGACTCACGAGGTCTCATTCCCAGTGAGTGAAATGACTTATCTCTGAAAGACCAAAGCATCCATTTGTCATTGTGTATCTCTCCTAAAGCTTTTTCTTGATGGGTTAAAACATAGCTCACAAATACCTTTAAATGTGTTTTATGTATATCTGTTTAATCGTTTTCTAAAGAGGCCAGGTTTTAGTCCCAGACCCCCTACCTTCTCACTACAAACTTGGAAGTTGCTTTACTCCATTTCTCCATTTTTACTTCCATTATTTGATCTGAAATTTGAGGATGAAATACCAAGTTCAAAAATTTTAGGAACATAGCTGATATTTTAATTATTTTTGATGTGAGGAGAGAATCTTTAAGTCTAGTAAACATTTAACTTTTCAGAGAGAAAATAGATCATCACTCATCATTACGGCAAAGATGAACCTAGAAGACTGTTTATCAGAGGGGAAGAAGAGAGGGCAAAATGCGTAAAGGGGGTCATTTGTGTGGTGACAAAGGGAAATTAGGCTTTTGGTGGTGAACATGATGTCATGTAAACAGAAGTTGAATAATAATGAAGTGTTATTAATAAAGAAGAAGAAGAATAAAGTTTCTAAAGAAACTGACTTTCTTTGTACAGTCCAATGTTTTGTTTCCCAATGCTCTGTCCATTTGACAGGACCCAAGAGTCAGTATAAACATAGATTTATCCCATGGGTTTGTTACCAACCAACTCACGGTTGTGTACATTACACATAATTCTATACATTGGGCTGACTGTCTCCTCCTTCTTTGACCTGTTTCCTGTTGGGTGTTCAGGAGTTGTAATGTCGCTCACTACTTCCACTGACATCCCTGGAGGACAGTGTGCTAACAGTAAAAGCAGTTGTTTTACATTGATATTTATCAAAGTTATCATACTATCTTTAAGTTGGCATATTTGTGAGCATCATGAGTAGTTAATATCTATGGTAGTCAATTCTTCAGTTATGTCAAAAACTCTAATTAGGAAATGAGAAATAACTTCTCTATTACTTTGGCTTTTTTGAAAAAATATACCATTTCCATTTCAGGTGTGTGTGTTGATGTGTAGATTCCTGACTTCCTTTATAAAAATCACTGTTGGTAGAAGAGAATACAGAATGAATTCTATACAGAATGATTGCAGATCACGGGCTAAATGTTCAGTGTCCACAGGGTCCAAAATTTTGCCAAACATGTTTTTCTAAGATGTCATGTTCTTCTGAGCCAACTCATTTGCGACTCCAAAAGCCTCAAGCCATTTTCTCTGCCATCTTGTGGCCACTGCCATAAAATCTGTTTTGCCTCTTCTTATGGCACCTACAATGGGATTTGTTTTTTTCGTGGCCCTAGAGACCAAGCCATTTTCCCAGCTTAAGTGCATGAAGGACCTCTAGTTTCCGTAAGATCAATGGAAATCAGTGGCTCTCTTCATTATTCGGTATATACCATCATCATTTGGGTCACTTGGGGAAGGTGTTGTTTTCACAAGTCACTAGATGCTGCTAAATGCAATTGATTTCCTCTCACTACATGACACAATACCCAACCCATGCATTGTATTCCCAAAAACTTCACTTTCTGAGTGGGATCTTGAAAGTTCTTGAGATTCATTGCCCAACCACACATTGTTCAATCACTTCGAGTCCATCTCTCTGCTTTTTCTCTTGATATGGCTACTACGTAAATAAGATCTGTGAAATGAAACACAGGAAGGAGGCCCATGCCAATATTTGGGACACTCAACTATGACAGGTCGGAGCTGGAATGCTCTCTGGAGAAGATTCTCCAGATGCTTTGTTACCTGACTCCTCAGGAGGTAGAAAGCCAGGTGCTGTCATCGCTCCTCCTCATCATGTTCCCATTCCCCAGAATAAGACTATTGTGCCTGTTATTGATGCTGTCACCTACAGAGAACCCAGACTGGGCTGGAGACAGATATCTTTCAGCTCTCTTCCGTGAGGACTGTCTCCTCCAGTGTAATCAGCACAATGCTTTACCCACAGGGGCTCAGTAAATGCATTCACGGAGCTCAACTAATTTAGAATCCACGTTATCTGGACGAGCAAAGATGCTATGTTTTATAGAACTTAATAGGATAAATAGAGGGGTGACACACGGTGTGTTAGTTTCTTCTGTTTCTAAGGGAACAACAGCCATTGGGTTTCTCAGCCACTTGAATATCAGAGGGCCAGGTTTTAGTCCCAGACCCCCTACCTTCTCACTACAAACTTGGAAGTTGCTTTACTCCATTTCTCCACTTTTACTTCCATTATTTGATCTGAAATTTGAGGATGAAATACCAAGTTCAAAAATTTTAGGAACATAGCTGATATTTTAATTATTTTTGATGTGAGGAGAGAATCTTTAAGTCTAGTAAACATTTAACTTTTCAGAGAGAAAATAGATCATCACTCATCATTACGGCAAAGATGAACCTAGAAGACTGTTTACCAGAGGGGAAGAAGAGAGGGCAAAATGCGTAAAGGGGGTCATTTGTGTGGTGACAAAGGGAAATTAGGCTTTTGGTGGTGAACATGATGTCATGTAAACAGAAGTTGAATAATAATGAAGTATATCTGAAATCTATAGAATGTTATGAATCAATGTTACCTCAGTAAAGATAAAAGAAATAAAAGAATTAAAATTAAAGAAAAAGTCTAGTTAGACTTGCCTCTTTATTTCTCCAGCCACCCAGGACATAGTCAGTAGCTACTGAGATCAGCAGTTTTCTCTGGAGACGTTGGCAGTGCTGAACACTTTGAGCCAACATGGAGTCCAACTGCTTGTATCCTCAGAGGCTGAAATGTGGCTGAGGTCTAGTGTTACTGGGCCAGGAAAGGTCATCCACCTGCTGGAAAAAACAGAAAAGGGACCAGGACAACCACTGAGGGTCATCCCTAGGCAGCACTGGCCACTTCCTCCAATGACCCATCACCACTACACTTCTCATGATTTCCTGGTTTCTAGACTGAGAGCTCTGTGAAGCTAGAATATTTTCTTCATCTATGTATTCATGGCTCCCAGCACCAAATCAAGCCCTGATAAGACTCTCGTGATGTTGACTCACTGGTCGAATCAAAGTGGTAGCAAACCATCATCTCACTACATTCCTGTCCCAAATGTCGCATCAGGAATGCTCTGCTCTCTCTCAGGATGTAGCAGATGCCCATCCTTAGAGAGGAGCCTGCCCTACACTCTCTATGCCCTATGACACTCACCTGGGGTCAGCTCTGGTGATGACGGGACTGTCCTCAGGGATTCCACTCAATGGTTCACCCTGTCATTAGGAAGAGATGTCCTCGGCCTCCCCTCCCATCCTCTGGGCTGCCGCGACACCCAAGCTTACGACAGCTACCACATTGGGTTGAAACTATCTGCTTGTATTCTTCCTTTCACTGCTCTGATTTCCTCAGGGAAATCTCACTGATATCTGAACTCCAAGTTCTTTACACAGCATAAGGAAAATTAAGCCCTTAACAAATATTAAACAGATATTGTGTGTAAAGCCTTTCTCAACATAAATGCAGAAGAATATTATTAGTATCACTGATTCAGATGCAAGGGTTTCCCTAGCCATGGCCCTCCTGGCTTTAGGGCACAACTGTTTAAAGTAAGAATGGACATCTCCAGCCTTTCCTCAAACATCATTTATGCCTCTAAGCCCACACTTACTGGGAGGACATCCACTGTGAGGGCAGCCCCAAGGTGGAGGCTGGGGGGTCTAGGGCAGAGCCTCATGGTCGCTTCCTCCTCTTCTTGGAATTGGTGCTTCCCAGAAGTAGAAACCAACCCCGATCCATCCTTGGATCTCCTTGGCAGGTGCACAGGTTCACTGTGGAGTAAGTTGCTCTCCCACTCCTCACTGCTCAGCTCAGGCCTGCTCATGCGGAGCTGGGTGATGCTGTATGCATTCCTCAGTTTCCCTTGACTTTTTTGAACTTAACTTGGCCTGATTCTCACCTCCTTTGGCAACCACCTGCTCCACCAGTACCTGGCCATTCTTTGGCTTGTTCTCATCCACCAAACCTGCTGATTTTCTTTCTTCCATCTGCTCTCTCAGTTCTGTGTTTTCAGTGTGTAGGCTCATCTCAGGATACTACAGGAGACACACAGAGAAGAGACCAAGGTCAGCTCTTGGCTGCAGTTCCCAGGGCACATTTAAAATACAACTTAGTCCCTCATGCACTTAGAGAAAACCGAGCAGGAAAGGATTTTGAGAATTTGAATAACAACCTTACCTTACTGAGGAGCAAACTGAGGCCCAGAGACAATAGGAGATTTTCCCAGGCTCCTTCAACACTTGACAGCAGCAGAGCCCCCACACAAGCCTTGGCCACAAGATTCCATGTCGAAAAGCACCTACCAAACCCTCCAGGAACCCACGTCTGAATTTCAAGGGACATTGTATCAAACATCAGTATTTCCACTGTTAAAACAAAAATATCTGAAGGGCCTTGTCTGGGACAATTCTTTTATCACAGTTCTATACTCTTCTTATATATACTCAGTCAGTTTTCAAGCCTAGTTGACACAATGAGACCAGTGCACACGTAAGTATTAAATACAATTTATCACAGCAACAATCGAAATGTACTTAGAGGGGCCAGCCCTGTGGTCGAGTGGTTAAGTTTACCGCCTCTGCTTTGGTGGTCCAGGGTTTCGTTGGTTTGGATCCTGGGTATGGACATGGCACCCCTCTCAGGTCACACTGAGGCAGTGTCCCACATGCCAAAACTAGAAGGACCCACAACTCAAATATACAACTATGTACTGGGGGAATTTGGGGAGAAAAAGCAAGGGAAAAAAAGATTGGGAACGGTTGTTAGCTCAGGTGCCAATATTTAAAGAAAAAAATGTATTTTTGTGGTTATCTGTGAAACGTCTAGCTCCTGTGTCAGAAGATCATCCTCCTGAGAGCAGGCGCGCTCTCTGCCTTGTCCACCCCATTTCCCCAGGGCCTCCACAAGAGCCCGCCAGATAAACCTCTCAGGAAATACTTGCCAAGTGGATAAATAGGAGTTCCCAGGAATAACTAACTCTTGCTGGTTTCTTCTGGTCCCAACCACATCTGCAGGCAAACCCTATCCCAGGTCTGTGTTGAAGCAACAAAAGCACGGCCTTAGGAAAGGCAGTCAGAAGTTCAAAGACCAGCTCCACCATGGACCCAGAATGCTTTTGTGGAGGATTTCATTACCCTCTTTGAGCATATTTATCTCACATATAATAGAGAAGAATGTAGAATGTAAAATAGAGAAGGCAGCATTGACCACTAGAGTGGTGGATGATTAAATGAGATATCATGCAGCAGACAGGGCTCCAAGCCCTGGGCACTAGCTTCAGAGCTAAAGATGCCCACATCAGAGACAGTGTGGTGCTTGTTAAAAACCTCTGGGGATAAGGCCCAGAAAGCTGCTTTTCACATAAAAATTCCATGGAGAATCTCATGCAAAGAGAGAGCCCCACCATTAAACAAACAAGCTAGGGTGGAAACTTCCAAAAGCTCTGGTGGCAGCTAGAAAGACTCAGGTGGAGCAAAGCAAGTCCCTTGTCCCAGGTGTCATTTGTACAGGAAATTTCCCCATTTCCAAGAAGGGTTCCTACCTGATGTGGGACACAAAGAGGACCCTGTTTCCACAGTCGGGGCTTTTGGTGCCTCCATTGTCCTTTAGGTTTTCTCCTCTGCTCTAATCGCTGGGGATCTCAACCCTCATCTGGGTCATTTCTGTCTGAAGACCTCTGTGATTTTATTCTCCTCTTGGAGAAAGAGATGGCGGAGATCAGTGCTGGGGCTCCACAGTTCTAGGCTTTCTCCTAAGCCGCCTAGGTGAGCAGAAAGAAATCATGACGGAGAGAAATCAGATCAATAAAGAGGACCCCAGAGGAGCAGGAGATCGCAAGGGCAGCCCCTCATGGGAGACAGTCAGAACCCTGACAGGGTCAATATCAGACCTATTCAGAGGGAGAGGACACACCAACCAATTCTGTGAGCAGAGAATGCAGACACATCCATCCAGACTTCTGACCTACAGAACTGTGGGATAACAAATGTGTGTTGTTTTAAACTACTGTTTTTGTAATCTGTTACTATGCAGGAATAGAAAACTAATTCAGATGCTTCTCTCTACTCTCCTGATTTTTTAATTTTCACAAATGCTGTGTAAATCTTGTGTTCCCCTTCATATGACTGTTCCAAAGCCCTTGTATCATGAAGGACACTATGAAGGGCATTTCAGGCACTGGAGGAACGTCTCTTTAATGTGATCAACCAAACCTCTAAAAGAGTAAAGAGGCCACAATACTTCACTCCCCATAACATTATCTACGAATCCATCATCTATCTCTATTTTCTATGGCAGATTATGTTTTAGCTCCTTGTTCTTCTGAACTCACCAGACAAGGTTTCATAGCAAGTACCAGTTCCCAGCATAGGTGAACCAATTCAAGGAGAGCAATACAACCACCACCATATTAAGTTCCCCAAATAAATTATTTACATTGAATGCAATCTCTCCTCCTATTTGGACTAGAAATAAAGAACAGTTCTATCTTTTGAACTCCATTTCAAATGAAAATTTCAACTTAAAGGTCTCTATTTTCCAGTTTTTATTCTGCTCAATTCCAGTCATGGACACCTCAATCCTTAGGGTTGGCGAGTTCGAAATGCCCTGCAGCCTGGACTCTCTCAGTGGAACTCAGGGGAACCCAACCTCAAGTCTCTTCTATGAAGCAGCCGCTCACCCTCAAAATCCAGGACAGTGTGCAAACCCAACAAGCAATAGCATCCACCCAGCAGGAATGATATGTTTGCACAGCTCTTGGCCCAGATTATCTGAGAGACCAGAGTAGTCATCAAATAGAAGACAACAGAGAAAAATCATACTGATTTCAGCTTTTCCAAGATGTCAGTTAAGTTGGACCAATGAGCCTAAACTCTTTGGAGGAAATTGGAGAACACCTATGTATAGTGGTGCATCCATACCCTGAAAAAGAGTGAAGCTGTTTGAAAGAACAAGGCAGATAATAAAAATGCCGATGGGGATGGACTGGGAAGAGCTAAGATGTACTGAGTATTTACTCTGTGCCAGACACTGGGCTCAATGCTTTCCCTGCACATCTCATTTAAACCTAGGAGAACCCAGGGAGGAAGAACTCCTATTTGACCCATTTTTAAATGAGAAATTCAGCTATAGAAAATTCAAGAAACTTAGTCAACATCACACTGTTACCCAGTCAGGTTTGCACCTACAGCTTGTGAGACCAGGGTGCTCTCTTTCCTGGTTCTCTATTTTAGGGATTTCCAATGAGAAAGAAAAATACCACTCTCCGATGCCCTGAACTGTTCTGACACTCACAGCCTGACCGTTTTGTTCTCACACTGGAAATAAACAATCTCACATACAGAATATCAACCTCAGATGAGATTACTCTGAGACCTGAATAAAATGAGACAAAACAAGGCTACCTCATAATTTTGTCCAGGCACAGACCAAGACAAGGTCACTATGCAACCTACAAAATCCCAAACGTCCTCCTCTTTTCCTAAGGAAATGGCTGTTACTTCTTTAGCCCAATCATAGACTTGCCCCTGCTGACAACAGTATTCAGTATGGAACAAACCCTGCCTCCTTCCATCCTTCCCCAAATCACCCAGCCAAAGCCAAAATCCTATAATAGGTTCCTTCTAAGTCCCTCTTGCTTAGACAATGGGGTGTGTTCTTTCTGGCTGCAAGGAATAAAAAACCCAACTTGTTTCATGTTCCTGGCGATTTGGCTTAAGGGAATTGATACCAGCTTTCCAGGAATGAGCAGCTGTAAACACTCAGCCTCAGGAAGAAAGGTTATGTTCTCCTGAGATACCTAGGCTCTGGAACACCACAACTTCTTTTCACCCTTAAAGAAAAAACAGATTCATTCTACCTAATCCCTTTAGTAATCAACGTGAACCTTAGGAGTTTAGGCAGGACTTTTCCACGTCTGATTTAAAGTAGAGAGATTGAGGATAAGGTTAAAAGAGAACCTAGTTGAGAGAGAATGTGCAGCACAAACATGGCTTGAAAGGACCTGGGATTAGTGAAAACCCAGTGTCCCTCGCGGGGCCTGACCACCCACCCTTCATTTGACAAATGAACAAGCCCACCGATTACCCAATGAAAGGCGGGCGCTGGTCCTCTCTGTGAGGTCTCTCTAGCCCCAAGCTGCCGCAGCCTGGGCTCTTCTCCCTTGTCTAACTGCGCCAGCGCCAGAAGACCTTGAGCCCAAGAGTCGTGTGGAGATATCTACAGTTACCGTTGTGTGATATCCTAAGAATCAGAAATTTCTGTTGGTGACAAAGTGACAGGACTGTCATATGCCCACATTCAGATGGAAAAGCTACATTTCTTGAAGAAATTAGTCAAGTAAAGACGTCATTATCCCACCCACCTTAAATGTATGACGTTTTGCAGTGCATGTCTCTGGATCGCGTGGCAAGGGCTGTTCTAGCCGGTTTTGGTGACCGGGGGCCTCCATCAAAGGCATGGAGCACTTGGCTGGCTCTGTGGGGTCTCTTCCCACAACGGTGCAGGGCCCCTCCCTCCCCTCCGCTTCCCAGGAGACTGCGGGACACTGTTCCCAATTCCTTTCCCCTGGTGAGTGTGAGAGCTTCATAACAGCTCTTTTTTCCCTGGAAAGCCTGTTCCTCATATCTGTCCTTACCAGACACACCTTTTGAGTTTATCTTTCTTCTCCTTTTAGTCCCTTAAAATCTTGCTCCCATTTCTAAAACACATCCTTGGCCTGATCCTGAAAGTCTTTTGTTGTCGTTCTTCTTTCTATGATAATCTTCATTTTCAAGAGCTCTTGTTCCAAATTTGCCTGTGGATGAATCACCACCCACAAGAATGCAGCATAGCACCCCCATGCTCGGCCTAAACCTGGAGGGTTGATGGCGTCACTTCCTGCTCAGTTTGCTGTCCCACTATTGGCCGGGAGGGTGGAGTGGGAGGGGAAAAGTGCGGGCAGGAGACGGTGCGTGGGTCAGAAGGAAGTAACAGTGAATCATACCAGGCCAGGGGCAGGTCTTATGCAGATGAGGCAGCTCCAGGGGGTGCTGTTCAGACACCTGTTGGTCACAGACTCTATGACTTTCTGAGCCACAGGGATGGCGTCCAGGATAGTTGCCTGAATTTGAGAGCAAGTTCTTTGTAGAGGAGCCCGAGGGCTGGGGGAGGGCGTCCTAGAGACTGGGAGAGGACAGTGTAAGACTATAAGGCTATGCCAGGGCGGCAGGGAGTGATGTTTCATGCACTGTGCCACAGATAGCCCCAAATGGATGTGCTTCCTCAGGGTAAGGTTGCTGAATCATACTTCGTAGTGTGTTATCCCCGCCATTTTCCCAACTTTGAGGATCTGACTGTGTAATATGTGACCCTGAGTCATGGAGCATGGGCTATGTCCTGTTTGGGATTTCATTGGAGCTGTCTTAATCCCGAGCTGTTCTCCTAATTTTTCTTTCCTTCCAATTTGATCACTCTAGCTCTTCCGTTGATCTAGTGCTGTGGGCGCTGAGTTCTCTCCTGCTGCCTTCATGAGGCCTGCCACAGACTCAGGGGAGAAACAGCACTGGCCAGGTCCAGGGTCTTTACTGTCTGTTGCTTGGCTCCCGTTGCCATCGGCTAATGGTTTTTCTTTGGTTGTTGCTCTGTGAGTGAGTGTGTTTTGACACGTATTTACATTGGGGATGAGCTTTTGGGGACACACGAGAAAGCTGATGCTGGGAACCTCAGGCCACCTTCTGTGTGTTCTGCTGCTTCTCTGGCTGTCTGTTCTCTCCCGGTTGTTGACCTCTGTTGGAGGCCACTGTCCCCTCACCTCTGCATTTGAGCATTTCCTGTCTACAGGCCTCTGACATCCTTGGAATGCTCTGGCCACCCTCCCCTTAAGAAGCTCTCACCAATGAACCCACAAAATGCCTGGGGTAACTAGGAAGTCCTCTTCTCTGCTGTGTTTATCAAACATACTTCCTTCTTAGAAGGTCCCATGAGTTAGGATAATGCTCTGAGACCCCCCACCCCCCAATAAAGCTTGGCATCTCAGTCCATGGCTCTAGAATGCACTGGATTCCAAGCTCCTCAGAGATACCCGCTGTTGGTCCAGGGACAATAGGTCAGAGCTATGGTTGCCAGCACCATGTTTGTCACACAGGACCTCCTCCAGTCCTGGTGTCACCACTTGTCTGGTTGGGACCAGGGCCCACCTCCTGGGCTTCCCCTGTGGGTCACATGGATGTAATAGTGTCGCACACCTTCTAGTGCTGTGCATATTGAGATACCCCAACTGCTCACTTAGCACAGTGTGCTTCCTGGTAGGATCTGCATTGACAGAATGATATATTTTCTTCAACTGGATAGCACAATATGCAGAAGGCTGCATAAAACATAAACGTACACCTTAATGAGTGGCTGTGAATTAAAATAACCCCTATCTAGAGCAATGCCTACAACATATGAGGCTTCCAGAAGCTTCACACATGCCCCTTCCTAATCACATTTTTTTCCCTGCCCGTAGCAGTGACCACAGTCTTATGTTCATGGTGTTCCATTCCTTGTTTACTTCATAATTTCGTTCATTATGCACTCTGCACAGGTCTAGATTTTAACCTGTAATCATACAGTATATATTCTCTTCTGTCTGGCTTTTTTCACTAAAAATTATGGATTTAGAAGTCACCAGTGATTCTTCCATTTTCATGCCTAATGTCCTATACCCTAATTTAGTTATCCATTCTATTGACGATGGACATTTGGGTTGTTTCCAGTTCGTGGCTCTTTCACACAATGAGGCTATGGTTCTTATTGTGCAGGTGTCCTGAACTCAGTGGATTACACAACAGGGAGTGGAATTCTGGGGTCCTGTATTACGCCTGTCCAAGACTTTCTGAGGTTAAAAAACAAATTATAATGCAAAGCTTGCAGATTGTCCTGGGTCTTTTCCTCAAAGAAAGAATGTAAAATTTTACATATTCTTCTTTTAGTCTCTACTAATCTTTCGTTCCCTTTGGAGAGTGTGGAGTCAATCTGAGAATAATACTCTACTTAGTTTATGACTAGGGAATTTGGCAAAAGGATATTTATCCCAATGGCCGATTAGTATTACTCTTTTTTTTTTAAGATTTTTTTATTTTTTTCCTTTTTCTCCCCAAAGCCCCCCGCTGTTACATAGTTGTATATTCTTCCTTGTGGGTCCACCTAGTTGTGGCATGTGGGATGCTGCCTCAGCGTGGTTTGATGAGCAGTGCCATGTCCGCGCCCAGGATTCGAACCAACGAAACACTGGGCCGCCTGCAGCGGAGCACGCGAACTCAACCACTCGGCCACGGGGCCAGCCCCCGATTAGTATTATTCTTAACATTCGTATCATAATGCTGACCCAGTTTCCCTCCACAGCAACATAGTGGGTTTCATATAACCCAGGGAAGGCAATGTTGGCATCCCGGTCTCCCTACTTCATCCTTTGTTGATACGTGTAGTTTGTTTTGTTCTTAGTTTCTGTAAAAATTAAACTCGGTATATGTAACTTATGAATTTCATTATAATTCCATAGGATCTCTTTCCTGCTCATCAAAGGCATTTAAGAATTTCACATACAGCACCTTGAATACATGTAGCAAATCTATGATATTAATTGTATTTGCCTTTGGACAAGCAATATATTCAATAGGAATAGATGCAACAGCAGTTTCTATGGAAAACTATGGCTGGATCTGCCTGTGTTGGCACATACCAGTGACCTGTGGTTGTGTTTCTCCGATGGATGGGAAAATATAGGCTATGAACAGGGGCAGGAAGGATAAATGCCATGTATGTACAATAATGTTTAGTAGCACAGCAGCTGGGGTCAGAAAGAGAGGTGTGGCATGAGAGAGAGTCATCTTCTAACCTGCATCCTACCTATGGTTTGTGAGCCTGAAAGTGGGATGTCACTCTGATACATGTGTCTCTGTAACTCTATTGGGATTGGCTAGGCTGGTGGTTTCACAAGGGTGACAATGGCCATGACCTCCAAGTGTTCTACTAAGCACTCATGACTAAGTGAAGGAAGGATGGGGCACATTACTTTCTTTTTTTGTAATTGAGATCATATTGGCTCGTAACACCATGCAAATTTCAGGTGTACATTATTATATATCAGTTTCTGTACAGACTACATTGTGTTCACCACCAATAGTCTAGTTTTTATCCGTCACCATACATGCATACCCCTTTACCCCTTTCACCCTCCCTCCACCCCCTTCCTCTTTGGTAACCACTAATCTATTCTCCTTATCCATGTGTTTATCTTCCACATATGAGTGAAATCATACAGTGCTTGTCTTTCTCTGTCTGGCTTATTTCACTTAGCGTAACACCCTCAAGGTCCATCCATGTCGTTGCAAATGGGATGATTTTGTCTTTATTTATGTCTGAGTAGTATTTCATTGTATATATATATAGATAGATACACCACATCTTTCTATATTCATTCATTCATGGGCAGTTGGGTTGCTTCTATGTCTTGGCTATTGTGAATAATGCTGCAATGAACATACAGATGCATAAATCTCTTTCAATTGTTGATTTTGTGTTCTTTGGATAAATACTCAGTAGTGGGAGGGCTGGATCATATGGTATTTTTATTATTAATTTTTTGAGAATCTCCATACTGTTCTCATGGTGGCTGCACCAGTTTGCATTCTCACCAGCAGTGTGTGAGGGTTCTCTTTTCTCCACATCCTTTCCAACATTTATTTCTCGCCATGTTAATTATAGCCGTTCTAATAGGTGTCAGGTGAAATCTCAAGGTAGTTTTGATTTGTTGTTCCCTAAGAATTAGTGATGTTGAACATCTTTTCATGTGCCTGTTAGTATATCTTCTTCAGAAAAATATCTATTTATATCCTCTGCCCATTTTTTCATTGGGTTGTTTGGTTTTTTTGTTGTTGAGTTGTATAAGTTCTTTATTTATTTTAGAAATTAACCCCGTGTCAGACAGATGACTTGCAAGTATTTTCTCCCAGTTGATGGGTTGTCTTTTTGTTTTGTTCATGGTTTTGTTTGCCTTGCAGAAGCTTTTTAGTCTGTGGTGGTCCCATTTGTTTATCTTTTGTTTTGTTTGCCTTGCCTGAGTAGACATGGTATTCAAAAAGATCCTGCCGAAGAGTGTAGTGCCTATATTTTCTTCTAGGAGTTTTATGATTCAGGTCTTACATTCAAGTCTTTAATCCATTTTGTGTTAATTTTTGTCTATGGTGTAAGACAATGGTCTACTTTCATTCTTTTGCATGTGGCTGTCCAGTTTTCCCAACACTACTTATTGAAGAGACTTTCATTTTTCCAGTGTATGTTCTTAGTTCCTTTGTTGAAGATTAGCTGTCTGTAGATGTGTGGTTTTATTTCTGGGCTTTTAATTCTGTTCTGTTGATCTGTGTGTGTGTTTTCTGATGGTACCATGCTGCTTTGACTTCTATAGCTTTGTAGTAAATTTGAAATCAAGAATTGTGATACCTCCAGCTTTGTTCTTTTTTCTCAGGGTTGCTTTGGAAATTTGGAGTCTTTTGTATAGAATCATGTCATCCACAATCAATGAGTGTTTTACTTCTTCCTTTCCAATATGGATTCCTTTTATTTCTTTTTCTCACCCAATTGCCCTGGCCAAAACTTCCATTTTTATTTTGAATAAGAGTGGCAAGAGTGAGCACCCTTATCTTGTTCCTGTTCTTGGAAGAATGGTTTTCCATTTTTCACTGTTAAGTATGATGTTGGCTGTGGGTTTGTCATGTATTGGCTTTATTTCATTTAGGTATTTTCCTTCTATACCCATTTAACTGAAAGTTCTTGTCATAAATCTATGTTGGATCTTGTCAGATGCTTTTTCTTCATCTATTGAGGTGATCATGTGATTTTTATTCCTCAGCTTCTTAATGTGGTGTATCATAGTGATTGAATTTTGGATATTGAGCCATCCCTGTATCCCTGGAATAAATCCACTTGATCATGGTGTATGATCCTTTGAATGTATTGTTAACATTTTGTTGAGGATTTTTACATCTATGCTCATCAGAAATATTGGCCTGTAATTCTCCTTTTTGTGTTGTTCTTTTCTGATTTTGGTCTCAGGGTAATGAGTAGAATGAGTTAGCAAGTATCCATTCCTCTTCAATATTTCAGAAGAGTTTGAGAAGGACAGGTATTAAATCTTCTTTGAATGTTTGGTAGAATTTACCACAGAAGCCATATGGTCATACACTTTTGTTTTTTGGGAGGTTTTTGATTACTGTTTCAATTTCTTTGCTTTTGATTGGTCTGTTTAGATTCTCTCTTTCTTTTTGACTCAATTTTGGGAGGTTGTATGATTCTAAGAAGTTATCCATTTCTCCTAGGTTATCCAATTTGTTGGCATATGCCCTTTCATAGTATTCTCTTATAATTCTGTATATTTCTGTGGTATCTGTTGTAATTTCTCTTCTTCCATTTCTCTTTATTTGAGTCTTCTCTCTTTTCTTTAGTGAGTCTGGCTAAGGGTTTGTCAGTTTTGTTTCTCTCTCAAAGAAGCAGCTCCTAGTTTCATTGATCCTTTCTATTGTTTTTTAAGTCTCTGTTTTATTTATATCCCTTCTATTTTAATTGTCTCCCTCCTTCTGCTGACTTTGGGCTTTGTTGGTTCTTCTTTTTCTAGTTCTGTTAGGTTAGTTTAAGATTATTTATTTGAGATGTTTCTCCTTTCTGATAGCCTCTTATCTCCATTAGCCTATGCAGGTCCTGTCCCTTTCCTCTTCTTTTAGGTTTCATTGTCACAGATTCTTCTCTTTTGGGTTGTAAGTTTGTGAGCTAAGTGGATTAGCTCTAGTTGTTTTTTATGCTTTCCCTTTATCTTTTATGTTATAATTGTTTACTAACCTATTCTAAAATAGAGCTTCAATTTTCTGATTCTGTCTGTCTATTTATCTCCTTGCTCAAGATTTTGTGGAGTTTTGCTTTTTAGTTTTAGATAGGAGGGCTCTTTTGAATGTTTTTTGTAACACAGGTCTAGTGGCGATGAACTCCCTCAGCTTTTGTTTGTCTGGGAAGGCTTTTCTTTCTCCATCATGTCTGAAGGATAATTTCATTAGATAGAGTATTGTTGCTTGATAGTTTTTGTCTTTCAGTAGTTTGAATCTATCATGCCACTCTCTCTTACCTGCAGGGTTTCTGCTGAGGAATCTCCTGAACGCCTAATAGGGGTTCCTTTGTAAGTTATTTTCTTCTGTGTTGTTGCCCTTAATATTTTTTCTTTGTCATTGGCTTTTGACAGTTTTGATATTATATGCCTTGGAGGAGGTCTTTTTCAGTGAGATAATTAGGAGTTCTGTTATCTTCATACACTTAGATATCCAGTTCTTTCCCCAGGTTTAGGAAGTTCTCAGCTGTTATTTCTTTGAATAAGCTCCCTTGTCCTGACACCCTCTCTTCTCCTTCTGGGATACCTCTGATGTTTATGTCGCTTTTCCTAATTGAGTTGGATATTTCTCAAAGGATTTATTCATTTTTTAAAAATCTTAGTTCCCTTTCCTCCTCCGCTGGATTCACTTCTGGGTTTCTATCCTCAAGCTCACTAATTCTGTTCTCCATAATGTCAGCTCTATTTTTAATGCTCTCTTCATTAGTTTTCATCTCACTTATTGTGTTCTTCATCTCCAGAATTTGTTTTTTTTTAGAGTTTCAATCTCCTTGGTGAAGTAGTCCTTCTGTTCATTAATTTTATTCCTGCACTCGTTTAACTGTCCTTCTTGGTTTTCTGTAACTCTTTGAGTTTCTTTATGACAGCTATTTTGAATTTTCTGTCATATTGCAATCTTGTGTGACTTCAAGTTTGGTTGCTGGAGAGCTGTCCTTCTCCTCTGTCCTGCTACGTTACTGCAGTTCTTCATGGTGTTGGATGAATTGGTCTTCTGCTGGTGCATTTGTGGGAGTAACCACGTTTCTTATTTGGGTACGACTTTGATTACTTTGGTTCCATGCTGCTTCTGGTTGTATTTGAGAGCCTACACATTCTTCTCTCTGCTGCCTCTGCCAGGGGCATTGTCAGTGCCCTTCTTGCGCTACTTGTGACTCTGAGGTTGCTGGTGCATTCACTTTAGTCTCAAGTGTTTCCATCAGGGTCACCAGGCTGCAAGCCTTCTACTGCTTCTGGGGTCTCCTGGGTCTCTTGTTCCTCCACTGGATCTCCATGGGATCTGATGTGCTGTTGCCCTTTGCACCACCTTGCAGCTCTTCCGGGGCTGTCTGGTGGAGCTGGTTGTACTGCAGCCAGGGGTGCTTTGTTCATAGGTGTCACTGTTGCTGCCAGGGGCCCAAGGATTGGGAGAATTGTGTGCAGCCCTCACTACTGGTGGAGCTGGTGTTAGGGATACCACCACTGGCGGCTGGGTCACCTGTTCTGCTGTGGTTCCTGAAGCCTCTGGTCACGGGTTCTACCTGCTACCACTAGAAGGGAGCAGGAGCTAAGCAGGTCAAGGTTTTTATTGTTGCTTGCTGTGCAGCCTCTGGTCTCTAGTGCTAACCTGTTTTTTCTTTGTAAAACCCAGGTCAGAGTGCCCCACCTCATCCAGGTAAATCTTGAGTTTTATTTACTATCCCTACTGTTGGAAGAACCTGGGTACTGCCTCCATAGGGGGAGAGGGCATACACAGGCAGGGAGCAATCTGATCCACCCTCTCCACCCCTGCCGGGACCTCTCACGAGCATGCAGGCTAAGTCCTTGGGGAGACAGGCAGGGAGTGCTCTGATCCCCACCCTCTACTCCTGTGGGGCTGCTTGTGGATGCGCAGCCTAAGGTCCCTAGGAGATGGGCAGGAAGCAATCCAATCCACACTCTCTGCCCCTGCTGGGCCGCTCAAGCAAGCCCCACCTGTATTCTGGCAGGTGTGCAGGCCAGTGTGGAGATCTGTGCCCTTGA
Source organism: Equus caballus (assembly GCF_041296265.1). Taxonomy (NCBI): domain Eukaryota; kingdom Metazoa; phylum Chordata; class Mammalia; order Perissodactyla; family Equidae; genus Equus; species Equus caballus. The sequence goes on from NC_091688.1 coordinate 54,624,847, forward strand.
TAGCTGCTATGGGAGAGGGGGGTGGGCTGCTGCCCTAGTTCCACTACCTCCCAGGGGTCCAGTCCACCCACCTTCAGCTGTATAGATGCCTGGATCTCTCTCGTGCTGTGTAGAGAACCCCCTGTTGGTCAACAGATGCCCCACTGGTTGTAACACAGACAAGAGAGACAAAGGGAACAACTCACTCCACTATGATGCTGACATCACTCTTCTGGGCAGATTACTTTTCAAAGTTGGAGCCCCACCTCCCTCAACATGGTTCTTATTTGAATTATGGCAAATTGGAAGACATTGGTGGCCACACAGACTGATGGAAAGAATATAACTTACAAAAAGTTAAATATTGGAGAGTCCTCCTCTCCAAGATATGTTTTCTTGCAGCTATTTTTATTAAGGCACGGAGCCATGTCTTGACATTTCAGAAAAGGTGAAATAGCATGGCTTTTAAGGCTTTTCCTCAAAAGTCAATTGTGGCTAGATCCTGACCAGATCTGAGATTTATATGATGTTGTATGTTCTTACTTTCATAACAGTTATGCACAGAAAATGAATTTTTGCAACAATATTTGAGCTTTCCATTGATTATGGATGATATTCCTCAATGCTTGCCAGCCGGGGTGGCACAGGGATGAAGGGAGAATCACTGGGCTGCTTGAATAACCACAGGGCAAGAGGGCCTCAGATTTTGCCACTTTAAGTAAGAACTATGAGTTCTGCTGACTGTTCATCTGTTCTGCTCGTTCTGCCAGTGAGTTCCTCCATGTTGACAGCCAGGCACTGAAAGAACCGAGTGGAAGAGCAGATGTTGACGTCACTCCATCTGCTGCGAAAGTGGGGCTGGTCTCTACCTTAGGCATGAGTCTGCTGACGGGTCTTTTTGTTACTGTTGTTGGTGGTAGTGATTGAATTTTTGTCCTTATTGTTGTTGTTTGTTTTAATTTTCTAACTGCTTCTAGGGTATCAATGTGCAGAGATAGCTTTAACTCTGAAAGGCAAAAGGACATAACTAAGGACTTTTCCCAAGGAATATTTTCAGATCTTTATGTCAACATTTATGGAATGCCTTACACACATTTCAAATAAAGTTTGTAATTAAACTAAATTTACTCATACTTTGGTTCGATGTTATAGAACAATGTGTTTTAAGCAATGCAGCTCCCTGCATCAGAATCACCTGGGGTGCTTATGTAGACAATGCGGATTCTAGGGCCCCAGACCCACCAAATCTCTTGGGATTGGAGCCCAGCAGGTAGTTTCTATAATCTCCAGCTGATTCTAGGACAACCCAAACTGAAGAAGCACTCTTAGAGTTTTAGACTGGGGATCCTTCCACAATGGCAAAGAAGGCAAAACCTAGTCCTTTAAACGTAGACTTCAAGCATTAGACTCTGAGCTTCTTCTCAATGGCTGTCTTTCCTGTTTTACACACTCAGCCTGGAGTCTGGCGCAGAAATGGGAAACAAAGCAGGTGAAGAAAATCTTTTTATTTCTTTATACACATTTTGCTTTAATAGCCTCCAAAAAGACTGTTTCATTTCCTCTCACTGACCCTGTCCACCAGTTATGTTGGCCTTCGACACGTCGCTATAGCCACATATATAAATATATATCATACATTTATACACACGTACGCACCTTCTAAAGCACTGTGAAGACAGACTAGGCTTCAGTACAACTGGGGGCCTCTCACATGCCACTTAAAAATGATCACTGGTTTGCTTTACACAAGACTTCCAATGGGCTTGATCTGGCCAATAGTCCCAATTCCCCAGAGAGAAGTTGGGATAATAAAATGGGATAGCATATTTAGAGTGAGGTCAGTACACTTTGGAGATTGGAAGAGAAGAGAAATAGGAGGTGCTAGGCTAAGCAAGAGATGGCATCTAGGAAATCACCACTTTCACCGTGTGGATTCAAAGAACTCAGGTGCTGCAGTGTAGACTGATGCCGAGCCTCACTGTGACCCAGCCGAGCTGCCCCGGGTACAGTGTGGATCTGTGGGGAGTGCTGGCTGAGCCCCACTGTCCAGCAGGGCCCTGCCGCTCAGTCGTGTGCTTAGAACTGCTGAGGAGCTCCAGTGTTGGGACCGTGTGCCCCATTCGCAGGAAGCAGGGTCCTACCTCCCCTGAGTTGACGCTCTGAGGACAGGAGCTGAAGCAAGAAATGTGCTGTGGCTGGTTCCCCTGCCACTGGGCATTGAGAAGCAGTGTCACAAGGTCCTATACCACTATGCATTTTGCTTAGTGCTTGGCCAAGCAGCCCTTGGCTGCTGGTATTCCACAACCGCAGGAAGGCTCCCTGCCTTCACCTGACCCCACCAGGCTGCCTCTCTGACTCCTTCTAGACCCTCCAGCAGGGTGCGAGGAGTGGGGCCCAGATCTCCTCAGCAGATAGGTAGCTGTGCAAAAGGTGGGCAGGCCCATCCTTCCTGCTGCTTGAAGGACCTCTGGTGGCTTCGCCTCTTGCAAGGCTCCTGGAAGGCAACGGTCACAAGACGGGAGTGCACGGCAGAGCCCTTAGGGATTTTGCCTGGAGATGGAAATAAAACATACAAAGTATGAGTCTGTTATCAGGCTCTGCTGGTGGCTAACTGGGGCTGGAGTGAGAGCTGAGTGGTGACAGCCAGGAGCATGGTGACAGCCTGTTAAGAGGATGAGCTGAGGGGATGCACTGTAGTCTGAGGAGCAACTAGTGCCACCAGCTTAGAGGAAAAGCTTCCCCACCACCTTGGGTGGTGATATTCCTGCCCAAAGCCACTGTACACCAGGTGGCCAGATCCCACCACTCCCTCTTCAGTGGCCAGTTCACCCTCCAATTTACTTTGGAGCAAAATGATGGCTTTTGTGATTTCCCAAGAAAAGAAGTGCTTAGTATGAAACACGCACATCTAGAAATAGCCTGTTGTAGGAGGGAGAGCACATTCTGCAGAGCAGTCCCCCTGTGAAGTTTATGTCCCATTTACTTAACGGGGAGATCCAAGAGGGGCCAAGTCAGCTCAGACCTCAGAGATCATCTGAGTCTAGTGTCACCTCCTACAGATGAGGGACAGTGGCTCACAGAGACTGAGGGGCCAGCCAAAGCACAGGACCAGTGAGTGACAAGCCTGGGATTAGAGCCCAGGCCTTGAGCCCTTTCCAATGGCCTAGAGGAAGTGGAGAGGGAACTTCCAAACTGGGGGAAGCCAGCAGGTACGTGAGGCTGTTGGGTTACCTTTGCTGGGACAGGAATAAGGCTTTACAGAGGCAATCTTGTAAGTGTTCTTCTAAAAAGGCTCAGGAAAGAAAGGAATCATCAGAGAAAAACAAAGGGAATTAGCAAAAAGCAAAAAAAAAAAAAAGCAGACTTAAATCATGGCTCAACCCATTTTCATACTGTGGAATGAACATTCTCTCAGGTTACAGTTCAGGAACATTCCTAGGAATATGCTCAACTGTTTATGGCAAAGCTTTAAAGTCCAAGTTAAAAGGTTTAGTTTCTGATTTTTAAGGCATCTCTAACACCTTAAGTTTTTCTTCAAAGTACTTGCTAGGGAATGTGTTAGTGTTTTAAGTAAATGCAGAGAAGGTCTGCCATATATATAAAATTTTTCCCTTTAAGTTTCAGTTTTTATTTATTATCAAACTCTCTTTTAGGTCAATAAGACCCAACAGTTTTCTTTTGTGATGTTGCTTAAAGAAAAAGATATATCAAAGTCAAATTGGTGTTCTCAGCTCAATAGGGTGCAGTGAAATCAGTTTATTAGGCTGCAGCTTGCTTTCATTTTTTCATGATGTGGTATAGGAAACATCAGAACATGTAACTGGCCCCAGGATCCCTTCACGGGAAGCTGATTCAGAGGCAATCTCCCATACACATCCTCTGACCTTGAGAATCAACTGAAGTGCATTTCTCAGACTCCTGACTTGGAGTACTGAAATGACAAACAAGCCCAACAAGGCAGACATTACCAGCTGGGCCCATCCTTGCCTTGGGTGTGCGTGTCTTTCTGGACACTCAGCTTGGGGTCTCCTGCTGCCCCCCATGCCCCCTCCCCCTGCATCCAGGATTAATCATGGCACAGCAGGACTGGGGACACCACACCAATCCCCTCCTCCCCTCCTACATAAAGGAGGGCTAATTGGAGTAAAGAGAGGAGATGACGACAATGTGAGAGTGAACCCAGATATCAGGCGAGGAAGCTGCTTGGGATGGGAGGGGTGATGGGGATGGAAACAAGAAGGATGCTTATTGAGGTCCTGTGCTCCCACAAGGGGACCAGAAATCTTCTCCTGGAAGGTCAGAGCAGGTCAAGGATCACCTGCAGACTCTGGTGCCAGATGGCAATGCGTTTGGGGCAGGCTCTGGGGCTCTGACCAGGTGCAGTGGTTTCCCTACCTGTAAATTAGTCCTTGCCTTCTTCAAAACATCATGTGTCCTGGTCACTGAAATGTCAAAACAGCCCAACAAGGCAGACATTACCAGCTGGGCCCATCCTTGCCTTGGGTGTGGGTGTCTTTCTGGACACTCAGCTTGGGGTCTCCTGCTGCCCCCCATGCCCCCTCCCCCTGCATCCAGGATTAATCATGGCACAGCAGGATTGGGGACACCACACCAATCCCCTCCTCCCCTAGCCTCTCTGGTCACTGTCCATTCACAGCACATGGGGAGTCTGGAAGGCCGCCCCATGTCCTCTCCCATTCCCTGTCTTGGGGGCACCCACACTGGCTGAAGATGAACTGCTCCATGCTCTCCTTCTGCTGGTTGGCAGTCTTCAGACGCTCAGCTGTGCTCTGAAGGAGATTCTCCTGTTTGGATAGTTTGGTTCTCAGTTCCAGAAGTTCCCTTTTCATGGACTCTCCCTGGGGAAGAGGAACAGGTTCTATGTCAATGGTCAGAAGGCCTAAAGCACCCCTGCTTTGTGGCTCTCTATAATCCAAAGTAGGATCCTAGAATCTTCTTAACTATTTCTGGACTGGATTCCCCCCATTAAAGCCTCTAAGACCCTCCAGCTGATGACAGCTTAGGATGAGGCCACTAGGTGGGAACACTGAGAACCTGGGAGCCCCCCATGCAGGTTAGCACAGGCCTATACTCCTGTTGCAGAAGAGAAGCTGACTCCAGGCCAGGACTCAAACTCCCGTCTGTGAACGAGAGCTCAGATTTGGTACTGACATCAGTTATACCACTCAGACATCACAAGTAAGCCTTGATGGTTAGGAACATTATGCCTGGGGACACAGGACTGGCCTAAGATGGTTGGCAGTTTTGTCAATATTTCTTCCAACCTCAAGATGGCAAACACCCCTCCCTTGGAGTTGGCATGGTTGGGTCCTTCTAGGTGTCAGTGATATTAATGCGGCATTAGAATCCCTAGGGAGAGGATTCTGAAACATGCCTGTCAAAGGTTCCGCCAACCAGAGAGCCGCCCTGAGGTCTGAGAGCACATGGGGGTGGCTGACTCTCCCCAGGCCTGACCCAGAGATGCAGATTTAAGTGATATATTGTGATTTCACTGGGTGGCTGAAAGACACTGGTAGTCTCCTGGTGACATTCTGGGATCATGCATGACTACATGGACCTGGGGAGGTGGCGGCAGGAAGAAGTGCTGATGCCTTAACATGTCCCTGAACTTCAGCTCAACCAGACTTCATAAAGTTAAAGAAACTGAACATGTATGGGTTACCAGGGTTCTTATGGCTCTGCCTTCTCCACATTCTTTCCTTTGCCTCTTTGATTTCTTATCCCAGGGTCACAGCTGGGAGCAGCAGGGATGGAGTCAGAGCTGCACTGAAAGCAGCCACCAGGAATGAAAGGTCTCCCTCCTGGGACACATCCCTATAGTCCCGTCTGTCTGTCCCAACTCACCACTGGGCTCCTGAGCTTCAGGATCTGCGGGACTCAGGGGACAGAATGATTTTCGGGGGCAGAACCAGTACAGGATGCTGGCCTCTTACCGCTTGGCCAGACAGTGCAGGGCCCCGGGAGCTTGGCAAGGCCGCCCGCCAGAACATGGTGAGGAGGGAGGTTGACTCCTCCAGCATGTGGTGCAGGGCACTGGTGCTGCTCCGAAGCTCGTGGATGCCCTCGCTGCCAAGCACCTGGGAAAGGGGGGAAGGAGCCATGGACATCACTGGGGCTGAGAGATCACTTTTTTTTCAAGTTCAGGGCTTAAGCTTCCTCTGTGAGTGAGGCAGGGATAGGGGCCAGCTTGGACCGGTGACACCCTTTTCTAACCGGGAAGCCCAGCATCTCCAACCTCAGCAGTAATCTCCCATTTACAAGAATTTACTTGATCCCAGCCTCCCTCTCTCTTTAAGCTTCTGGTCCTGCTCCAAACTCTGAGTCTCAGGTCCCTAATATTTGCACTGGTACCCCCTGCCCTTCCCTAAGCCACATAGTAGGCTTCAACTGGTCTCAACCATTTATAACTCCAGGGACTAACGTGTCACTCCCTTTACCTGATATGTCCTCCTCCACAACCTCACAGAACTGACACATCACCCTAGTGGGTCCTCTAGGGACCTGTTACTCTCCTGGCCTGGGATAATGGCCAGCTCTACATTCCTGCCCTCACACCCAGAGGACGACTTTTAACACTGTTCCTGGAACCCCCTGTTGTACGTATTGACTCCGATGTATGTCTTCCTCTCTAGTGTGTGTCAACACCTAACAAACGTTCTACTGATGAGGGCCACATGCTGCACAGGATTTTGTTATTCTGAGGGGAAAGACCGAGTCAGCTACATCTGGAACAGAGCAGAGTTTACTGTGCAAAGAGGAAATGGAGAAGAAAGGCCTGGCTGGGTATAAAGGGAAGATGTATCCTCAGCTGTTGGGAGATATAGAGCATGAAACAAACAGTGGGAGAAGAAGCTAAAATCAGAAGAAGAAAGGGCATGAGGAAAACGTGCACTTAAGAGCTGCAATGTGGATTACCTCTGCGCCCTGAGCTTCAAGGCCAGGGAAGGTACAGGCTGATCTCACAAGAGATGCTATCTTTTTGACCAGCAGTTTGCCCTCCCCAATCTGCTGTCTTAGGGCACTATAGTCATCAATGTGGCCAATGACATGGCGGCCATGCTTATTGGCAAAGGAGCCATCAGCAGCATCACCCTCCAGCTTGGGAGAGTTCTTTATTACTGGAGAAGCATCCAAACCCAGCTCTGAAAGATAAAACCACATCAACACTGTTATTTATAATCATATCCTCAGTTCACGTCAATCCAAAGGACATCAATTAGGGAAAGAGACTAGGAACAAGAAAGGCAGTCGTGGAAAGTACAAACAGGGTGTGAAGTCCATAGATATTCTGGTTCTATATTTTTATAAGCTTCCCTACATCATCTCATAGTGATAAAACTGGCAGGAGTAAATTTTATCTTTATTGACAAATGAAGGACAAATATTATTAATAAAAAATTTAAAATTTCCAGCTTGAAAAAACACAGACAAGGAAATTAAGTGGAATACAGGGAGCACTTTGAAGAAAGGAGAGATTACAGTGCAATGAAGCAACAACAGAGTGATGGGAAAACCATTGACACAATGACAAGAAAGGCAGCCACAGAAGGTGCCATGAGTAGGGTGAAGGCCTGGGGACATGCAGAGAAAAATCTGTAAATTCAGATAATGTGTGTAAAGAGAGCCAAAGGTTACTTACATTAATAATTTTCCATCATCAGTCCCTGAACCCTTAAGTTGCCATATTTACCATTTGTCCTACTAAAGATGGTAGTCTCTGAGCCAGGAGCCACAGAAGAAGAGCTGGGGAAGACCAGAGCTGGAGAATTCACGCCAACATCCTGAACTGGAGGGGAGGCAACTGAATCTAGGGAGTAAAGACAACCACAATTTTCAGGAACCCCGGAACACACTGCATACGAGCACATGGACAGCCCAGTCTTCACCTCTGGAGACTAAGGCAGCATGACTCACCTCTTAGATAATCACCACTCATACACCACAGTCAAAAGCAGTAGCAAGCCACTCAGTTAGTTTGGAACAAGAAGATGTTCCTTTACACTGGGATGGTTCAACATCCACAAATCAATCAAAGTGATACACCACATTAACAAAGTGAGGAATAAAAACCACATGATCATCTCAATAGACACAGAGAAAGCATTTGACAAGATCTAACAGCATTTATGATAAAAACTCTTAACGAAATGGGGATAGAAGGAAATTAGCTCAACATAATAAAGGCCATATATGACAAACCCACAGCCAACATCATACTCAATGGGGAAAAACTGAACGCCATCCCTCTGAGAACAGGAACAAGACAAGGGTGCCCACTATCACCACTCTTATTCAACATAGTACTGGAGGTTTCAGCCGGAGCAATTAGGCAAGAAAAGGGAATAAAAGGAATCCAAATAGAGAGTGAAGAAGTGAAACTCTCGCTGTATGCAGACGACATGATCTTTTATATAGAAAAGCCTAAAGAATCCATCAGAAAACTATTATAAATAATCAACAACTACAGTAAAGTTGCAGGATACAAAATCAACTTACAAAAATCAGTTGTATTTCTATACTCTAATAACAGACTTACAGAAAGAGAACTCAGGAATACGATTCCATTTACAATCGCAACAAAAAGAATAAAATATCTTGGAATAAATTTAACCAAGGAAGTGAAGGACTTATACAATGAAAACTATAAGACATTATTGAAAGAAATAGATGATGACATAAAGAAATGGAAAGATATTTCATGCACACGGATTGGAAGAATAAACATAGTTAAAATGTCCATACTACCCAAAGCAATCTATAGATTCAACACAATCCCAATCAGAATCCCAAAGAAATTCTTCATGGAAATAGAACAAAGAATCCTAAAATTCATATGGAGCAACCAAAAACCCCAAATTGCTAAAGCAATCCTGAGAAAAAAGAACAAAGCTGGAGGCATCACAACTGAACAACAAAAAAACAAACAGCCCAACCAAAAAATGGGCAGAAGCCATGAATGGACATTTTTCCAAAGATACACAGACGGCCAATAAGCACATGAAAAGATGTTCAACCTCATTAATCATCAGGGAAATGCAAATCAAAACCACACTAAGATACCACCTTATACCTGTTAAAATGGCTATAATCACTAAGACTGAAAATAAGATATGTTGGAGAGGGTGTGGAGAAAAGGGAACCCTCATACACTGCTGGTGGGAATGCAAACTGGCGCAGCCACTATGGAAAACAGTGTAGAGATTTCTCAAAAAACTAAAAATAGAAATACTATATGACCCAGCTATCCCACTACTGGGTATCTATCCAAACAACTTGAAATCAACAATCCAAAGTGACCTATGTACCCCTATGTTCACTGCAGCACTATTCACAATAGCCTAGACATGGAAGCAATCCAACTGCCCACTGACCAATGATTGGATAAAGAAGATGTGGTATATATATATATATATATATACACACAATGGAATACTACTCAGCCATAAAAAAAGACAAAATCATCCCATTTGCAACAACAGGGATGGACCTGGAGGGTATTATGTTAAGCGAAATAAGCCAGACTGAGAAAGACAAACACCATATGATTTCACTCATATGTGGACTATAAACAAACACACAGACAAAGAGAACAGTTCAGTGGTTACCAGGGGAAAGGGGAGCACTTATATGGGGACAGACAAGAAATAATGTATGACTGAAATTCATAATGATGTAAACTATTAGGAACTCAATAAAAAAATTAAAAAATAAAAAAGGAGATGTTCCTTTGATTGAAGTGTCCCATGAGAAAGCAACTTCTAGTTTGAAAAATCATCACATATATTTTTCTAACCCCAGTTTTGAATATAATTTTGTATGTGGTGTCTAAAACAATGCCTTGTAACTAAATGTAAATATGCATAAATATATGAAGTAGTGTATATGTTAAAAATATTGAATCAAAGAATGAATGGATTTATGGGCAACTAAACTCAACATTCTGATCACTATTCTGATGAGATAGTCCTAGAAAAAATGTAGCAGTGTGAGAAGAACAGAAGACAAAGGCCTCAGTGGATTAGAGATGCCCTGTTGGAGACCGGGCAACAATTGTACAGTGCAGGAACTGGAAAAGAGCATAAAGAAGACAGAAGGGATCCTGCTCAGGCAAATGTGGCTTAGAGCCCACTTTCCAGCTCAGGCCTCTGGTGGGTGAGGAGGAGGAGCAGTGACTGAGCCAGTGGGGCTGCGTCCTGGCTGGTGTTATGGGGAGGCAGTGAGAGGGGAAAGCCTGGTTGGGGGAGAGAAAGAGACACACTGAACACTGCAACCATCATGGCAGCCCCAGCAAGCGAAGCATCCACCTCACATAGGCCCGGCAGTTTCTACCTGCCAGGCGCTATGCTTGGCAGTCCACATACACTTTCTGATTTAATGGCCGCAACAACATGATCTCAGGAGTATCACCTTCATTTGACAGATGAGATCATTGTCTGATAAATGAAAATCCAGCAGAAGCAGGAAAAAAAATAAGAATTAACATGTCCCAGGAATCATAGGCTGAAAGTCTAAAAGCTCAGCTATAGATAATCCTGAGCAGAAGCGGTTCCTAGTTAGAACGAAATTGAGGCTATGGCCGTGGAGGTGAGTGGAGATGGTGAATTAAATGGTGTATCCAAAGGAAAGAAAGAAGAGGAAGTAGAAAGAATGTGTCAGGATACTGGGATGTAGGGGCAGTAATAATATTCATATTAAAACTAGGGGAAGTGAGATTGACGAAGGGAATTGAGAAGAGAGGGTGAGAACTGGTTAAACATTTCTATCTGGAGAGGCAGGCAAGGGAGTGGGGGCAGAAGAAGAGGATACTGCCACCTGAAATAAACATGGCGCCATCTACTTCTCTCCCATGACCAGGATTTCCTTAGGGACGGGAATGTTTTGCCATACAGCTGAGTTCCCACAAATTAGGGAATGGGAAGCCAGGCTGGGGAGGCCAGCAACACTGAGACAGAGCATGGTGAGGTGGAAGGAACACAGACTGGAAATCCAAACATCTGGGTCGAGTCCTGGTTTGGTTTCTTAGCTCCTGTAACCCTAGCGTGTCAGTGACATCTCAGTGCCTAAGTCTTCTCATGTGAAATACAGAGACAGTAAAACCTGCCCTGGCTCAGATGAATTATTTGAAAAATTACTTGAAAACATGGTAAATTTTAAAGCACTCCACAAATATGAGAAATAGTTATTAACACGCACAGGCGTTAACTGTTGAGCAATTCTTATTGCACTTGTAAATTATTTCATTTAATGCTTCAAATAACCATACAAAGGTATATATTATTATTCTTCTCATCTTGAAGATTAGGCTTAAATAACTGAGGAGTATACTCACCTTGCTCAATGCAAACTACCTGTAAATCACAAACTCAGAATGTGGAGCCAGGGCTGACCCTGAATCCCATGCTCTTCCTCAAGGCACTGTATTGAGGCACCTCCGACGTCACCTGACCCTAAGGACCATGGGAGAGGTAAAACTGCCCCTCTCTGCTGACCTCCCTACCAGCTGAGGGGTTCCTGATTCCCCTCTCCTTCCTACCTTGGAAGAGTGGCTGCTTGTTTCCAGGGTCACTGTTGGCTGGAAAGTTAAGAGACAAGGGGCTGAGGCTGGCTTTGCCAGCACCACCATCCAACTGCTGCTGCAGCTGCAGTCGCAGACAATTGTTCACCTGGATGCTCTGCTCCAGCTGCCCTCTCAAAGCTCGGATGTCTGCCACCAGGTGGCTCAAGTCACTGCTCAAAGGGACTTGGTGACAGGCATCCCAGATGTAACCTGAAAGAACAGAGAGAGGAGGGGCCTGGTGGCACTGATCCAAGTATCCAAGCACTTGTCAGAATACTCTTCTGTGACATTCCTTTCTGCCAAGGACCCCATTGTAACCTCAGGGTCCCAGGAAATACATCTGTGATGGAGATGTCACTTTCGCTGTGTGGGGCCAGGCACACACTGAGATGGCACACACTCCAGTCTGGAATTTTCCTGAGGCTCAAATGGCCCATGTGCATCTAGAGGGCATCTGATCAGCAGATGAGGTCAAGCCTATTGTTTCATCTCCATGTTAACCTCAGTCCTGCAAGCTAGAGAGCAGGGTCTCCCAAGACAGGAGGTCAGCATTGAACTAGAGAAGGGCAAGGGCTGAGGGAGAAGATTTGATGACCTCCACACTCAGGAAGCAGCAGAGAGGAGGAGGAAGGCATCAGGCCTTTTGGTGGCATGTAAGAATGGGAGCTGGGCATCACACACCAGAGATCATAACTAATTGAAGTTTTCACCTTCTCCACGTTTTTTACCTCACTCACCTCACATAGTCTATTCCCATGTACTGGGGATGAAGAGATCTAGGAAATAGTCTACAAGACCAGACTGCTTATCTGAAAACTTTGAAGCCAAATGTATTTCAAAAGGTAGAATTCGTTTTGGTTTTTAGCAAGGCAATAGGACACATATTCCATATAATACATGCACCCAGTTGCATCTGGGCCACAGCCCCTAATCAAACACATTCATATTTCTGCAATGAGCTATGTGAATACTCTCACTGAGTGGGATAAATGAAGACTATGAATACCCTTTTGTCAGTTCAATTACGTTTTGTTATCAAATAAGTATATAAAACAGATGTCAATTCAGAGCTCTTACTGGGTTATTGAATTAAGGATAAGGGATTATGGGGCTTTAGTGGCAGTAGCTTTGAAATAAAGCCTAAAAGACCTATAAAAAGGGAGAACATCAGAAAGGGGAGGTAGTTCAGGATGAAGTGGTTTCTAGATGCTAACCCCAAATTTCCATGATGCTCCTCCCTCTCTTTCTTTCCCTAAATCCAAATTCTCACAAAGTTTTACTTATTTTTCTTAAAAAAGTGTCTTTCCTCTATCCATTCCCCTTTATCTTGCCAATAGCACCTTATGTTAGACTCTCATCACTTAATGCCAGAAGATCACCACACCCATTCAGTAGGTTTCCCTGATTCTAACGTCCAGCTCCAGTGTGTCCTACAGTCTTACCATCTCAAAATTGTTTCCGTCATGCAACCTATTTTGCTTGGAAAAAACCTACTCATTTTCCACTGCCTACTGCCCAGAATGTAAACTTTCATGCTACCTTGTAGGCCTTCTGTACACTGGCAACTCTCCTTCCAACTAAAGTGACTTCTCACACCCCTGATACAAAGTTCTCCTGCAGGCAGGTTGGCCTTCTTCCCAAGCCAGTACTCCCCTGACTTTGTACATGAGCTATGCTCTCAGCCTGCTGTGCAGCTGACATTTCTTCAAGTTCTGGTTCACCTTCTTATCAGCAAATTAGAAAATTCAATCAGGTTTTGTGAAAATTCAAATTTGGCTGAACAGTGAAAATTCTTAATATAATCAATCATGTTGCCTGAGGAATTTTTAAACATATAATCAAGAAAACTTAGAATTGAAAGGCTTAGGGAGTCAACATCTCATCCAAAGCAAGAACTGCTTCTATGGGATCCTTGACAAATCATCCCTTTCTATTCAAATAGAGCGGGATGGGGAGCTTACTCCTCCACAAACCAGCCATTCCGTCACTAGAAGGCTCTCGTGGTAAGGAAGCATTAATTATGTAGATCCAAATCCCACCCCCTTCACCCATTGGCCCTTGTTCAGCCCTCTCCAGGGACACAAAACACATCAGCTCTTCTTCATCTAACAGTTCTTCAAATATTTAAAGCCAGTTCTCATCTCCTCATGATCTTTTCAAAGCCTAGACACTTTTAGTTTCTTCAATCAGTTTGAGATTTCTGGTACCTCAGCATTTTGCTCCCCGTCTTCATTATGCCTCCTCGTTTGTCAGCGTCCCTTTTACAAGATGGTGCCTGCCCCACAACCCAACAAAATTTCTGACACGGTCTCACCATATGGACACTACACTTATACTAATGTGGTCACAGGCTGAGTTGGCTTTTCCAGCAACCTTGGCCTGCAACTTCCTTGTGTAAATGTGTTTCTTCCTAACACCCCCATCCTCAAGCCCATGAATGCCTAGCAAGAAGAGCCAGGCCTCCCCATCTTGTACTTCTACCTCTGATATTTTTAATCAAGCTCAGGATTTCTTTTTTCATCTTTGCTCAATTTCATTATTTTGACATCAGCTCTCTGTTCTAGCCTGCTTGGATTCATTAACTTTGTGTTTAGAATACCCTCCCCCATTTGAAGAAGAATGGGGAAATATAACAAGATTCTCAAGATACTAGATTATTATTTCAGCAGGTGGCAAAAGTGCTCAATAAAAGAGTTTAAAATTTAAATCCAGGCTTGAAATTCAAATCTTATTAGTGGTATTGTCGTAAAACTTTTGTATCTTTTAATTTTCTCACTGGGGAAAGGGTCAGGGTGGAGGAGGTTGCCTGCTACACTGACTGCATGGGTGGCCAGTGTTATTAGTCACAATATTCCAGACCTTTTCAAAGGATGATACCATCAGGACAGTTCTTTGTATTTAAGAAAATCATTGAATTCTCCGGACTTTGATTAAGTTGCCTCTGGCCATCTAAGCGGGTAAAGTTTGACTCCTGTGGGCTATTTTTAAGGATGCCTAGGCTGGATCTTGCTCATGTCACCAACCCCTGGGCTTTGTGTGTGAGAGCTCCCCTCTCTTCTTGTGGGAGCCCCAGGCCTGGATGAGGGTTTTTCTGAGACTGAACTCTGAAGCTTTCCAGACCTCTCCAACTCCCCAGGTAATGACCTCACCAGGATCCTAAGCAAGCGCAGGAAGCTCATGGGGTGGGGGAGTAGAGGGGAACACATACCTTTCAGCCCCTTCTTGGAATTGCCACAAAGTGCCTCGTACATCTGTAGCTCTGACTGGAGGGACTGGAAGAGCTGCTGTTTCTCTTCACACTGTTGCTGCAGGAGGGCCAGCTTCTGTTGCAGCCTGCCAGGGGAGAGGCAAGGGTCTGCTGAGCTGTGGGGACACTCAGCCTCACCAAGGCAATAAGCTGTGAGCCAACCTTTGCAGTATAGACTTTTAGCCCTAGATGTCAACCAGGAGTCATGAGACCATCACTTTTATCTTACAGATGTGGAAACAGGCTCAGAGAGGGAGAGGAACTTTGCTCGGAGTTGTGCCATTAGCTACTGTAGCTCGGAGCAGACACCAGCCCGGTGTTCTTACTGGTCCTACAGTATTCTTTTCCTGTGGACAAGCAGTTATAGGACCTATGCTGGGAAGCAGCAACACAGCTGGTGTCAATGCTGCCTATGCGATGGTGAGACCAGTGTCCTCAATCTCACTGAAAGCAGAAGAACGTTCTTCCTCCAGTATCTGATATGCTGAAGTGTTCTATAACAGGATTTTACTCTCTCAACTTTGGAATAAAAAAGCACGTTCCCAGAGAAGCCCTTCCTTCTGCTCAAACCATAAATCAAGAAAGCAGAGGGGAAACTGAGGTTTCAAAAATGGGCAATTAACTATATTGCCAATATCCCTTTTTCTAAATCTGAAAATGGGGCTACCTTCCTCATCAATGGGCTTCCTCTAACCTGGAATCTTTCTCCTGGAGAGAGAGTCGCTCCTCTCGGAAATGCAAGATCTCCTGCTGCTTCTCCTTCAAGTCTTCCAAAAGCTGCTGCCTTTCCACCTTTTGGTGCTCCAGCTGCATTTCCAGCTCTTGAAGCCGGGTTCGAGAGGTCAGCAGGGCCTCCCTCAGGCGTTCCGTTTCCTGGGAGTGCTCTGGTGAGCAGAACACAGGAGCGTTTATAGTGTGAGGATGAACGTCAGCAAGATAAGCGCAAGCACATGCATGCTGACAAATAGAACCAAGGTGAAAGGGAGGCCAGTATATGCTGCAACCTGCCAGAGGAGGCGAAGAGAACATGGTCCCCCTACATCCCCACACCCTGGGGAATGGGGTACTTCCATCTTTGCAATGCCTTTGATATTCTGATTTAGTAAGACCAACCTTACTTTTAGAGAAATTTTGGTTTCTACCACTTACTATTTTCTTGTGTGTGGGTGTGATGTCCTTTTTCTTCTTAATTTATTTAATTATTTTACTGAGGTCATATTGGCTTATGACATTGTGTAATTTCAGGTGTACCTTATTATATATCAGTTTCTGTATGGACTGCATCGTGTTCACCACCAAAGGTCTAGTTTTTATCCGTCACTATACATATCTGCCCCTTTACCCCTTTTGCCCTGCCCCCACCCCCTTCTCCTCTAGTAACCACTAATCTGTTCTCTTTGTCCATGTGTTTATCTTCCACATATGAGTGAAATCATACAGTGCTTGTCTTTCTCTGTCTGGCTTATTTCACTTAACATGATACCCTCAAGGTCCATCCATGCTGTCGTCAATGGCGCAATTTTGTCCTTTTTATGGCTGAGTAGTAGTCCATTGTATATATACCCCACATCTTCTTTCTATATTCATTCATTGATGGGTGGTTGGGTTGCTTCTACATCTTGGCTACTGTGAAAAATGCTGTGATGAACATATGGATGCATAAATCTCTTTGAATTGTTGATTTCATTTTCCTCAGAAAAATATCCAGTAGTGGGACAGCTGGATCATATAGTATTTCTATTTTTAATTTTTTGAGAATCTCCATACTGTTTTCCATAGTGGCTGCACCAGTTTGCATTCCTACCAGCGGTGTATGAGGGTTCCTTTTTCTCCACATCCTCTCCAACATTTGTTATTATTTTTCTTGTTAATTATAGCCATTCTGACAGGTGTAAGTGATATCTCATTGTAGTTTTGATTTGCATTTCCCTGAGAATTAGTGATGCTGAACATCTTTTCATGTGCCTGTTGGCCATCTGCATATCTTCTTTGGAAAAATGTCTATTCATATCCTCTGCCCTTTTTTATTTTTTTTGGTGAGGAAGATGGGCCCTGAGCTAACATCTGTTGCCAATCTTTCTCTTTTTTTGCTTGCAGAAGACTGGCCCTAAGCTAACACCAGTGCCAATCTTCCTCTATTTTGTATGTGGGATGGATGTTGCAACAGCATAGTTTGAGGAGTGGTGTGTAGGTCCACACCCGTGATCCAAACCCATGAGCCCCTGGCCACCGAAGTGGAACATGTGAATTTAACCACTATGCGACTGGGCCAGCCCCACCTCTGCTCATTTTTGGAATGGGTTGGTTGTTTTTTTGTTGTATGAATTATTTACTTATTTGGGAAATTAACCCCCTGTTGGATATATGATTTGCAAATATATTCTCCCAGTTGGTGGACTGTCTTTTCATTTTGTTGATTGTTTCCTTCGCCTTGCAGAAGATTTTTAGTCTGATGTAGTCCCATTTATTTATTTTTTCTTTTGTTTCCCTTGCCTGAGTAGACCTGGTATTCAAAAAGATACTGCTAAGACCAATGTCAAAGCATGTACTACCTATATTTTCTTCAAAAAGATTTATGGTTTCAGGTCTTACATTCAAGTCTTTAACCCATTTTGCGTTAATTTTTGTGTATGGTATAAGATAACTGTCTACTTTCATTCCTTTCCATGTGGCTGTCCAGTTTTCCCAACACAATTTATTGAAGACACTTTCTTTTTTCCAATGTATGTTCTTGACTCCTTTGTTGAAGAATAGCTATCCATAGACGTGTGGTTTTATTTTGGGGCTTTCAATTCTGCACCATTGATCTATGTGTCTGTTATTCTGCCACTATCGTGCTGTTTTGATTACTAAAGCTTTGATTACTAAGGCTTTGTAGTATATTTTAATGTCAGGGATTGTGATGCCTCCAGCTTTGTTCTTTTTTCTCAGGAATGCTTTGGCTATTGAGTCATTTGTTGTTCCATATAAGTTTTAGGATTCCTTCTTCTATTTCCATGAAGAATGTCATTGGGATTCTGACTGGGATTGCACCTGAATCTGTAGATTGCTTTAGGTAATATGGACATTTTCACTATGTTTATTCTTTCCATCCATAAGCATGAAATATCTTTCCATTTATTTATGTTTGCTTCTATTTCTTTCAAGAATGTCTTATAGTTTTCATTGTATAGGTCTTTAACCTCCTTGGTTAAATTTATTCCTAGATATTTTATTCTTTTGCTTGCAACTATAAATGGGATTGTATTCTTGACTTCTCTTTCTGCTATGCTGATTTTGTACCCTGCAACTTCACTGCAGTTGTTGATTATTTCTAATAGTTTTCTGGTGGATTCTTTTGGGTTTTCTACATATAGAATCATGTCATCCATGAACAGTGAGAGTTTAACTTTTTCCTTTCCAATTTAGATCCCTTTTATTTCTTATTATTGCCTAACTGCTATGGCTAAAACTTCCAGTACTATGTGGAATACTGGCAAGGGTGGACACCCTTGTCTTCTTCCTGTTCTCAGAGGAATGGCTTTCAGTTTGTCACTGTTAAGCATGATGTTGGCTGTGGGTTTGTTACATATGGCCTTTATTGTGTTGAGGTTCTTTCCTTCAATACCCATTTCATTGAAAGTTTTTATCACAAATGGGTGTTGGGTCTTGTCAAATGCTTTCTCTGCATCTATTAAGATGATCATGGGATTTTCATTCCTCATTTTATTAATGTGGTGTATCATATTGATTGATTTGTGGATGTTGAATCATCCCTGCATCCTTGGATCATGGTATATGATCCTTTTAATGTATGGCTGTATTTGATTTGCTGATAGTTTGTTGTGGATTTTTGCATCTATGCTCATCAGAGATACTGACCTGTAATTTTCCTTTTTTGTGTTCTCCTTCTCCAGTTTTGGTATCAGAGTAATGTTGGCCTCACAGAAAG
Organism: Equus caballus; assembly: GCF_041296265.1. Lineage (NCBI taxonomy): Eukaryota > Metazoa > Chordata > Mammalia > Perissodactyla > Equidae > Equus > Equus caballus. Next base: position 54,643,582 of record NC_091688.1, read on the forward strand.
AGTTAGGAAGCATCTTGTCTTCTTCAATTTTTTGGGATAGTTTGAGAAGGATAAGTATTAAATCTTCTTTGAATGTTTGATAGAATTCACCAGAGAAGCCTTCTGGTCCTAGACTTTAATTTTGGGGAAGGTCTTTCATTACAATCTCTTTACTTGTGATCAGTCTATTCAGATTCTCTATTTCTTCTTGATTCAGTTTTGGGAGGTTGTATGATTCTAAGAATTTATTCTTTTCTTCCAGGTTATCCAATTTGTTGGCATATAGCTTTTCATAGTTCTCTTACAATTCTTTCTATTTCTGTGATATCTGTTGTAATTTCTCCTCTTTCATTTCTGAATTTATTTGAGTCTTCTCTCTTTTTTTAGTGAGTCTGGCCAAAGGTTTGTCAACTTTATTTCTCTTTTCAAAGAACCAGCTCTTAGTTTCATTGATTCTTTCTATTGTTTTTTAAGTCTCTATTGCATTTACTTCTGCTGTGATTTTTATTATTTCCCTACTTCTGCTGACTTTGGGCTTTGTTTATTCTTCTTTTTCTAGTTCTTTTAGGTGTAGTCTAAGATTATGTATTTGAGATTTTTCTTGTTTGTTGAGGTGAACCTGTACTGCTATAAGTTTCCCTCTTAGTATGGTTTTTGCTGCAACCCATAAGAATTGGTATGTTCTGTTTTCATTTTCATTTGTCTCCAGGTATTTTTTTATTTCTCCTTTGATTTCTTCATTGATCCAATAGTTATTCAATAGCATGTTGTTTAGTTTCCACATATTTGTGACATTCTCAGCATTTTTCTTGTCACTGATTTCTAGTTTCATGGCATTGTGGTGAGAAAAGATGCTTGAGGTGATTTCAATCTTCTTGAATTTATCAAAGCTTGCCTTGTTTCCCAACATATGATTTATCTTTGAGAATGTTCCATGTGCACTTGAGAAGAATGTGTATTCTGCTGTCCATCTGATCTAGTGTTTCCTTTAAGGCTACTGTTTCCTTGTTGACTTTCTGTCTGGATGATCTATCCATTGATGTAAGTGGGGTGTTGAGGTTCTCTACTATTATAGTGTTGCTGTCAATTTCTCCCTTTAGATCTGTTAACAGTTTTATATACTTTGATGTTCCTGTGTTAGTGTATATATACTCATAAGTGTTATGTCCTCCTGCTGGAATTCCCTTTATCATTATATACTGCCCCTCTTTGTGTCTCATTATCTTTCTTATCTTGAAGTCTGTTTTATCTAAGTACTACTACACCTGCTTTGTTTTGCTTGCCATTTGCTTGGAGTATCATCACCCATCCCTTCACTCTGAGCCTATGTTTGTGTTTAGAGCTGAGACGTGTTTCCCGGAGGCAGCATATTGTTGGGTCTTGGTTTGTTTTGTTTGTTTGTTTTTTGAGGAAGATTAGCCCTGAGGTAACATTTACTGCCAATCCTCCTCTTTTTGCTGAGGAAGATTGGCCCTGAGCTAACATCTGTGCCCATCTTCCTCTACTTTATATGTGGGATGCCTACCAAAGCATGACTTGATAAGCAGTGCACAGGTCTGCCCCTTGGATCCGAACCGGCAAACCTGAGGCTGCCAAACCAGAGCATGCGAACTTAACCACTATGCCACCAGGCCAATCCTGTTAGGTCTTGTTTTTTAATCCACCAAGCTACTCTGTGTCTTTTGATTGGTGAATTCAATCCTTTTGCATTCAGAGTGATTACTGATGTATGAGGGCTTAATACTGCCATATTATCTCTTGTTTTCCAGTTGTTCTACATTTCTATTGTTTCTTTTCCCTTGTATTTCTGACTGTCATTTCAGTTTGGTGGTTTTCTGTGATGGTTTTCTGAGTTTTCTCTTAACTTAAGATTTGTGATTCTGCTCTGATTTTTTGCTTAGTAGCTGCCCTGAGGTTTGTAAAAATGATCTCATATATGAGATAGTCCATTTTCTGATAGCCTCTTATCTCTACTAGCCCAAGCAGGTTCCATCTCATTCCTCTTCCCCATCTGCATTATTGTTGTCACAAATTATTCTTTTTTGTGTTGTGAGTTTGTGACTAAATTGAAGTTTTTATAATTATTTTTGATGTTTTCTTTCCTTTTATCTTTTATTTTGTAATTGTTTGCTAACCTATTCTCATAAAGAGGTGCAATTTTCTAATTTTGTCTGTCTATTTACCTCCTTATGCAAAACTGTGTAAACCTTTGCCTTTTATTTCAGATGGGAGGGCTCCCTTCATCATTTCATGTAAAGCAGTGGTGATGAACTCCCTCAGCTTTTGTTTATCTGGGAAAGCTTTTATGTCTCTGTCATATCTAAAGGATAATTTCACCAGATAGAGTATTCTTGGCTGATAATTTTTGTCTTTCTGTATTTTGAATATATCCTTCCCTTCTCTCCTAGCCTGTAAAGTTTCTGTTGAGATATCTGCTGAGAGCCTGATAGGGGTTTTCTTGTCAGCTGTTGTCTTCTGCCTTGCTGTCCTTAATATTTTTTCTTTGTGATTGACTTTTTTTAGATCATTTCTTTTTATTTTAAGAACATTTTATTTATTTTTGCTGAGGAAAATTTGCCCTGAGCTAACATCTGTGCTCATCTTCCTCTACTTTATATGTGGGACGCCTGCCACAGCATGGCTTGATAAGCAGTATGTAGGTCCACACCTGGGATCTGAACCAGTGAACCCTGAGCCACCAAAGCAGAGCATGCAAACTTAACCGCTGTGCCACGGGGCCAGCCCTGTGATTGACTTTTGATGGTTTTAACATTATATGCCTTGGAGAAGGTCTTTTTGCATTGATGTAGTTAGGAATTCTATTGGCTTCATGTACTTGTATGTCTAGTTCTTTCCCCAGGTTTGGGAGGTTCTCAGCTATTATTTCTTTGAACAAACTCTCTGCTCCTTTCTCCCTCTCTTATCCCATTGGGATACCTATCATCCTTATATTACTTTTCCTAATTGAGGTGGCTATTTCTTGAAGAATTTCTTCATTGTTTTTAAATCTTAGTTCTCTCTCCTCTTCCACCTGAAGCATTTCTATCTTTCAGGTCACTAATTTTTCTCCTCCATAAGATCTGCTCTATTTTTTAAGCTTTGTACATTTTTTTTTAAAAATCTCGGTAATAGTGTTCTTCATATCCAGAATTTCTGTCTGGTTCTTTTTTAAGGGCTTCAATGTCTCTGGTGAAGTATCCCTTCTGTTCATTAATTTTGCTCCTGAGGTCACTGAACTGTTTTTCTGTGTTTTCTTATAACTCGTTGAGTTCCTTTATGACAGCTATTTTGAATTCTCTGTCATTTAGACTGTAATCTTCTGTGACTTCAGGTTTGGTTTCTGGAAAGTTGTCATTTTCCTTATGTTCTGCAGTGTCACTATAGTTCCTCATGGTGTCTGACGAATTGATCCTCTGCAAGCACCTTTGTGGGAGTAATTACCTTTTCTTATTTGGGTACAGCTTTGATTACTTTGGTTCTGGTCACCTGGGTCTCATGATCCTCCACTGGGTCTCTGTGGGCTCAGATGCTGCTGTCCTGTGCACCACCTGTGCTGCTGTTCCTGGGTTGTCTTGAGGTGCTGGTTGCACCACTGTCAGGGGAGTTGGGTTCACAGGTGTCAGTGTAGCTGATGGGGGCCTGTGGACCCCAGGACTTGTATAGAGCCTCCACTGTTGGAGCAGCTGGTGTCAGGGTTACCACCACTGGGCGCTGGGTCACAGGTTCTGCTGTGGTTCCTGTTGACCCTAGTTGTAGATTCCACCTGCCACCACTGGTGGGGGGACAGTGTTGTGTTTTCTTTTCCTACTCCATCTGCTCGTACTTATGCTGGTCAGTCCACTCTGTATTTGTACAGGCTGGCCACAGCAGCTCAACACGTCTTGCTCACCCAGCTGGGTTGCTGCGCTTCATGCTGGCTGAGCTGTTGACACTGAGTAGGGAGTTTTTATGCAGGCAGGGCTGCCACAGTAGGTGGATACACCTGCGGGCCAGGCTACCATTCAAAAAGCATTTGTGTGTGGGCTGGGCTGCCCCCATTTACAATTGTACCAGCAGCTTTGTGAGGATCCATGATGTGGATCACTGATGCCAGGGATGGGGAGGGGTCTGCTCCCTTAGTTCCACTGCTTCCTGGGGGTCCAGTCCACCCACCTTCAGACAATAGCAGCATGGATATTCCAGTAATCCTGTTGTGTTGTGTAGGGAGTCCTCTGTTGGTTAATAAATGTCCATTTAGTTGTAGCTTACAGGGGAGAAACAAAGGGAACTCACTCTGCCATACTGCTGACGTCACTTAACACTTACTATTTTCTAGTGCTCACAAACCCTCAGTGCCGTAGTCCATTCTTGAATTTTGCAAAAATCAACATCAAGATTTTTTTTCTAGAGTTTTTAGAATATATCATTTTCATCATTTTGAAAATGGAGAATCTGTTCTTTTCTGGGCTTGCAGCATCTCTCTGATCTTCATGATGTCTCAAAGACTATTGACAGGGATAAGGCTGTAGGTGTTGTCAGTCATCTGGGGTGGAATTCCTCTGGGCCTGGCAGATTGTGGCAGAAAACAGTAAGTATTAAGTGCTCATTTAAATCTTTCTATCCTCACCAGTGAGATGTGTTCTAGTCTTGCTAGGCATGAGCTGGTAGTTTAGTAGTCCTGCCTTCTTTCTTATCTAAAACTTTTGTTGTTTTCCCCAAGCAGTGACCTTCCCTCTCACATCTTCTTGCTCTGAAGTGGCCAATTTAGAAATATCTCTTGATATCTTTTTCCTTTTCCACAAGCATTCTGGGCTTAATCCTTTTGGACACTATTCTTAGTCTTTTATGGATATTTAATAAATATTTGTAAAAAATAATTTGTTACTAATAATACATTGATTTGATCAAGTCAATTAACACTAAGGTCAGCCGTCTCCCAGGCCACAGAGGAGTGATGCCCACCCCTGGATGTCCAATGAATAGGGTTGGGAGAGCTCTGGAGGACACTTTGCTGGCAGCTTCAGATACAGAGTCGTGATGACTGACCAGAGAGGAGCCTGAGTGTACGAGGGAGGTGACGTGGTAAGAGACATGAGGATGGCTGAGCAGTACTTGGAGTGACACACAGAATTACAGTAAAGTCTGGAGAAACTTGGCAGGGAATACAGGCACTCACATTCCTTCCTTTCCTGGGTCCAAATCAGCTAGAACTGAAAGGAGGTAGGACGACACCTCACTGGTACCCAGTCTGATAGCTAACGACTCTGACTATCTGCAGGCAGCTTTGCCTAGAAGTTTGGACTCCCTAGACCTATTCACCCCCAGAGCCTATGGGTCTGAGATCCATGGTGGGGACCTCTCAGGAAGTAGCCCTTTCTAGACTGAGAAGAGCTATGGGAACTTGGGGTTGTAGATCTGGGTAGCCCTATCTCCACCTTTTCTCTCTGCTTCTCCAGTTGGTGACTGGTGTGGTCAGGGAAGAAAGGGACCCGGGAGTGACCACAGTTTGTGGTTTTTGACCACTGACCTCTGGAAACGTGACTCAGCTGAGCCTGAAGGCTCTGGTTTTCCTCCCTAAGGACTCTGTTCTCATTGTAGAGCTGAGGGGTGGACTCCAGGCCTGGACTGTAGAAATTAGAGGTGGATCCTGTTCCAGAAAGTGCAAGTAGGTAAGTTACACATTTGGGTAACAGATGCTTTCAAAGTTGCCCACTCTGTATCTCCCAAAGATACTGTCCAAACCCAGTAGAAACCTCTGGGGTGCTTGAGGCCTCGGCCTAAAGCCTGAAGGGCCAAATGCCTGGTTTTTGTGTGCCTCCTCTCAGAGGGATCTATGCCCTGGCTACACTTGTTCACGAGGCTCTTTCCCCCAAAAGCCGCTGCTGTGGGGTGGTCAAGACAAGGGTATTTGTCACTTGGCTTCCAAGTGACAGCAGCCTGGGAGGAGAGTGTGGGGAGAAAGGCCACTTGGTGAAGTGGCTGGGAGAGGCCCCTGCAGATACAATCATATGACAAGGGCACAGGTAAGTCAGCAGGTACTACATGAGCAGATCAAGGATGAGATGAGAAGCCAGACAACTCTGGGGACCAGACTTTGTTAGTTCTGCCATGAGGCAGTTACTCTCTGAGCTCAGATACTCTACTGAGTGAGGACAATATACCTGCCCCACAGGCCTTGCTGGACTGTGTGTAAGGAGCAGGGGGAGTAAAGCCCCCCAAAGTACTTGGGAAAACGTGGAACTCTGCTGAAGGGCCCTCCCTTCAGAAGCTCCTTGATTGTGACCAGAAACAAGAAGGCCTAGGCCTCTCCTACCACTACCGCGGGCAGTGGAGCTGAGACGGTGTTCCAGCTGCTCCCGCAGGCGGTCGTTAATGCAGATGGATTCCTCCAGGCGCTGGCGCAGGTTCCGGATTTCACCAAGATGCTCTTCTAGCAGGTCGGCCCCTGCAGCCATCCCACCAGGACAGGAGAGAGGTGGGAGATGGATCACTAGTGGGTCCCACATTGTGGGTGGGGCTGGGACAGTGGCCTCTCAGTAAGATTCCTAAACATAACCACCCTTCTGCCAACTGCTCCTCTCACATGGGCACCCAGGAACACAGGCAACTTTGTTTAAAGAGTAACTGGCTTTCAAATCCAGGACAGCTAAGCAAGCCCCTGGTCTCCTCCCATACAGGGTAAGTGTAAGTGTAAGGGAGTTCCACGTGGTTTAAAAAAAATAACTGAAGGATATGGACATCAGACCAGCATCTTGAGAGGTATGGCCACTTCCCAAGTGTGACTTTGCATGTGAGAGGAAAGGCCTCCCTCTGCCCCAACACCTTTCCTCTTATAGACACTTGACTGAACATTCTTTAACAAGGGGCAAAGCCCTTCTCCACCCTTAAAGAGAAGGCCTCAGGTAAAAGGACATGAACATAAGCTCGTCCTCTGTGGTTAACGACTGCTACTGAATATCTCCCGCAACTCACTTTTAATATGGAAGGAAGAGAGGAGAGACTGCACTGATCAAGGGACTGAAGGCTGACTAGAGAGGAAGAAAAAACACTCCCATGGGAAGAAAAAAGATGCATAAAAGAGAATGGGGAGGGGTGCTTATGACAGACAACATCAACTGCACCATTTTGCTTTGGGTGCAGTCTTTTTCTAAAAATCACAATGGTCTTACTGTTGGAACTGAGCTGCATCCCAGCATGCACCTGTATAGCTCCACCTCCTCAACTGGTAAGATGTCTCTTGGCCATGACTGGGAAAGCTAGGAGCTACAGGAACAGTTTGAACTGGGCTTGGTACACAGGATATATTTATGGGGTGGGGAGCTGTTTAGAAACACCCTCTCTTCCTTTAACAACTCCTGACTGATGGAAGAATGTCCTGTGAATGTTGGTGACTGGCATTCTGGAAGGCTCTAGGAGTGGGCTGCAAGGGGTCAGGATGCAGGATGAATGTGAGAGCACAGAGGTGGGTCCTGGACATTCCCAGGGCCCTGCAGAACTCCGAGGCCCTGGGCAGGGAGGATGAAGGGATGCTTTAGAAAGGACTAAGTACAGATACAGCCCTGTCATTTTATCCCAACTCTGTGAGCCTGGGATGAGAGGAGGAATGAAAGGCCCTGCCCAGGTAGGAAAGGGGTAGACTCTAAATGGGATTTCACTTCACAGGCTGACTCGCTCGGCTCTGTGCTTTACCTGTGGGTTTGGAGTTAAGCTGGTACATGGAGGAGCCTGAGGATAGGTCCCCAGACATGCTCCCTTTCTGAGGCCTCATCACATCCTGCTGGCCAGTGCTGCCCAGGTACCCGGGTTCCAGGATTCTGCCCAGTTCGATGGTGGCCCTCAGAGGAGAGTGGGGCTGAGCAGAGTTGAAGTAGTGGGAAGAACTGGCCTCTAAATGCTTGCTGGGCAATGTAGCTGGGGAAGGAGGATGGACGGTGCTGACACCTGGGCAGAGAGAAACATGAGTCAGAAGCAGAGTGTCAGAGAGAAGGATCAGCAAGGAAGTGCTTTGAAAACTGTGAAGCTCTGCCTAAGGGCCCTCCCTTCAGAAGCTCCCTAATTATGACCAGAAATAGGAAGACCTGAGTCTCTCCTACCACTGCCACAGGCAGACGAGCTGTGAGTCAAGGAAGTGTGTGATTGCTAAGAACAGACACTAAAGGGGACATGTGGGATGTCCGAGATCCCAGTCCACTGCAAACACCAATTAGTTGAAGACTCACAACCTAGAGGCTCTAACTTTCGCCCCATGTATTTGCTAGCAGGAGACACTAAGAGGTAAGGGATGAATAAGTATCTGAAAGTCACCAGTATACACAATGGAAAAGTCCAGTGGCCCCACTCCTGGCTCCTACTGTAATTCCTCATGATAGAGTTCAGGGAAGTTCCAGAAGTAGAACTCACCTCCAAAGTCAGAGGTCAAGAGTATGATGGCATGTAGCACTGAGCATTCCTGTGAACAGGAATATTTGTTTTTCTATCAGTATTTACCTTCCCCAGAAGCTAATCAGCCAGTTTTTCCATTTCTCTTTTGGGGTTGTAGAGGAGAAAGGGGGCATGAAATCCAGCTAGACATGGTGGCCCCAATTCCTCTGACTGAAGAACTCTCTGCTGAGGCTGGGGAAGTTCTATGTAAGGCCAGTAGTGATCTAGATCTCACCCAACATGATCAAGGAATTGCAAAATGTCATCACTTCTGTCTAAAGACTCATGGAACACTCTTCCGTGGATGGAGGTAGGACTTTTCATTCCATAGGCTGATGCTTTCATAGATCCTACGAAATCATGGGCCTTCCATTGAGCCCCATAATGTCTGCTTCTATGTAAAAAGAAGCCCAGCTTTGGGGAGAGAGAGAGAGATAGACAGAGCCATAGTTTAGGATATTCATATTCAGAAGAGTGCTTTCTTCCAGGGATTATCAACATGAGCAGCAGAGTAAACAGGTAGCTCCACCTAAGCAAATAGGAATGAGGTCATTGTTTCTTCCAACCAAGCCAAAGGCCCCTGAGGGGTCAATGCAATTGGCACTGCCAATTTTTATCCCCATTGATAACTGGTTCTCAAATTTGGCTACATACTGGAATGTAATAATTACATATGGGACAAAGTAATAAAAAATATACTGATGCTTAGACCTCAGAGATTTTGTCTTAATTGATATGGAGTACAGCTTGGGCACTACATGTTTTAAAATCATCCCAAGAGATTCTAATAAGCAGAAAATTTTGAGAAGTATTGTCGTAAGTCTCTCCTTCCCCAATTTGCAAAACACCAGATATTCATTAGGATCACTGGGAGTTATAGACAGGGCTGAAAAATGTAGGCATCTAAACGTTAGTTGAGGTTTCATAAAGGTGTGATTTCCTACCTCTTTCACACCCATTTCAACCCCACCCAAACACAAAGCAAAACGGGAAATCAGAGGTTGTGGACAGCCAGCTTACTTTTTAACCAACGTGACAGGAGGGTCCAAGTCTATGAGTAGCAGTGGTCAGTAATCTCATGCTCCAGTCTCCCCTGGTCACACAGTACAGAGCACATGCCCTAAACCATGCACAGACGCCAGACAGACTCTTGCACAATGAGATTTTAGCCCCACGGTGACCTGAGAAGCTGCCATGCACCACTGTCCACATGGAAGCATGGTTCAAAGCAAACAAGGAGTGCTGGTAAGTGGTGGTCCCTTGGAGAGGACAGTGCTTCAGAAGAGAAAAGAAAGGGCTACAACCTTCCTTACCAAGACTAGTACCACCCAAACTGTCGTTAATGGCTCAGACTAGACAAGACTCCAATTCAACCCACATCAACAGACCCTTTTTCATGCACAGTGCTCTCCTTCCCTTGGTCCCTTTGGACAAAGACAAATTGACAAATGTGGGAGAATAAGGAAAAGAAGGCAGGGAAAAGAAAAGTAATATAGAGAACACTCTTGCCATTGTGGCATGAGATAAATTTTTTATCCATCAATTGTTGGTTCCAGAACTGCTATAATAACAAGTTCTAGGTCAGAGACACCAGCACCTCCTACTGATCTCTAAAGAGAGAGAGAAAAGACTGTTGCAAGGAGCCTCCAGAGTCTGTTTACCTGAGCTCAGCTCCATGCTCTGAGCAGGATGGCAACAAAATCAATGTAGGTAGAAAAGATATAATGGAAACATGAACTGGGAACAGAGGACCAGGATTCAACCATCTCTCCCACTTACAAGTGACCTTGAACAAGTAACTTCACTTCAGTAACAGAGATCACTGGGATCTCTGAGCCTTAGTTCCCTGCTCTGGTTCTACCATCACAAAAGTTTTGTGAGGCTCAGGTGAGAACAGGTTCATGTTGCTAGACTGCTGTGCCTGATAAGCAGAAGAGGCAGCCTCTTAGACTTCACTGCCTGAAGAAAGGAAGGTGTACAAGCTCTCCTAAAGACGGTCTTAGTCTATCTGGTTCTGGAAATCACAAGAGGGGCAGAGTAGACAGTGTATCCATTTTCAAGGTTGACAAAAATCTGCTGCTCCTGACATTTGTGGCTTCAGGTCTACAGATTTGGGGCTGTGGTCTTAGGTCACTGGACACCCTTTGTGTGGTGACCCTTACCATCAATAGCTGGCTCATCTGAGCTTCTCTGCAGGCACAGAAAGAGGTTTTAAGGTAATTTCAAACTGCTTTTTAGTTGTTTTTTTAAAGCACTACTAGAGAGCAAATTCATCATGTGAGGTTCTTTTCTCATTTTTTCTAAGCTATAAGTCATCACACACACAAAATTTTTATGATTAAGCATCCAGCCCATATATACATCAAACCCTTCTCTAAAAGATGACTGTGCACTGTCTACGAATTCCCTAACTACATAAGATCAATTATCTCTGGAAGTCAGAGGACAGAATTCACAACCAGACAGCACAGCATGTGATTCTGGTTCTAGCTGCCCATATGTCACCCATCTATGGGCAGAAATTAACCTTATGCAATAGGAAGAGGGCCTTTATCACCCCCCACTGAATCCCTCTACCACCACCCATTTTGCCCCCAACCTGATTATGTTAGGATCCTAACCTGATTAAAAGCATTTCACAGCAGGAGGATATAATAGCTATGGAAAGAATCCTATTGAATGCGGCCACCTTTTTCATGCCCACTTCATCCTGCACAGGCAAGGCAAGAAGCTTTCTCCCATGCCCCACCAGGAAATATGTCACCCGTGCGTCAGGGCTTCAGTATACATGGTGGTACCTCACACCGTGAGCATTGGGAGAGGACCAGGTCCAGGGCCTGATGAACATATATTCCTGTTAACTGATGAAACACACACACCAGAAAGATAACAGTAAATACACTTCCAGAAAAAGCAAGCAGAGCTATCCCTCAGCCATCAACTGGTAACATATACCCCTCTGTTGTTTTTTAAAATTCTGCCATCAAGCCAAAGCCATGCAGAGCAACGTGGGATGGGGCTGCCATTCGCAAGCACACAAATGCAGCAGCAAGTGCTCACTTTCTCGCAACTGCTTCTGCAGCATCTGCAGCTCCTGCTGAGCCTCGGCCAAGGAGACCACAGGTGTCTCACAGCAGCCAAGGAGGGGAGGGCCAGCGGAGCTGAAAGGCAGGAAGCTGGGTGGAGCTGAGGGCAGTGGTGCCTGGGGGAGGCTAACCAGTGTGGTTATGGAGGGAAAATGAAGACCTAGAAACAGAAAGTTGGGGAGAAGGAAGACACATCATTAGAGAGGAAGTAAGAGAAAGAATGGGTGAAAGATTGAGAAGGTGAAACTATTCCCTGCCCATAAGTCTCCTTGGCGAGTAGCTGTCATTTAATATAATGCTGGCTGGGATGGCTAAGAGTGATCTTTGCCATGGCTACGGGTGATCACTGCTACTCGAGAGGTTGGCCTGGCTGACCCCTCCTCTTGCTGCCCTGCCAGGGCTATGCTACATACATATTCTATGCTCATCTTGAAAACAATTGGCTATATAAGGCAAAGTGGCATAACTGTAACCCAGGGAGCCATCCGAGCCCCATCCCAGCCATCCTGGGCATGGATAGGTCAGGATGGCTGCGCCTGGATACTCTCAAGGGCCCTGAGGTCCCAGCATGTGCCAGTCCCTGCCCCTGTGACAAGAGTTTCCCTATACCTAAAACTCCTCTTACAAAAGCATCAATGCTCACCCTGAGGAGGGCAGGAGTGGACTAAGACTATGGGAAAATTTGCATTACTAATACAAGCAATTTAAGACTCTGATGGAAATAAACTTTAGAATCCCAAAGCAATGTGTTCATCCACCAAAGGAAAAACGAGACCTTGGCAAAGTGACTTAGATACAATGGCTTACAAACCGGTCTGGGCATTTGAATCACTTATGAAAACTTCTTAATACATGCAGATTCTCAGGCCCTAAGGCAGACCTACTGAATCATAAACTCTGGGAGTCGGGCTAGGAAATTTGCATTTTAAGATATTTCACGGGTGATGACTATGCAGCTCATCTACAGACAGGTCTTTAGGAAACTTGATAGGTTCTGAGTCTGAATCTGTCTCCTCTTTTTCCTAAAAACAGATGCAGGGCAGGTAGCCCACGGGAAAAGCAGAAACCAAGACTGATCTGTGGACAATGTCTAACATGGAAGACAGCAATTACATTCTAAAACACATCCTTGCCCCAGAATGCTGACACGGTATCAGAGCGGTACTGCAAAGACACCCCAATTGCCAAGTGACAAGCCCACGCATCCTTCAGGGAGGTACTCCGATTTTAATACCCTTGGCTTTCTGCTCTGCGACCCCAAAGCATTTATGCAAGTGCCTACAGTGCTAGGCGACAGCTTTTCCCCATGATTTCCTCGTCTAGCTGCCGTCTACTCCGGCCCAGAAACTTTGAGCCCAGGCTCAAGAAGAGTCAGACACATCCTCTTCCTTATGATTTTGGTCGACTTGTCCTCAGCAGAGACAGGGGTGGCCAGAAAGAAAGCACTGTGCTTTCTGGGGCACCTCGACACAAGTTCAACCTCACCACAAACCACTCTGAAGACAGCCAGCCAGTCGTGGAGGTGGATAGGAGGCAAGGACAAGGTTTGCTTTTTCCCTACCATCTCTGGTGTGGAGCTGTGATTGAACAGTGCACCCCCTGGCAACTAAGCCAAGGCAGGTAAATGAAATGCACCCCTCTAATTGGCCCCAGGGTACACACCTTGTACATGTCAAAGACTGCCAGCCTATTCATAAATCCATGAATGATAACGTCCTATGAACAGAATCTTGTCTGAGGATATGGAAACATCCCCAGCTATGAAGTAAGCAGCCCCACCTACTGTAGAGGCCACTGTGCAGATAAAATGGATAACATGTAGAGGGGAGCAATAGATGTGAATTTCTTTTTGTTCTTTGGCTTTTGTAATCCTGAGAGGAACACTTTGCTTCTTTGCTCCCAGAGATGAAAAGAAAGAAAGAAATGAAAATGTTTATTTTAAAATGATTAGCCAACTACTGGTCAAAGTTGGTATGCAGATCAAAGTCTGTTGTAGATTACTTATTTTCCTAAAATATTTAAAACAAAGAAAAGCCCTATGCAATTAGCGAATTAGAATGGTCTCTTGATTTTGTCTAGGATTTGATGCATATAAGCCCCGAACAGTGGAAACATTTATCCCTGAAGAAAAGTCAAACAGGCAGCTGGGGAGAGATGAAGCCCCTGCCCCGTTGGCTGTTGCATACCTGGCTGGGCCTGGCTGGCCTCCTGGGGGAGGTTCTGGGGAGCTGGCAAGCTGATGGGGTTGCTGCTGGGTTCGGCCTTAACCCCCTGAGGTGCAGTGGTTGCTGATGGTTTAGAAGACAGTACAGCAGAATTACTTGAATGATGAATGGAATCTATAAAACCCATGAATGAAAGAAAATGTTTGACGTTCTACAGAGAACTGGAATCTGGCCTTATATTTAACCAGGGGTACCAGGCAGAGCCTTGCTTTCAGGGCAAGCACCAAGCATAAGCACTGTGAGCAGTGTTCACTTCCTTGCTTGCAGACAGCTCCTTTAGTGAGCAAGCCACCTTAGGTGATAGTGGGGCTCAGAGCAATGGCACCTCCCAAAATACCAGGCAAGACTGGCAGCATCTGTGGACACCAACAGACACTCAGGGGACACTGTTCAGGAACTGCAGCCAGCAAGATCATTGCAGGAGGGAGAAGATACCCCATCTTAAAGAAGGAGGTCGATCAGACAGATTTGTGCTTATGAGGCAATGGAGAAGAAAAGTCTGCCATGATCTTCTCACTCTCCCGACTTAGGCTTGCCTTGGGTCCAACAGCAGGCACATGCTGGTGGAGACCCAGTAACTTGTATAGTCTGGTGGAGACCCAGTAACTTGTATAGTCAGTTGCAGAGCAAAGACTCTGACCCACCAGGGCCTGTGCTTCGCACTTGGTCCCACAGCCACGTTCAGCCTGATACACACCAGGGTGGATCTATAAGGCCTGGTTATGGAAGTCTCCTCTCAGCCTAGATAAAAGTGGTACCATCCAGAAAGTGGTGGCTACCTGAGTGACCAGGTGAAGCTTTCTTCTCTTCATAGTGTATGTACTCGCTGGCTATGTCCATGTCAGAGCAGACTTCCAGCTCATCACTCAAGAAGGAGGAGCTACTGGGAGAACGGTGGGAGTCAGACAAGGCATGGCTGCTGGAGGGTGTGAGGGACCGGGCATCCAGCTTGGCCTGCAGGACTTCAATCACTTTCTCCTTCTCCTGCAGCTCCCTGCTGAGCCTAGAGGAATAAGGGAGGACAACAGGTGAGATAGCAAGGTCACCAAGTGAGCTAGTCGTGACTAAGGCACATGGGAAAAGCCACATAAGCCAAGGAGATCATTCCTGCAAAGTATAATCAAAATAACCCATCTCTGATTAGGGGTGGGGTGCAGAGGGAGGGAGAGAAATAGCTACCCAGCACGCTAGCCACATGATACGCTGAGAACAGTGGCGCCTCAGCCAGCCCTCTAAGGCACTGCCGCTCTAAGTGTGGACACCAGTACAGCTGCAGCCCAAGAACTGTTGGTCACCAGTCTCCAACAGGACAAGAACAGAAACGTAAGCCTTGAGGTAAGCGTTGAGATATATATAGCAGCTGGCATTGCCACAACACTCAAGAGCACAGTAAATGGAATCATCTGGTTGATTGAGGAATAGACCATATATGTGTCTGTGATGGATTAGAAATGAAAAGAAAATCAAAACACTTGGTCCTTCACCACAGATATTCTGAGAAGTACTACATGGTCTTAAGCATACTCATGACACAAAAGGGCTAGAACTAATGGCCACAACAGACTGAGCCCACAGTTTTTTTGTGCATTATGAGATTCTATGCAGTGACTCACTGAAAACTGTTTCCAAAGGTGCTGGAGCCCCCCAGGGCTGTATATCAGAAGAATATGATTCTTCTTTCCCAAGAAAATTGGGTGGCTATTAAACTAGACGCCAACGCAGCTCGGGGTAAGTCAACTTGGCAAAAAGTACATCCTGGTCTTGAAACACACGGTGGGGGGTGGGGAGGTGGCGGGGGGAGGCATACAGGATAACCAAGGACACCTGAAACCTGGCTAGTTTAGGACAGACTGACTCTAGGTTACTAAGCCTGGAGAATAAATATGCAAACAGAAATCCACAGAATTATATCAGAAGAGAGTAAAGAATTAAGCAAAAAACACCAGTAAGTTGTTCTATGAAGAAATGAATTCATTACAATCAGCATTTTCCTTTCTCTTCCCTGTGATTTGTGAAGTTTCAGCCTTCCTTGACCCCTTTTTGGGCCTTATTCCTGACTCCTTTACCAGATCCTATTTTGCATTACCTGAGGGCCAGCGGCTCCAGTCCAGCTTGATCTTTCTCACTCTTATGATCCTCTGCAAACCAAATTCAGAAAGAAAGAGTAAGAAATTAAACAGATCCCACTTCACGCATAAATGCAGGAGCCTACTTGGGTACAGATAGTGACGTCTCTATGTGTGTCCAGGATATGTAGGGGAATTATTCTGGGAGGTCCCAGACTGTGTCTTTAGAGAAGAGACCTGCAGGCTCTCCTTAGCCCACCTGGCTGACCTTCCCTGACTTGGTGATCACCATCATGACTTCCTGTGCCCTAAATCAATGCAAAAAAGTTTAAAAGGCACTTGCCCAGCTTCCCTCTGCAACATTCCAGATTCCAAGCTGCCACAGACTGACTCCCAGACATACGGCTCTGTGTCCCATCACAGCTTTCACGTAGAACCCACTCTTGACCTGAGGAGATGACAAACAGTCCCGTCCCACCTCTGCACCTGCTATCAGGACATGGGATGTTTGGCCCCCAAGACAGATCCTGCTGTACTCCCTTGGGTAGTCTCAGGAAATTATTCCTAAATAAAGGGCTCCAATAATAACCAACATCCCTAGCCCTTGTACTACGACATTTGTGCCCAAACCATGTCCAAAAGGGCATGGTGCTTGATTCATATTTGAATTACATTCATGTACAGTACCACGTAAAAACTGAAGAAGCAGAGACACCAAAAAGAAAAGCCATTTGCCCAAAGCAAGTTAATGGCAGCATCTAGACTGGAGCTTGGGTCCTGCAACTCTCAGCTTCAGGCATTTTTCACTATAATGAGGTCCTCTGATCTCTTCTGTCTTTCTCCCCTTAGCACTGGATGGACACAGCCTGCTTTCCTAAAGGTCACATTCCCTGAGTGCTGAAGTTTATACAGGCTTCTCTAACTCTGTGTCTTCCTCCTCGATGCTCCCCACTGGCCAGTCCTGATCCTGTAATGGACCCCGGGAAATGAAATGGAAGCTGGACCTGGGTTAAAATGCTGCGGTGGAGGTGTGGTGGCCATCTGGGCCTGGGGCTGTGGGAGTGAGTGAGTGTCCCAAAGCCCTGTGGCCAACTTACTGGTGCTGAGTTTGCTGGTGAGTCTCTCCACCAGCTGGCTTCCCTGGGCAAGTTGCTCCCGGAAGCTCTGTCCCAGGTAGTAGTCGATATCATTGCTCCTTAGGAGGTCCTCAAAAGATTTTACTGTATCTTTGGCATGCTGGGTGAGAAGATAACAGATACCTCTCCCTTCTCGTATTTTCTGGCGTAGATAGGATAGTTCTCGGGCCTGATCCTGAATCAGGGAATCATATTTCCTAATGCAGGAAAGAGTAAGAATGGGAAAGAGGGAATTTTAAGTTCTGGAGGCTTCCATAGAGATTTCTGTGAGAATATCTCTACAGAACTCCCTCAAGATGAATTCTGGCACATAAACCAAAGGAGGTATTTAAAAGCAAATTCTTCTCTGACAAACTATTGCATCAAACAATTTAGTATACCACTGTTCTTCTACTGTTTTATATGTGTTAGTCATACATCCAAAATGAACAGTAAGTTCTGTGGGGATAAGTACAGTGCTATATTTAATATCCCTTACAGCACCAATATAGTGTAGATTCACAGTTGATACTCAATAAATACTAAAAATAAATTAAGAGATTAGAATCACTTAATCCTAAGTCTGGATAGGACCTTTCATGTGTTCTATTTCAAAGACCATCTGTGTTACGGCAGACTGTATTTTGCAAAGATGGCCATTACACAATCTCCCGTTCTACATGCTCTTTCACAATGTGGTTCTGCCCCCTTTCATTAGGAGATGGAGGCTGTTCTCTACCTCCTTAAATCTGGGTGGGTTCTGCGACCACTTTGACCAAGATAATATAGTGGAAGTGACACTGTGCCAAGTCTAGGAGTAGCTATTAACTGGCTTGGCAAATTTTACTTCCTGTCTCTTGGAAGCCAGCTGCCACAGAGAAGTGAAACTACCCTCAAACACCACACTATGAGAGGCCCAATCCAGGAAGAGAGGTCCTGGAAGACAAGAAGCCACACAGAGAAAGAGAAGCCAGGGAGTAACACATCACCAGACATGTGAATGAAGAAGCCATGTCCAGCCCAGCCAGACATTTCAGATGACTCTAGCCCCAGCCACCATCTGAGGGCAGCTGCATGAGAGACTCCCAAGTGAGAGCCACCCAGCTAAGTCCACTCAATCATATAAATTATTATTTGAAGCCACTAAGCCTTGAAGTGGTTTGTTACTCAGCCTGGAAGTCTACTCAGTATTTTTCAACACAAAGTGTCAATAACAATAATAATTATGGCAAATAGTACTGAGAGCTTAATATATGGTAGGCATTATCAGAAGCACTTGTATTAATGCATTTAAGCCTAATAACCACCCTATGAGATAGGTTCTCTCATTATCCTCATTTTATAGGTAAGGAAATAGGCTCAGAAAGACTAAGTAGGTTGCACAGCTAGTAAGCACCAGAGCTAGGGTGCAAACCCAGGCAGTCTGACTCCAGCCTGACTACTACACCACATATCCTGTCACTGTATGAATAGATTCCAAAAAGGAAATCCCAGAGACGTGGCATCTCCAGCAGGGCCTACCTGTCCTTTCTTCAGATCTTCGTTTACCATTTAAAGAAGGGCTCTTATTGTCCTGAGGGTTCTGTCTTCCACCTGCCTGGGCTATCCTACTTCAAACACAAACTCAGACACCATCAATCAAGTAAAGGTTCGAAGAGGGCCCTCCTTACCCAGGCCATGAGGCTGATCTTAGCTCCTCGGCCAGCTTCCCTTCCACTCCAGTTTTCGGGAGCTGGGCCTCCAGCTGGGACACTCTCTGGATCAAACTCTCCAGATCCTTTTTAGCCTGAAGCCCAGGGGGATAGAAAGCCCCAGTGCCATCAGACAGCCACCCTTCATCCTCGTCAGTGACACTATGAGGTGAAGATCCCCCGATGGTGCCAATGGCCTTCAGCTTTCGGGGTCTCTCCAGACTAGATGAATAATCGCTTGTAACTGAGAGGGACCGGACCCGGCTCTTGAGGTTTTGAATGACCTTGTTGGCGGTCTGCAGCTGGGTCTTCAGATCTTTGATGTCCTTACGTAGGACACAGATGTCTTCTGACTTTCCATATGCCTGGAACTCCTCCTGCTTCCCTAGCTGCTTCTCCAAGGGCTTCTTCCCATGGGGGCTGGCCAGTGTTGAGTCCAGCCGTCCCTGCTCAGAGCACGGCCCCTCCATTAGGACTGTTTCCCTGAGGCTGTTGGGCTCCTCACACTCTGAGAAAAGACAAAGGCATCTTCCTGAATAAAGCTGGCCCTGCTGCTGGGGCCACTCCCTTGATAGTCCTTTTATCATGGAAAAACCATTTATTTTACTTACGGTTTGCATATCCCTAAAAACTCATCTGGTCTTTTCATTAATAAGCAGGCCTTAGTATTTTTTTCTATAATAATCAGTTGGATAGGACTTTTTTTTTTTAATTAATAGTAGTATACTGAAAACTAATTGTAGAAATTCAAACTTACACTCAGCCTCATTTGGGGCAAGAGCTCTCCTCCAAACTCCCTGTCCCACTCTGTCCTGTGTCCCCTTCAGTCTACAACACTCCCTCACCACCCGGTCCCCGCCCCACCATCAGCTGTGGTACTGGCCAACAGCACCCAGAGGTGAAAACTGATTCCAGGGAGGGAAGGTGAGCCCCACAGTGATACTCTTACCAGGACTGATGCTCTCCTCCCGCTCAGCCTCATTCTCACTTCGGCCACAAGTCTCATAGCCCAGATCCTGGAGGTCCACCTGGACCTGCTTGCTGTCCTGTTTCACCAGGGACTCACCTGCTCCGAAAGAGACAGAAGGTATCACATGGCATCTGAATTTCCCACATACACCCTCAACCTCAGTGGCACATATCCTCGCCGGTAGTGGGCAGGGAGGTGAGATCCAGAGTGGGACAGATGCTTCTCTGGACTCATGTGGGAGAAGAGACAACCCACTCTGGGCAGAAGGACTTCCTTCCACCAGGATGAGCCTGTTTGCCATTGATGATCTCACCTACAGATAACCTAGGCTCAGTTGGGACTAGACATCTTTAAGTAGGGTATTACCTACTATCATCTCTAGAAGCCCCAGTGAAACTAGCAAATGCTTTGTTCGCAGGGCTCAGTATATGTTTGAATGGACTAATTTAGAGTCTCAAGACATCTAGATCTACACTGTCCAATGAGGTAGCTACTAGCCACATGTGACTATTTTATATTAAATTAATTAACATTAAATAAAACAAAATTCCTGAGTTGAACCAGCCACATTTCATGTGCTCCATAACCACATGTGATGTAGATATGGAACATTTCCACCACTGCAGGACGTTCTATTAGAAAGTGCTGATTCTAGACCAATGATGATATGTTTTTGTAGAATCTGACATGGTACAAAGAGGAGCAGAAGAGAAACAATTAGTGTATATTAAGAGAGGTAAGGCAGTTTGTTGATGCTACCAAAGATCAAAAACCTAGATGTTAACCCCTACACTCTCACTGCAAACTTGCCTTATTGCCTTATTCTTCTCTGCCATCTGCAAATTGAAGTTAAACATCTACTTCTACAACTCTGGGACTGTGGTCAGGATTAAATTTGTTTTGAGGATGGGGAAGAAAGGTGAAGTCTGCCAAGCATGCAGCTTCTCAAGGGGGAGACAGACACTTTGGTGATGTGAACTGAAGACTTACTAAACATGACTCTGTACTTCTCCAGCTGGTTGGCCTGGGCAAAGACAGTGGCTTCTGATATCAGCAGCTTCTCCTGGAGATCTTGATAGCGTTCTCTGCATTGTGCCAGCTGGGAGCGCAGGTGCTTGGTGGATCCTGGCAGGCTATATTCTGACTGAGGCCCAGGGTCCCAGGCCTGGGACTGGTTATCCAGCTGTGAAAAGAGCCAGCACAGGGATCAGGGCAGTCTGAGGTCATCCCCCATGCAGTGATGGCCACTTCTCCTTCTGAAGCCTGTGGACTTTATTCATGTGTCTGCCACAGCACTCTTTAGGCCATTTGGCAGTTACTTGCTTTCCAGACTGAGCTCCTGCAGAGCTGGGATAATGTTTTATTCATCTCTGTATCTATGGCACATAGCACCATGCCAACTGAGTCTACCAAGGAGCTCTCAGAAAAGGTTTGTTCAATGGTTGAAAAGAAAAGGGGTGGAAACCTCCACTCATCTCTCCCTGTATTTCTGCCCCCATTGTCCTCTC
Organism: Equus caballus; assembly: GCF_041296265.1. Lineage (NCBI taxonomy): Eukaryota > Metazoa > Chordata > Mammalia > Perissodactyla > Equidae > Equus > Equus caballus. The sequence goes on from NC_091688.1 coordinate 54,664,622, forward strand.
AGAATCCTCTGCATTCTCCATTTTACTTAATCCTCAGCAAAGCCCCTTCCCTTAAAAGGATCCTGATAACTCCTTCTAAGTCTCAGGAACAGACACCTGTGATGAGCTGTGACGAAAATGTTAGTGATAAGAAAGAGATGTTATTACACACCACCTGTCTGGGCTCCCATAAGACCCCATGCATCCCTACTGCATCCTATTGAAATGATCTGTGTTTGTGCCGTCTTTCCCCAACATATTGGGTACCTGAAGGACAGAGTCCAGGTCTTAGTACCCACCGCCAATGCCTAGTGTGTTATCTGGAAAATTAAGCATTCAAGAAATATTAACGGAAAATTAATTACTCAAGTAATATTTATAAGATAATGCTGTAAAAGCCTTTCTAAAGGCTGAATGTATGAGGAATATTACTATCATCGCTTTTGGTACAAAGGTGCCCTTCCCTTAGTACCTCCTGACCCACACGGCAGAACTGCTTAAGGTAAAAACTGACATCTCCAGCCCTTCTCCAAGGGTCTTCCATTCCATCTAACCCCCTACTTACTTGGTGAGCATTCACTGCGAGGGCAGACCCAAGGTCAAGGCTCTGGGGTCTGGGGCAGGGCCTCATGGTCATGTCCTCCTCTTCTTGGTGTTGGTGCTTCCCAGGAGAACAAACCAGCTCTGTGTTCATTCTGTCGATCTCCCTGGCCAGGTGCACAAGGATCTCTGGATTAAGTTTACTACTGCCTTCCTTGTTGCTCAGCACCAGCTGTTCTCTGAGGAGGTTAATGATGTTGTGGGCATTCTTCAGTTTTCCCTGGAGCTTTCTGAACTCAGCCTGAAGGCTATTCTCATTCGGATCCCCTTTGGCTACCACAGTGTCCACCATCACCACGCCCTTCTCCTTGTCTTCTTCAATCTCCCATCCATCAGACATTGCTTCTCCCATCTGCTCTTTCAGCTCTGCATTCTCAAGGCAAAGGCTCAGCATGGTGTTCCTGCAGGAAACATGTACAATCAGGGGCCAGGTATGGTCTTGGCCTCAGTTCCTAATAGCCCCTTTTGCCCATATCTCAGTACATCAGAGACTCAGAGACACCCCTGAGCATGAAGCAACCTCAGAGACCTACAACAACTCCCTTATTTTTAGACCAGGAAACCAACACTCAAGAAGAATAAGAGACTTGCCTGTACTCACACAGCTACCTGGCAGCAGTGCCATTACTAAAAATCTTGGACTCAAGACACCTGGTCTAATTCTCTTTACCCGTACCATGCAGCCTCATGTTCTAATTTTCAGTGGCCTCTGGAATAAACATGAGTACTTACACTATTTAGAAAAAAATAAGAAGGACCTTGCTTAGAACAAATTTATTATTATGGATTTTACAGTCCTATTAATTATCATCAGTCAGTTTTCAATGACTAGAAGAGAAATCAAGACCTAGGAACACAAAAGAAATAAATAATACTAATGAAAACTACAATAAAATGTGCTTATGTAATTATTTGCTTTACATCTGGCTCCTGTAACAGAAGGTCATCTTATGGGAGCAGGACTCTGTCCCATTCACCCCGCATCCCCAGAGCCTCCACAGTGCTGGTCACACAAAACATCATATTTTTTGACAAAATAAAATGGACTAAATAACTAATTTTCACCATGACATTCTAGACCCACCCTTTCCTCCCACCAAGCCCTTCACCAGGGTTGGGTGGAAGCAATAAAAACATGGCTTTAACAAGGCAATTCACTTAAATAGGCAATTCACTTAACCTCTTTAAGCCTCAGTCTCCTTTTATATAAAATAACGATTATAACACTTACCTAGTAGACTTATTGGATCCTTAAATGAAATTACATATATGGTATGGTTAGCTCAGGGTCTGCAACAGAGAAGTCTAATTTTGCTGCACTAGCTGTTGGCCTGAGGAACGAACATCAGAATCCTATGAGGTGCTCGTTAAGAAAGCTTTAGAGCTGAGGCCTATAAATCTACATTTTACTTAAGTTCCACAGGTAATTCTTAAGGATGCTGAATTGAGAACCACTGACTAGAAGAGGGAAAGGAAATAAGCACAGCCATGTGCCACATAAGGATGTTTCAGTCAACAACGGACCACATATATGATGGTGGTCCCATAAGATTAGTACCATACAGTCTAGGAGTGTAGTAGGCTATATCATCTAGGTTTGTGTAAGTACACTCTATGATGTTCGCACAACAAATCGCTTAACAACATATTTCTCAGAATGTATCCCTGTCTTTAAGTGACATATGACTGTAATTCACAATCTGAAGGATCAGCAGTTGGCTATGCCTTTAGATTGGATTTCTCAGAAGCCTGAAGTCTTGGAACCAAGGGCAGAGCTTGTCAAGCGTGAATCAAGGAAGAAAATGGGGACATAGGAATCAGACAGACTATAAGAGAGTTTCCTCAATGGAGAAAAAGGGGACAGGTATTTTACCAAAACTGAGGTGTAAAAGGGAGAAAAAGAGGCACATGTATAGTATAGAAAAGAATATTTATTATTATAACTTTACGTTTTGGGAAAAACTTTGCTATTTTGACAACACAAACTAATAAAAGAAAAGCTCAACAAAATCTCAAAAGATGGGCTAGGCATTAGATAGATTCTACTACATTATCAGTGATTCTTAAGGTTGGATAGAGTTAAATCAGAGTTTCAGGTTAGAAACTCTGGAGGAAAAAGAAAATAACCCACAAAGGTATCTACATTTGGTTTGATTGTACATCCAACTGTAGGATCAAAAGAGATGCACTGTTATTAGCCACAACAGCTCAACTAACTTTACACATAACAAAGTTAAACACATTGTTTAACTCAAGCAGAATTTAAGGAAAGAAATATCAAGAGATTTCAGAGTAGAAGAACCAGCATTCTTCAAAAGAACCAGAGCAAAAGAACCAAGAATGATCATAAGAATATTTCAGAAATTGTTTGATAAAGTTTATAGCACAGAAGAAAAGGCTTAGAGTTTGAAAACTGGGAGCCAGGGGTCTAGACATGGACTGTTACGCAACCTTGAGCAAGTTACTAGAACTTTTTAGGCCTGAGTTTCCTCTACTATGAAACAAGGACATTAGGTAGATGCCAAGGTCCTCTTCAGTGCTAATATTATTCTATGATTTGGGGATGTTTAAGTGGGATATAATAGGCAGGGAAACAACAGGGCATGAATGAGAAGTTGTACATTTGCACAGCTGTGGTCTAAACAACAGGCCATGATGATTACAACCCTCAGGGATGAATGAATAAATGGATTAGCCCTACATTAACAGCATGTTTTCTTCCCAAGCATCTTTAGAAAAAGCCATTAAAGAGAGATCAGCCAATCTAGCCAATGAATCAGCTGTTTACCACTTTTGCAAAGTTAATAAAACAGCAGAGACTATTAAACTTGTTCGTTCATGATTTAAGCATTCATGCTGCCAAGAGAGAGCTAAATGGAGATGGAAGGGCCCCTGTATAAATCCCCCTCCCTCATGGACTGTTCTGGTTCTGCATACAGCAGTGAAGGGTAGCAGGAGATTCCTTTTATGTTTCAGTCAATTCAAAAGAGCAATTCAAAAAATCTCCTAGTCACACAACTAGGAGTTTTCCACTCAGGGCTCTCATTTGTATGGCTAGTAATGGGCATTATTATACTGAATTAAGATCAGATTTATTTGAGTAATTTGAATGGTAATTATTCATAATTGCCATTATCCAATATTATTAACTGTTCTCTAAAGAATTCATTAATGCATGGAGCCTGGGACGTGGACCAAGAAGCCCCATGGCAGTATGAATGCTTTGGCTGCAGCAAGGTGAGTCCCTTGGCTTTGGTGACCTCTCAATCGGCAGTCTCCCCTTCTCTCGGGGGATGTCCTACCTGATGTGGGCCACAGAGGAGAATCCTGCTTCCTCAATTTGAGCCTTTAGCTCCTTCAGTTCCCCCTCAGCTTTCCTCTTCTCCTCTAAGTGCTGGTGCATCTCAGCCCTTAGGTGGAGCATTTCCTCCTGAAGACCCCTGTTACTCTCCCCTTCTGTGGGGGAAGGAGGAGGAAGAGAGATATTCTGGGTCTCCACAGCTGCCAGGCTTTTCTCCAAAGCCACCTTGATGAGCTGAAAGAAAATCATGGTTTAATGAAGTTAGGTCATTAAGAGGATCCAAGAGGAACATCAGATGGCAAAGGCAGCCTTAGTGGGAACAAAAAAGGAAGACCTAAATTGAGGGCCCTGTAAGGACCTCCTCAGCCATCAGGACCCTGGAGGCTGGTTTGGGAGGGGTGGACACCAGGCAAGGAGGAAGAATTGCTGCCATGGGTAGGAAGAGGAGTATCCATAGGTGGGTGAGGAAAAAACACATGCACACAATAAATTAAAAACAAATGCAAACAAATGAGGTGTAAACAGGTCTGGAGAGTGTGGATGCTGATTCTTCTCTTCCTGAGGGGACAGAGTTCTCGAGTGTCTTCTCACAAGTCAGGAAGCTTCATCAGCTCAACACTTGAGTCCTTGACTCAAAGCAAACATCATGGCTTGAGATACAATGCCCAAAGCCTGAAGGCGTGCCTGTAACTCAGACTCGAAATAGGACACTAAGAGAGAGGACTCCAGCACTCAGATGTCAGGAGTCACAGTTAAAGAACTAGAATATGGGCGGAGCTACAGGTAACACAGAGCCAGCTTAACTTCATTGGCAGCAGGAGCATCACACCTACTACTACTGAGAAACTCAACTGAGGCCACCCGCCCAGCAGCCAGTTTCACTTGTTGGCTATTACCCATGGCTGCTGCTGCCAGCCAACTCTCTACAGACCTAAGCATCTGAGAAGAAAACAAGGCAGAAACAATTTCCCAACAGCTTTCTTTCTTTTTTTGAGAATGCTCTTAATCTACCCTTCAATATTTCAACCAAGGCCGATCATATAGTTTTTCCTCAAGTGAGAATTTTTTTAACTTTAAGACTTTCCTATTGTTCATCTTGGGCTTCTCTCCAGTTTTTCCTGTGCTTTGAAAAGTCTAGAAACCAAAACCTGAGTACGATAATCTACTCAGTGTATGACTAAGTATTTCAGTACAAGGATTTCTTGCCTGTCTGTCCAAAATTAATATTAACACATCCCAACGTCATGTTGGCTTCTTTTTCTTCTCAGTGGCAGCACTTTGGGATTCTACTTAACTTCAGGTCTGTTTTGACCTCCCAACTTTCCACCGCTCACTCTCAGCTATTGCTGTGTCATGTTGTTTTCTTTTATTTCTATGAATAATGTGACTTGTACTTGTCACTTACAAATTCATTCTGGCTATACAGAATCATTTCCCAATTATCAAAGTCATCAAAATATTTGATGTGCATCTCCGGGGCCAGCTCAGTAGCATAGCAGTTAGGTTCACGTGCACGGCTTTGGCGGCCCAGGGTTCACGTTTGGATCCTGGGCACGGACCTAGCACCGCTTCTCAGGCTATGCTGTGGTGGCATCCCACATAAAATAGAAGAAGATTGGCATGGATGTTAGCTCAGTGACAATCTTTCTCAAGCAAAAAGAGGAAGCTTGGCAACAGAAGTTGGTTCAGGACCAATGTTCCTCACCCAGACAAAATATATATATATATATATATATATATATATATATTTGATGTACATCTCCATAAGTCCTGTAGTGGCCACTTGATTAGGGATAACTTGTAGAATTAATTATATGCTTTGTACCTTCACTTAGGTCACATATATATTGAACAGAACAGGGCCCAGAGCAGTTTAAATGGATCAATAATTGACAGAACTGCTTGGCCTAGCACAAAGCTATTGACATTTCCTTTTGACCTTGTAACAAAGCATGGTAAAATCTAGCCTATGGGTATGTGGTGGGGCTGATTCACAGCACGTAGGCACAATGGTGTTTAGCGACGCAGCAGTTGAGGTTGCAAAGAAGAAAGCAAGAAGAGATGCGCAAAGGTGCTCATTTCCTTGGCATTCCTGGGGTTGTACGCCTGAGACCTGGGTGCCTCCTGGGTACGTCTGTCTCTACGCCTGTGCTGCCAAGCTTAGACTGGTGGCCACCTCCACAAGTGCCACCAAGCATTTGTGACAAAATAGAGGAAAGGGGACTAGATAAAAACACTTTTGAAAGTTTATGACCTCACCTCTCACTTAAACTATGTGACTTTTTCTATATAAATTCTTTCCAACTAACATAAGTAAAATAAACATTGCCATCAGCTTTGACTAGGGGCACAACATTTATTCTTTTCTAAAGCTTAAGGGTTCCTTCTGCTTAAAAATAATGTCTAACTTTAATGATACTTATCTTTTTAAAGTGCCTTCTGGATGTACACTATCTTCTATTGATTTAAATATACCTATTTTCTTTAAAAAGAAAAACTTAAGACCCACGAATGTTAATACCAGAAGGGACCTTAAGGTTCGTCTGGGCTAATTTCCCACTTTAAAATGAGAAAATAGAGATCTGATTTGCTCCCAGGCTAATTTGGGAGCTTACTTTGGCTAACTTGTCTCTAAAATTTAAATGTAAATGCATGAAAAGTGACTCAGGATCTAGCCTTTTTATTAGTTTTTTTTTTTTATCATTTATGGAAAGTTAGTATTTCTAATTTTTTCCCCCAAATAAAACCCCAGGGTTCCCAGTATGTAAGGTGATAGTATTACTCCTTTAGGTCTATTGTTAATTATATCTCCGATGAGTTTCTTCTTTTGCACATTTCCTAATTCATCTGTTCTATTGCTTCCATGGTATAATTCAGCTTGTTTGTGTCCTGGGTTTTCATTTACCCTACAGAGGTCTAGGTGTAGACCTGATCTCTTGTTTGATAGAGTTGTTTTGTTTTTACCCTATTGCATCATATCTCACATCTCTCTCTTAAGTCAGTTCTCAGACAGCATTAAGGTCACTAAAAATGATCTTTTCTCAAATTCATAACAGTAAGTCTACTGTCTTTTTTCTCCTCCTTTGCATTTGAATCTTGAATCTTGATTAAGTTTTCTCCATTGCAAAAGCTCAAATGAAAAAAGGCAAGGATTGATTCATTTCTTTTATAGGAATTTCCTAAGTATTTATTACAGATCTTACATTTGCTTCAGAATGGAATTTTATGGGAGGTATCTGGGGGAAATTCCCATCGTGGCGAGTTCTCAGACTTCCTGAGGTCAGTGAGTCCAAAAGTAAGGACAAAGCAACTTGCTTTGGCCAAAAGGTGGTTCTTGCCTTGGAAGGAGCACAAAGTTGGATGTGTTTGTTAGGGGAAGTGTATGTATGCTTGAGGTGGAATGGTAGCTTGGTGTCAAGAATAAAGTGTACCTTCCAAGGCCACAACAAGGAGGAACTAGGAGTCTAATCTTAAGGGACCATTTCCCCAGAAACTAGCAAACACATTTTTGAGAATCTGGACACAAAACAGTTATGGCAAAACAAGCTTTATTTAGTTGGTAGCAGAAGAGTCACACCTTCAAACTCCAAAAAAGATGAAGTAAATTTACAATGATTTCACACACCAAGGTTCCTCCAACCAAAACTGAAGATTGATTTTCAAGGAAAGGTGATGGAAAGAAAAATGATGCTTACCCAAAATATTCTTCATCCAGCAGGTATATACTTTGTCTATCATGAGTCAAGCCCCAGTCCAAAGGTTTGTTAACTAATAATTTATTAAGTGTATCCTATACCAAGAAATAGGGCAGACATTGCAAGAGAAATACAAATGCCCCAATGTGAAGGTTTATTCCATGGCTGAATTGACCCCAAAATGTGGTCTGGTCATTTTCTCCATGCTAGGCTATATGAAAGAAGGTTGAGGAAGAAATGACTTTACAAACCAGTTTGCCTACAACTGAGCATTAGAGCAAAGGACTCACACTACTAGGGGTCATTTTGATGGTGTCACTCAGGATCTGGTTCTCTTCATATCTGTGTCTCTTGTTCATTTATACTGAAGTCAATCCTAAATCCTATCCCACATGACATCCCAATCTAGCCCTGTCTTACAGTGGACATTTATCTATCCTGTAGATCCCTCTCCCTCACCCAAGATCCTCAGTGAAATCAGGGAGTAAGAGCAGAGGGATCTGTCTGGAGGGGCAGTAGTGTACATAATTAAAGTTACGAGCATCAGTTAGGAGGACTCAGAAGCTGTTCAAGCAAAAGGAAAAGTGGAGCTCATACAGGAACTCAAGGGAGAAGTTAGGGTCAGGTATGGCTAGAGCAACAAAAAGGGGATGTTGGTAGAAAATAAAGAAAATGTGTTGAGGATGTGAGGTATTCCAGACAACTACTCATGTCCTCAAGAGCCAAAGACTGTGCCAAATCCTGTGAAATTTGAAGACAGCTCACTTAGGCTTTCTGTTCATTTATTAGATGTCTCTTCTTTTTCTTATGCAGGAGATGCAGAGGTAGACCCAGAAAGCCTCATTTCCCCTACAGTTTTCCTAATAGCTCCCAAGAAGCTATCACTGGAAAGCCCAGTTACTTCTGCAGAAGGACAGATACCAATGACCTACTTTTTCCTTAACAACACGGCACAGGCATGGTCCATCTAGGAGACATGATTGGTAAATGTCCCTGGGCAAGGTGGAGGCACATAGGGGTACCAGTGAGTGCTATGGAATCACTATCAGTGACTTAATGTCTGAGGTCCAGGATATTTAACTCTTGAGCTTGAGAACAGACTGGTTACAACTTCACTGCTGGTTGGTGGGTACAGTGTTTCAGCCTTGAATATCAAGTTCTGAGGGCTTGCTCTTGAAGAGTCATCTGCCGGACCTTGATGTGTCACAACGTGGGTGGTTTATCAGGTTGCCCAACAAAGTTCTCCTTTGTATAATAAAATTTCACCAAGAATGATCCCTGCTTTTGAAGCATTCTGATCCTCTTGTAGTTTCTCAGAGAGCACTCTCCTGAAGCAGGCTAGGCCTGTCACTTCCCCAAGCAGCCCTTCGAGGACTCCCTGTCTTCTGTGGTGTGTTTCAGTTACAAAAGCCCAAGAGAGGAAATGTCCATGATCTTGTAAGTAAAAATTCTTCTGAAGCTATAGCTATAGACGGTACACAGGGGCAAAAGTGGGCAGGAGGGGGCAGGGAGCAGGAATAAGAGATAGTAAAAACAAAAGGGTAGATTGGAGAGAAAAACGGAGTGAGGATAGGGGTTGGCAAGGTGGCCAGGAAACTCAAGGAGGGCAAGAAGACGACTGGGAAGTGGTTTGTAAAAAAGATAGCTTCTCACTCTAGGTCCACAAGGGCTGCAGGAGACCACACACCCCAAAGGGCTATCAGCTTTCCAACCTGGGACCCAGAACCTGACTCAGACTTACTTGCTGGTGGCTATTGTGTGCAGCCTCCTCCTCAATACTGTCAGTGAACTCAGTGCTCGCATCTTCGGTGTCGTCCCCTGTAGATGCACCTAGAAGTAAGTCCAGAAGAGAAAGGTGACTCCCTTCACAGATGGCGTCCAGACAGCAGCTAAAATTACACTTTTTGCCATCCACCTCTGATTTCTTCCTTTCCCCATATGCACAGCCCCTTAGCCAGCAGGGCCAACAGAGAAGGCAGAATCAATGTGCCAAACCTGTAGAAAAGCCTTCTTGCTGTATCACTGATATTTTCTTTCAAACACTCAAGCTTCAGTCTCAAAACATAAGCTTCCTTTGACTGCACAGACCTGTACCTGAGGAGCTGATGTTGGGTAGAGTGGTTACCCCTCACTGATTTCCAGGAAGCCTGAATTATTCCCTGTCCTGCCAACTGACTGGTTGTGTAACAACTCTCTCTTCTGTAACATGGGCCCAACGTAACGTTTTTCCCACCACTGAGTGCTGAGAGGGTCCCCGATTTTCTGAGGATTAGGGAAGCCCAGCTCCTCTCACACTTTTCCATTGTTGGGATCGTTTGTGCATGGGGTGACAATCTCTCTGAGGAACCCTCCTCTAGGGGCACTGTGTTCTACAGAAGCTCAGGTCTAGTCAAGACCCAACACACAGAATGGTTCAGCTGTTTCCTAATTCCTTTCTCTAACCTCCCCTCCTCCCCATCTCTCTCAAACTCTTGCTCAGTGCAGCATCTTCCGCCTGGGCTGTTCCTTATACTGCTGTGTCCAAATGAGATTTAATCAATTCTTTCATTCCCCAAAGACGGATACAGTGACTCTAGGGCACAAACATCTACACCCTGCACTAAGGGACAAGTAGCTGCAGTTTGTGGTCTGGGCAAACGTCTAAGGCAGTGCTGACCAACAGAACTTTCTGCAATTCTATGCCTGTGCTGCCCAATGCAGCAGATAGTAGTCACATGTGGCTACTGAGCACTTGAAATATGGTTAGCATGACTAAGGAACTGAATTTTTTATTTAATTTAAATTTAAATTCAAATAACCACATGTGGCTAGTAGCTCCCATATTGGACAGAACAAATCTAGGGCATTTCTCCCTCTCCACATCTGTTAAAATAAACGACTGTCCATCCAATTTTAGATTAAGACCTGTGGCCCACATTACTTATTTCTTCTGAAAGTGTAAAAATGTATAGTGGTTAATTCATTTGAACACCAAAGAAAATCTACCATGACACTCCCTGGGTCTTGAGATCTAGTTCTGACCCCGGCCTCAGTAACCAAACTGTTAAAAGTCCTCTTCTGACCACTGAGTAACCAGGACCTCAGAGATTAGGTGGCTTGTCCAAGGTTACACAGTTAGTCCTGACAAGAGCTGTGCCGAGAAGTCAAGTCTCTGGACTTTCAGACAGAGGCAACTCACTGTTCCTTCTGTGATAAATCAGATCTTTATCTTTGTTTCTTCCTCTAAGGCCAAAGATCCTGCTACTGAGCTCAGACATCCATGGAGGAAAGGCTCTGCGTGAATAAGGAGCATTTGCTACCTTCTGCAGATAAGGTGAACAAGGGCAATTCACACCTACATTCAATCTCTTGGCATCTGCAAGTTCATGCCAGAGTACCTGCAATGGCCCAGGCCAAAGTCATTAAGGTACTAAAAGGTAGTAAGTATGTTGTCCTAACAGCTTAATCTTATGATTCATTCCCTGATCTTCACCATGAGTGTTGTGTTAACTTTGGACTGAGGCAGTACCTTGTTCAATAAAAGCCCTACTCACAAGGAGGCACCTCTACCACTCAGAACCTTTAGAAACTTATGGCAGACAGTGTACGAAAGGGATTTCCAATACTCTTCCAAACCAGCCCCAGAACCATCTCATTCGGGATCCTGGCTGTGTAGAGGTGAAGGAACACACTCCCTAAGCTTTGGCTGCTGTAGAAGCTCACTGAACTCAGGATGCGAACTCAGTTGAGGACAACCATATCATATAGTATGCCTACTTTGGAAAATCTTTTCCTGTACAACAGTAAAGATCATAATCTTTTTTTTCCCCTACAAAGAAAACAAATTGCCCCACTCAGTGACGGATTGAGAAAACATACTTTTCACATTGTTTCCCCTCTGAGTGTTGAGCTAGAGAATGACCCTGTGGTTGAAGAAAGCTCAGCTCTCAGGTTAGGACCCTCATGCCTATGCCATTCTTGGTGGGCTGAGTAGCCTTGCTGGGCCCACATCCCAAGGTGGTTCCTGTACTAGGTTCCAGGAGTAGGGTAAGTGGGGATTAAAAAGGGTGATGTCACTGGTCTTGAAGGCTTTTGTCTAATTTTCTACCCTTTACTTACCTTTGTCAGCCTTTCTGATGCCACATCTGCATTTCTAGATAATGCTCTCTCTTTATTCACTCGGGGGCAGAATACCATGGTTTTGACTTCATCAGCAGTTAAATGGAGATCAAGCAAGAATGCCCATTTCATCCTGACACTCTACTACATAGGAGGTTTGCTTTCCTTATTTATATTTTCAGGTAGCTTACAGTCTACCATACTTCCTTCAGGGCAGTTTTAAGAGTTGCTCAGCCTTTCACAAATTTTAATTAGGATGCTGAAAGCTTCTTTGTATGTGTTTGAGAGGGAAAATAAGTTGAGAAAATTTTATAGAAAACACTGGAGTGAATAAGTTACCCCACACAAGGTCCTATTATATAAATTTACATTAGACATCCCTCTTTCTGTTATCATTTCTGTTTGTTTTATAAATGACAATAAAAGAACTCTTTTGTGGGGAATAACCTTTCTAAGCTTTTACAAGGCAACAAAACCCTACCTTCAGAACTAACTTGGAATACTTTAACTTTCTAATTTAAATTAAAGGTACTATATATTGATGAATCTAAGGCTTATTTTTGATAAATATGAAATAAGTCTGCTATCTTTAAAATCTCTGAAAGCTAGGAATATGTTTATTCAAATTTAACTTGCTTCTCCAGGTTTTATCTCCAGGGTTAAGTTTTACATGCTAGACGAAATTTTATTAAAACCTTATCTGAGGCTTTGATGATAGTTCTCAAGTTGTGGTTCTTGCAAGTTTCTACGCTCTAAACCACACATGATGGAGGTGGTACCAAAACCTTTTTTAGATTTAGAAAATTATTTTCTACCAACTATCTGACTCTATAAAGTACACAGAAATGAAACAAACTCCTAACCTATACTACTATAAAACCCTTGGGTGAAAATTTAAGCTTTATGCAAATATAAGATATTCTTTTTATCACTGAGGTAAAAATTCATACTTTTCTTTTAAATTGAGGATGGCATAGTTATTAAGAACACGGACTCTGGAGCCAGATTGTCGAGGTTAGATTTCTGCTCTGTCACTAGTTATGTGACTTTAGGCAAGTTACGACCTTTCCCTAACTCAGGTCCCTCACTTATCAATTAGGGTTAATGATGCTCTCCATCCTGCACAGTTGTGAACTTTCAAGGGTTTGCTGCTTTTGAAGTGCTTTTGAAGTGCTTAGAACAGTGCTTGGTATACAGTGTGTACTCAATAAATATTGCCCTTAAACAATATTATTGTTTTATTAGTGTTGTTGGTAAACTTCATTATCGTTGTTGATCTTTGGACTGAAAAGTTGAGGGTTGAAAAAGGCGGCCATGGAAATTAATGCTATTAACTGGATGATCTTGATTGAGTCTATCTGCACTTCTTCACTCTTGAATATCTTTCCCCCAAAGGGAGGCGAGAAATAATACTCTTTGTTCTCTCTGCTTCACAGGACAGTTGAAAGAAGACAGAGCTGTCAGTAAAGTAGGATGAACTCTTGAATAGGTGCTTTACACAGGGTTCATCATCATTAAATTATACCTGCCTTAAAACTCCATCACACATGAATAAGCCTTAGAGGGAAAGGCATGAAGTGTTATTTTAATTCCTCAGTAATGGGCCCAAGACCATTTTCCCCAAATTCTACTCTATAGTCATTATCTCCCCTTTAAGCCCTTTATATGCGACCAACAGAAAAGGGGGAGTATTCTCCCATATAGTTACTCAGAACACAGAAGGAGTCATGTTTGACTAATTTTGAAAAGGGGATTCAAAGAGCTAAAACTTTACAGCATAAATAAGTTTGCAGCGCCAAGCGCCCAGCTGTTCTTTCCCTCAGCGCCAGGGTCTCGCGCCAGGTCCTCTGGGCCCATCTCACTCTTACTCCTGGGCACTCTGCCATGGGCTCAGCACATGGTCACAGCATGAACCAACTACTGCTGACTTAAATATGATGATGCTATAGGAGAGAATCCAAGAAAAAAGGTCTCCCGTCAAACTCTGCAATTTCACCTGCATCCACTTCCTTCTGGACCATAAGAAAACTTTAAGATTTAATATAGTCCTCCATAGCTTCTACCAAGAAAAATAATTCTTTAACTAGACAGATCCTGATCTTGGAACAGAAGTAACTAGAAAAGAAAACTGCTGTCTGTGGCCAAGCCCCCTTACGGTGTATCTTTGTCTTTAAATTGCAACATCTCTTAATTAGCCTTCCAGCTTGGACTTGTTTCAGAAAGCAACTGTCTTCAGTGACTTAACATTCTGTAATGTCAAGGAATTGTTCCTGCTCATGGCCTTTTTCTTTCTTCAGAGGACACAAGAAGCAAGCCTTTCCAGGAACATTTACAGGGATAGCACCACACACCATAACAACTGGCTCCTCACATTTCCATCCTGCTTTCCACTGCTCTCCTTCAGAAAGGAGTGCAAGAAAGGGTTTTTAAGGTAAAGTAGTCCATTGCACATTTTTAGGGGAAATATAATGCTGTTTCTTTAGTCTCACTTCCTTGAGAGCAGGAAAATTCAGGTTTCTTCCTCTTCCTTCCTTTAATTAAATAATACAACGGCATTCACCCACTCCAGAGCCTTACTTTGACTTGGAATTTTAGTATAATGATCAATAGACTGATTCTCCTATAAGGGAAACAAGAAAAGATATGAGCTTTCTCTACTTTTTCTCTCATAAATCTTTTAAGAATGAAACCAAATAGTTACTGTTTGGCCTTTGATACTTTTATTGGATCAGTAACAATTTTTTGTGTCTCAACTAATGTAGCTGAAATTCTAAAACTTATATATAAAAAAAGTACACTCTCCATTCCAGCACAAATGTTAACACAGTTCAACACAGCACAGCGCCATGAAGAAAGGAACTTCCAGAGGAAAATATACAGCTTATTTTGGTGGGGAAATAGTCCCGGAAATAATCTAATGCCAAGTGAGTGGGTCATTTAACATGCCACTTCCTTCTTCATTTAAATTGTTATGAATCACTTTAATTTTTCTCAAAAGCCCTAGGATCAAATTTTAAGTGATAAAAAGTAAAGCTGCTTTTATTATCAAACTGATAATATTTCATGGAAAAAGACAAATTCATGATTTATAAAACATACTTTTATATACACATGCTTTACAGATTGAGAGAGAGGTCGGTATTTTAGAGCAATGATTCTGATGGCAAAAGGAAGTCCTGCATACCCGGGTTATATACTGAACGCAAACCTACATGCATTTGCTAGACAATTATGAGTTCTTAAGAGGAACAGGAAGCTGATTTGGTTCATGCACTTAACACCCCTACTCTTCATATTTTTTTAGATCAAATATTTTCTGACATTGCTGAACTTTCTATTTTATCCTTCCAGCTTTAGCAAGAGGAAAACAGTATGATAAAGATTTTTATTTCTGGAATTTGACTTTAAACAACAAAAAGGGAAAGCAAAGCAAAAAGAATTAATACATCACTTTACAAGTTTAATCACCCTTATTTGAAATCCGGTAAAGTTAGTATTGCCATCTCTACAGTGTTGTGTTTCCCTCCCACTTTCCATTCTTTGTTGGAAGCAAATTACAACACTAACTTTTTATTTAGGAAACTCATCCTGGCTCATGGGATTATACAGAAAGAAGCTGAGAACTTACCTTTTGTCAATACTGACTACTTAAAAGTGACATGCTTCTATTGTAATCATAATAAAATGGTTCAACAAAGTTATTACTCCAAAAGCCTAGTGAGAGTGTGGCTTAAATCCATATTCCAAAATGCATTAAGACTCAGAAATTACACCCCACAGAAATCACTCTGATGTATTGTCCCATTGACTCATTCCTGTTTTTTATTATTGGTTGTCTTATGAGTTCCATATCCCTAGCTATTCTTTCCACAGTACAAATGGTTCTATACTATCAAAGGGAGAGGAAAAGCTCTCTGAGCTTTAACCCTAAGAGATATGACAGACAATACTCTATATGCTTGCGTTTCACAGAAGTTAGTATCTGAAGAAGAAAGCTAATCTCATTTATTCTGCCTCTAGTACAATTTCTTCAAGGCAAGATAGAAAATGGACTTTAAGTGTGTGGGTTATTATTTCTTCCTAACTTCACAGGAGGTTTGTCACAGTTCCCTGCACGACACTGGCTGCAGACCTGTAGAATTACCACTGAGGCCCTAGTTGAAGAGGCAACTTAAGTTTTTCAGGGATGTCAAATGTGAAGATTCTGTGACTTTTCATATGAAAAGACCATAAAATCAGAAAAAATGACTTTACCCTAAGAACAGGAACTAGAGTTTTCTAATACTAGCTCAAGGAAAGCAAAGGTAGTAAATTTTTGTTCCCTCTAAGGTTTATCGTCCAAAGGGAAGTGACGTTAGGTGGGTCAGTCAACCTTTACTCCTCAAAGAAAGGAGTAATTTTTGGTGTAATCAATCTGCTCCTTCTTTCCCTAATCAGAGGACTCTAGATCCAACTGGAAGACTGAAGCAGAGAGAACTGAAATCAGTTTTCTTGAGCTGTTCTGAAGCTATGAGCCAAACTTCTCAGGACCAGATATTAAATTAGGAGCATAAACAACATAATAGTGATAGGTCTTTTATGTATATCTGCCACAGATGTCACTTACGTATAAACTGTGCAAGTAAAATATACAGAAGAACCTTCTAAAGAAACTTCTTGTGGCTAGGATCTAATATCCTATACAGATCAAGATTTTGCTGATCTTTACTAGATCTCTTACTACAGTCATGTGCTGCATAACAACATTTTGGTCAACAATGGGCTGCATATACGGCAGTGGTCCCATAAGTTACCATACAGCCAAGGTGTGCAGTAGACTACACCATCTAGGTTTGTGGAAGTACACTCTATGATGTTTGCACAATGATGAAATTACCTAACGATGCATTTCTCAGAATGCATCCCCGTCGTTAAGTGACACATGACTGTATATACAATGACGTTGACAAATCTTTTAAAATCTTTTAAAAACATGAAAAAGAAAGTAGAGGTACCAAAATATTGCTGCTGTCCACAACTGAATGAAGAGAAGTGGGTGTGGAAAGGGCTAGGGATGAGAGCACATTCTATCAATGTAAAAGGTTGACAATACTAAAATAGCCCAATCACACCTTTTCAAAAAAGTTATCACTTGGCTAAAGAGCTAAAAAGAGAACACCAGAAAAATGCTGAATTATACTAGGCCCTAACAATCATCAGACTTCAATAATACAGTTTAACCCTGCAACAGAAAAGAGTTTAGTGGAAACATCTGTCAAAAGGATTTACATTTCACTCATTAAATAAATCCTCTTGCAGATCCTTTTCAACTCCGCAGTTCTAAAAACTATAGACTTCATCTACCCTCAACTCTTAAAACCATTACTAGGTACATTTGCTATTATTCAAAAAGGAAACGCGAGAAAAACCAAATCTATCAATATGGGTTTTTCTCAATTTGTTTATGCTTGCAATTTAGCACGGCCTGAGAATTTCATTTATTCATCTTCTTTCATGATTTTTTATTCAAGCACAAGGTTCTATTACCACATGATGCTTTATCTAAAATTACTGTATTGTTTAAAAATGCCTTACAAAGGTAAAATAATCTAGTAAGAGAAACGGTCTGTGCTCCTGAAGAGAAAATGGAATCATATTATATCATGTTAAATGTGATTACATGAATGATGTGGCCAATCACAGCATCATCTATCTGTGGGTTAGAGAACAAAATTCATCAGAATTGTATTCTCTAATAAGATGCAAAATTATCACACAAAATTTTTAGACCAGCAAATTCTCTCCAGGTAGCACTGTTTGCAAGCCTCATTCCAGCTATCAAGACCAGAAAGTTAGTACCAAATTTTAGTCAAATCTATGGTATCAAAATCGAACTCTCAATTTATCCTTTGCCACTATATCACTTAATTTTCTAAAATATTTCCCAAAGACCAATATCAAAGATAAGTAACTATAGCACAAGTTAGTCTGTCTTCTCAGGATCCAAATCAGGACCAGAATTATCTTATTTTTTTCCCTAATCTCTTTTGATAATTTTTCAATAGGAAGTTGAGTTTCTCATTATTCATCCAACTACCTTAATATTTCTAACACTTAGTAACAGTTCAAGTTACCAAAGGAAATTCCTACTCTTGTTGGAGGTTGTTAGAATCAGAAGTGGTAATTAACATAAATCATTGCAATCACTGTGAACCATCAGAATCCAAGAATCATCCATGGTTGAAATCTTAAGAGGACACTTAGAGAAAGCTTCCTTGGTCTAGTAAGGGAAGACATTTCCAAAATGGCTTGTAATGACATGACAGACTAGTCTTCGGTGGGCTGTCATTTCTACACCTGGATTACCCCTCCACCTCACTTCTAGAAAGTTACAAAAAGCTTTGTGCAGGAAAGAGTCTCTAAAGATTGGAAGACTAAAAAAAGAGGATGGGCTCTGCTTACACTTCTTATCTCCTCCCTTAAATGACTCTTTTTCCCTCTCAAGGGCCATTGAAACAGGAAAGTATTTCCATTAAGAGGAAGGCTTCTGGCTATCAATCCTTTGCAAAATAATCAGAAATTTCCATGGTGTTTCTCCAGTAGAACATTTTCTTCTTCAGTTTGACTGATGCTCTATCTGCTACAGGCATGGCTAAGGTTACAGAAACTTGGATGGAATTTAGAATGTAAGGCAAGCCATGTCAACACAGGAATGCGAAAGAAATAAAAGTGCCATGTAAAAAATGGATGGGAAACAGAAAAATCATTGTGCTCTGCTGTTTAGAAAGGGTACTACATTACATCTATGATGCTACAAAGCCTCAATCCTTGTTTACCAAATTCCATATTTAAAAACTGAAATCTCAGCTTCTAATCTAGGAAACTTATATCCAGTAGAAGTAAGAAACCTAATAGTGTTGAATCCACAACACTCCAAAGTAATCTTGGTTACTTTTTATACTCTTGATATTTAAGATACCAGAAATACAATCTCCAGTGCCCTTTTCTTTACACCTGTCATGTTGCCATAAGAAAGCACAGAGACAATGACCAAAACCTATGAACACAGATCTGTGACATTTCTTTACAAACTATTTAAACACCTCAAAGCTGAAGCTTATTACTTATTTTAATATGGAGAAATGTAAAAGCACTAAAAAGTGAAAAACACAGGACTCCATCTAGTGCCACCACTAAATGGAAGTATATGAGCAATATTCTCCTCTGGCTATAAGGAGTTATTTGGTGAAATACTGAATTTAAAGTGGGACATTACATTTGAAATTATCTTTTTACATCGTGAATTTTGACTCTGGAAGACTTGGGAGCTTTCTTAAAGTCACGTTCTGACTAAACAGCACATTCTTGGTTTAAACAAAAAATGTTTAATGGAATTTAATCTGCACCTAATCTAACTTTACTGTCATTCAATAATCAACTCTGAAACAATATTAGAGGTAAAGGTTTACTATAAACACTTTTAACAGTCTTTGCCTCCACTCTTTAACTTGACCCTCCTAATACTCAGAGTCTACTATTGCAAGACTTGGTTTTGATCACCTTCTGAAAAGGATTATACCACTTTTGCAAAGTCATTCTTATAGACTTTCAATCTCTCTCTCATCTTGAAACTTTTAATTTGATTAAAAAATTGCTCTCACTCAAAGAGCAGGAGTTGATTGAATGGCACAAATAATACACACGCATGCATTTATGACATGATATGGAGCATATGAAATGGATGGTGAAGTGGGGGAGGAAGAAACTTTATTGGCCCATTGAGGGGATGAGGGAATAAGAAGGAGGTGCTAGGGAAAAGAATGAATATGGGTGGGACAACTAAAACGGAAAGATTTAAAATGAGCAAATACACTTTGTAACCTCCAACACTCAACTTAGAGATAGATATGTACAGCAAAATACAGGTAGACTAATGTGAGTTTCATTTTGCAGTTGATGCTACTTGTACCAGTTCTATCATTAGTAAATCACCACTCAATTCTGCCAAAGTCAGACAAGGCTCTTTCTGGTTAGTGCAAACAAGGTTTTCCATCCTGGGCTGCAGTCTGACCCGCCAGTGCTCAGAAGGCATGCTTGTGAAGAACTCGCACACTTTCCAGTTCCCCACCTCCAATGGCAGCCAGGGTCTCCAGCCTGCTTAAGCGCTCCAGGCTTCTTCCAAGAACTTCTTCTAGCCGACCGCGTAACACCTGGGCCCCTTCCAGTTCCACCTGCAGAGTTCGGTTTCTCTCAGAGCTGATTAAACATGCCACACGGAAGGAAAATGGATTAGCCATCAACTGTAATGAGTCCACAGAGGTATCCAAAGAGCCATCAATGCCACTCTGAGCCACGGACTTTCTAAAGTAATTGTTCTCCGGACACAATAAATGAATGCAGTCTTTGTTGTAGCACTTATGTTCACTGCTGGTAGATTAGCAAGGCCTGCTCCTTTCTTTAAAGCTTGTCCCTTTATCCTAGATTCCTGGCCAATCTCACACAAAATTATGTTCCTAAGATTTATCTCATACTCCTATGGCCCATGTAAGAGAAATTTCATTATTTGACCAAAAGCATTAGTTTCTGAAAAACCAAAACCCAGAAAAAACTAAATGCAAACTGAGGCAATATTGAGCCAAGTAGGACTGAAATTGAAGATATCTGTTCTCTTATTCATTAACCAAACTTGACAGTGCTCTGAAAACGAATCTGGTTCACAGAGACTAAAGATGCAGAGATTTTTAAAAAAGTAACACAATCAAGTGGTCCTATTGTACCTTTCCTCTGCCTTCATTTTCTTGAAGTAGAAATAAAAAAAAATTATAAACCCAACAATAAACTAGAAGAAACTGAATAATAAAAGAATAAAAATAAGGGAAAAGAGGGGTTGGCCCAGGGGCGTAGTGGTTAAGTTCGTGAGCTCTGCTTTGACAGCCTGGGTTTTGCAGGTTCAGTTCCCAGGCGTGGACCTAGCACCACTCATCAAGTCATGCTGTGGTGGCATCCCACATAAAATAGAGGAAGATTGGCACAGATGTTAGCTCAGCAACAATCTTCCTCCAGCAACAAGAGGAGTGCTTACTATATGCAGGGCATTATTTTAGATACCTGACAAGTGTTCTCATTTGATCTTTGGAATAGTTGTATGAAATAGGTACTACTTCTGACTAAAGAACTAGATTAGATACTCAGGCTCAGAGCAATCCACACAACAAATGACAAACTGGATAGTTCTGTAATTGTCTCTGTTTTCTTTTTCTCCTCTCTTCAATACTGTAAGCACCTGCACTTAATGAGGAATAAGAAGAAAAACAGTGTGGTCTGTCTCTTACCTCTCTGGATGGGCATGGAACTTCACCAGACTGCTATAGAGCTGTCTCTCTGCTTGTAATGCCTCATTGAGCCGACTCCGTTCATCCACCAGTCCTTCTAGCATCAGCAGCAACTGAGGAAAGAAGAAGAGAAGCAATATGCATATGGAGACATGACACACGAAGCCAGTTAATCCTAAGAATGAGAGCAAAAGAACGCATTAGCATGTATTATGACTAAAAAAGCTATCTTCTTACTTGAGCTTTCTGTAGTATTTTAGTTTTCAAATCAATGTCATATCTATTACCTTTTTCTTATCTTTAAAACTCTATAAGGCAGAATTCAAACATGGAAGCAAGAAGAAGAAAAAGGAGAGAGAAGAGAGAAGCACAGGAAAAAGTCTAAGAGAAAGGAGTGGAAAAGAAAGAGAGGAAGGGCAAGAAGGCAACATACACCAGGGCTTATTAGTGTGCTTCATTCAGTCAGTACTTACTGAGTGGCTTCTATGTGCTAGGCTCTGTTCTAGTGATAAGCTAGGCAAGGGAAAAGACAGTCATCAATCACAGACATGAGTCACTGTGAGCTCTGACAGGTGCTATAAAGAAGAGCTATGACAGTGTAGTATAACCAGCAGAGATCTAGTTAAGGGCACTGGGAGAGTTAAAAGCCAGACTGGAGAGAGATGAAAAGTTGGTAAGAGAGATGATGATGGAGACAGGGAGTAGAGGCAAGAAGGTCTTGAAAAGTTTGGCACTTGAAGAAAAGTTAGAGCTAGGGCAGGGGTAGGAGCTACAAATGAATTTGTGGCAGAGGCAGAGTTCTTTATCTTAAGCTGGGAGAGGTCTGAACATGGTTAAATGCAGGTAGATGAGAGGGATTCAGCTGGGAGAGAGGTGACTTATGTATGAGTCAGGGATAACAGTGTGTGTCCAAAAAGAACTCCTGCTCCTTTCATAATTGCCACTGTAAGAAAGGAGCATCTGTGCCTGCCACTGACCAAGGCAGGAGACCTTAGAGCACAGATTCTCTACGAAACTCTATCAACGGACCTCTTTATAAGTAATTGAGATTGACAGCTTTCTCATTGTTTTTTCCACAGTAAAAGTAAGGTTTGTATTCCAATAACTTACTTGCTGTCTTCGGTTTCCTGAAGCTTCTTGACCCTGTGATTCTACTGAAGCAACTTTTTCCCGAAGAAGTAAGACTTCTTGGGTCAGGCGTTCCATAGCTGGTATGTCTTCAGGATCAACCAGTTGCATTTGAAGGTCCTAGAAGTCAAAAAACAAGAATAGTAATAAAAACACTATTCAGTAGAGGAACAAAGGAGCAAATGCTCCTAAGATAGTCTGCTATACTTTCAAGTGGGATGTTGATAAGCCATATATTCTTCATGAAATCTTAGCAACTCTGATACAGGTCAAAGAGAATATGATAATATTAAGAGACTCAAACTAAGAGTGCATCAAGGAAATAAGCACGGGCCGGGGGCTCAACATATCCAAATGTTGTTTGAAGATGCCCTACGGGTATTATGAGCTGTAATTATTTCCAATGGTCTTTTAAAAGCTGTGAAAGACCTTTATGAGGTCTTCTTTAATCTGCATGTTCCGGGTCAGAGACTCCATATCCGCAGCCTGCACCTGCAACTCTTCCTCTTGCACAGCCATCATGGACTGTAGAGCAGAAAGTTCCACCTGTGGACAGAAGAAATCCTGAAGTTAGTTGGACAGAGAAAACAGTATTAGTCACACTTATATTTTAACACTGAGCAAATGTTTTTCCATATCGTATCACTATCAGCCAGTAATATAAGTAAAAAGTAGTCAATAGTAGTGCTCTGCTGGATCTGATCAGGATGCAGCATGGAAGAAAGGATATTTTATGGGAAGCTGTAATAGTGATTTTAATAATGTCCTCCACTTTAGTTAGCACTATAAAACACCAAATCTGTTTAACTAATGAATTTATTATAATACTTAAAAAATTGGTCACATTTTCAGATGCAAGAATAGATGAAGTTTTTCTTTATATAAGTATTTCAACTAACGGAAGAAAAAATGACAAAGTATCTCCATCTTGCAACCCTTAATGAGTTAATGGCTATAGACATCAAGCACCAATAGCTGCTACCATCACAAGAGATCACCAAACACTACATGCCTCCTAATGGAAGAACACACTCCACCTCCTACGAAGAAGCCCAACAAAAAGTTCACACGGTATGCCCTAAACTTTCCGTGTTGCATCACCCATCTCTCCTCACCAGAAAATGACAGCCAAATATTTCATCGTGACAAAAGTTCACTAATAATCATGATCATAACCATAGCTATTAACATTTACTAGGTGCTTACTATGTCCAGGCACTGTAATAAAAGCTTTGGATATATTTAATCCTTTTAACAAACCTAGTAACCTGGCTCCCACCTACTTCTTCAACTTCAATGCCTACTATCTTACTCCTCACTCATGATTCCCTAAGCACACTCGACTTCTTCTGTTCTAGGAATACCAGACTTTCTCTTGACTCAGGGCCTTTGCACCTACTATTCCCTCAGCCTGAAATATCTTCCCCAGAACTGCCTCTTTCTCATCCTTGGGCCCCAGCTTGCATGTCATCTACTCAGAGAAACCTTCTTCAGCCACTCTATCCAAAGTGGTCCTCATCCATGTTACTTTCTACTATTCCCTCATATCACTTATAATCTATAATTGTATTATTTATTTGTTTAGTGTCTGTATCTCCTCAGTAGAAATTAATTACATAGGGTCAGGAATCTCGTTGATTTTGTTCACTGCCTCATCCCCAGCACTAGCCCTGGCTTAGAAAAGGTACCATACAGTTGATGAATGAATGAATGAGTGAACCCTCAAAATGAGCCTATAGGATAACTACTCGTCTACTCCTCAATTTACAGATGAGAAGACTGGGGCCGCAAGAAGTTAAGAAACTTGTTCCAAACCACAGAGCCAGGAACTAGTAGATCTAGAATGTAAACTCAAGGAAGCAGACTCAGAGCCACTATCCTATAATGTCCTTCCTGTAGTCACCACACATTTATATATTCTTTATGGTAATGGCAAATTATTTGTAAGCAAACATTTTAAGGAAATATTTTGAGATAGTTTTAAAAAATAGGTGTGACAAGTGAAGACAGATGGCACACAGCTAGTTTAAGGTATAACCAAGCTTCCTAAAGGAAGGAGCACCTCTTTCTTAAATATATAAAATGTAAGCGATAAGCAATAAAAATTTTACTTGTATATCTTCTACTTCCATCAACGCTTAGAGCATCACTGTGTAGCTTCCTGACTTATAACTACACCAAGCTATTTGATGGCTCTGGGCTACTGTGGTCTGTTAGGAGGAAATGCTTTTCCTCACACTGCCTTCCATGTGAAGGAACTCAGTCAGTGTAATTCCTGCCCTCTCTCTGCCCCCTTACTCACTCAGCCTCAGGCAAGCCGAGGAACTCATCTTAATGGTACACAGGGGAAGAACACACCAGGCATGCTTGACTTAGTCCTACCTTTCCTCTCCTGGGGAGATGGCTGCCTGAAGGAGGCCTGTTTTTGCCACTGCTTCTCTAACGCAGGCTCTTCCCCACCATGTAGAGCAGTCTGCCTAGGCCCACTGTTGCCTGTGACTGCATAGACAAGTCTACCTAATTCTGCGGCTCGGCTAGCATGCCCACTTGGCTCTTGCATTAAGTTCTCTACCGAAGCCTTTATCAGTAATACAGTTGATAAAGTGCCAAACTACCTGCCACTACTTCATTTTATTTCTCAGTTTGTTCAGAACTTGTGTATAGAGAAAAGGGTGTTATTTATTAGGCCCTCTGCCGAGACCTCTATTATTATATACCCAGGTATTTGCTCCACTGAAGAAAAATGAAAACATGAGGAAGAAAACATTACTGCAGCATAATAAAGGTCTTCAGTCAGACATAATCTTGGCATAATCTCACTGACAAGGCATCTAAACTGAGCTTCAGTTTCCTCAATTGTAAAATGGGAATAATACCCACTTTTCAGGGCTTTGTGAGAATACGGAAAATGTATTTAAAGTGCCTGGCACATGGCAAGCAATCAATGAATGATAATTATCACTACAATTACTACCATTATCTCAAGACAGTAGGGAGAATGTTTAAAAATTTGCAAAAATAGAAATGACTTTTGGTAAATATATGATAATGAATACACATGGCATTGAACTGAGAAGTTGGTAGTTGATGAAGGACACACGAAAGTAAGCAATAAAGCTAAATATAACTCACTCAAAATATCCATTTATAGTCATTATAATTTTATGATCCTAAAAACAGGACAGAACCAAAAAGTAACATTACTCTGAATTGAGTATCTATGAGAAAAACAGGAACAGCATGTAGAAACTAAAATGTCTAACATTAATAATCAGATAATGGCTAGGTAGAATCAACAAAAGGGAAGGGAACTAGGGGATTATTAAAACGGGTATTTTAAAAATGCCACACAATTTCAAATCCTCAAAACTTGAGTCATATAACAAGAGTCTGTTTATAAGGAGAAACATGGTAATGAAAAGAGAAGTTCAGAGGTACAATAAGACAATTTCATCACAAATATGAACACAGGTTTTATACTATAGATTTAACTATGGCAAAGAAGTGGAACAAAACTGAGGTGCTACTATACTAGAGAGCCAACTTAATTCAGGGACCCAGGACACTGACTGATCATCTAAAACAGATGCCATGGAAACACAAAGGCTTTTAGTTTTACTCTGTAACTCTACACTGTGGCCCCAATATTTCTTCCTCATCATAGTTTGACATACAACTAGCTGTATAGGGAGGCAGAAGGGGGTAGGGATTCTGTAAGGCTGAGAGGCCTCTTCTAAGAAAATTAATGAAAACTCTATTGCTAGACATAGAGCATAAGGATGGGGAAAATGATCTTCTCCAGGAAGTGGCCTCTTAGGAGGTATTTTGAGTCACAAAAGACTTGAGTTTAAGCCTTAGCTTTGATAATTTTTAGTAATATGACTATTCCCCACTTCGTGTGTTAAAAAAATCAGTGTTTCAGCTTGTCCATCTATAAATAGGGCCAATACCACTTACTTTGGCTAGATTTGTAAGTATTCATGCTAATTTAAGTACCCAGAACAATGCATTCCATATGACAAGTACTCGGTAAACATTATTCATCACTCTCAAATTTCTCTTATTTCATGTTTCTAAAACTAATTTCATGGATCTAATGTCATAATTCTAAGCAGCAATCATATAGTACTTTGTTTTTTTCCACAAGTATTCTACAATTATTTTATTCCAGTTAGAAACGGGCAGAGAAAACTGTGGTGGTTCAGCACCTAAAAAGTTTTAATGGTCCCCATTTGTAAAAACAAGAGCATCTTGATAAGATAATGTGTATATGAAATGATTTCTATTTTTCTCCAGAAAGGAAAAAAAAGGCATTTGGACCCAGATATTATACTTGGAGAATTGTGCTCTTTTAAATATAAACTATTTTGACAGAAAAAAATAGAAATTTAGAAATTAGGCTTGACTAGAAAACTCACCCGACTTTCTCTCTCCTTTTTAGCCATAAGCTCAAGCTCCTCTTTGGCATGACTCAGTTCTTTTTCCAGCCCTGAAACTGTGTCCAAGTCCCCTAAAAATGTAAAGTTGTGCCAGCTTTAATCACTGTTAACATATCATCACCTCTGCTGCCTCATTTCTGAGGAATTTTCTCTGAAGACAGTCTCCAACAATAAAAAACAACATACACGCACAGCTCATTCTTTGCAGCATTATTTGTAATAGCTAGATACTATAATCAACCGACAAGTCTATAAAAAGAAGACTGAATAAACCACAGTATGTCCACACAATGAAGCCACACACACATATGCACACAGCTATGTATATACAGCTGTAGGAAAGAATGAGGAAGTTCTTTATAAACCGATGTGGAGTGTCTTCCAACATCTATCATTAAGTAAAAATAGCCTGGTACAAAAGAATACCTCTAGCGTAGTATGTTTTACATTAGGAAAAGGGAAAAATAAGAACACACACATACACATCACATATACACATGTGATTGATCTGCTTATTTTTGCAAAAAGACACACAGGAAGAATAACCCAGAAATAAAACAGGCTGCCTTCAGGCTATGAGAGGAAACAGGAGAGACGGGCCAGGAAAGTAGATAGGACTTCTGAGTGCATCTTTTTATATATTTGAGTTTTGAACTATGTTAATGTTTCATGGTTTTTTTAATTTTAATTTTTTGCTCAGGAAGATTCACCCTGAGCTAACATCTGTGTGAATCTTCCTCTGCTTCATCTGTGGGTCACACCACCACAGCATGGCTGATGAGACATGTAAGTTCGCACCCAGGATCCAAACCTGTGAACTTGGGCTGCCGAAGCGGAGCATGCTGAACCTAACCACAATGTCACGGAGCTGGCCTCAATGTTTTATTTTTAATGGGTAAAGTTGGTTCAACAATAATGGGGGATAAAAAGCCTAAAATAAATAAACCCATATGGCAAACATAAACAGCATAACAATATAAATAAATAAAATAAATAACATAAACAAATGTTTATAAATAAAAGAAATAAACAAATAGAAATAAACAAATCTATATGGCAAATAGATAATATAACAACCCAGAATAAAAAAATTAATCCAAATAATTTTTTTTTTGGGGGGGTGAGGAAGGCTGGCTCTGAGCTAACATCTGCTGCCAATCTTCCTCTTTTTGCTTGTGGACGATTGTCCCTGAGCTAACATCTGTTCCAGTCTTCCTCTATTTTGTATGTGGGACGCTGCCACAGCATGACTTGATGAGTGGTGCGTAGGTCTGTGCCCGGGATCCAACCTGCAAATCCTGGGCCACCAAAATGGAGCACACGAACTTAACCACTATATCATCGGGCCGGCACCTAATCCAAATAATTTTTGAACTCAGTATTCTAACTGTACACCCTCAGTGGGAAATATTCTAAGGTTAAAAAGAATTACAAACAAATCAAACATCATTTAAGAGAGTTATTGTCAATAGTGGTATTCAAGTAGTGATTCTGAAACTATTTTTGTGTACTGTACAAATGTGTAAACATACTGAAATATATTGACATCATAGGTAACCAGGGTTCTCAATGTTGGAAGAAAGCAGATACAAATACAAAATAAAGGAAAGAAAGAATTCATATTGTTAAACTGGAATTAGAAGAATCAGTATCTATCTATATATACATATATACATCAAGTATATACATCTCTATATATCAAATATATAGATAGATATATATACATCTCTAGCTCTGTCCACTTTTAAAAGGCCTAGAAGCAAATGACATTCTTGTAGCAATGAACACACATTATGCCCAGATCTTAGCTTCTAGATGCCATTACCCACTAAAAACCAGAGAGCTCCTTGAAGTAATGTATGATTCCAAGGCTGAGGCAGGGAAAGCAAGATGTGATCACAGAACATCCTATTGTGCCAAAAAGTATGGAAATGTTCAAAAACTGGTGAGGAAATATCAAAAGGACAGAGGAACAGGGGCCGGCCCTGTGGCCAAGTGGTTAAGTTCACGTGTTCCACTGCGGTGGCCCAGGGTTCCACTGGTTCGGATCCTGGGTGCAGACATGGCACCACTCATCGGGCCACATTGAGGCGGCATCCCACATGCCACAACTAGAGGGACCCACAACTAAAGTATACAACTATGTACTAGGGGGCTTTGGGGAGAAAAAGGAAAAATAAAATCTTAAAAAAAAAGGACAGAGAAACAGCTTGAAGAGGCTCCCACAGACCAAATCTGGGATAATCTGCGCATCCAAAGGAATGACAGAAATAGATAAGAAATGATTTAAAAAAAAGAATCTATTAGTCCATACTGATATAAACAAACAAATGGAGTAGGGAGGATAGGTGAAGGACAGCTCTTCTTTATAAAAGAATATACACTAATAAACAAAGAAGAAATTTTAGAAATAGAAAATCACTTTTTAAAAATACCAGTGTAATGGTTCAGGCAAGGCTCAAAGGATGCTAAACCACTGGGTGAATGATTGGGGAAACAGAACTGTCAACGTCTCAAGGTACTAGTGGGCAGATCGCTTATTAATTACAAAGGGAAAAATAAACCTTTACAATGACGAAACCTGGAAGATACACTCTTAATGAAATGACTAAACTTAGTATCACCAAGAATAATACCGACTGATATCACGTGCTCCTGATGTGACGCACCAAGAAAGATGTCGCCCATGTAGTATTCTTGCCAAAAATATTCCAACTTGAATCTAACGAGGAGGAAACAATCAGAGCCAAACTGAGGGACACTAGCTGGCCCAGAGACTTCAAAAATGCCAATGTCAAAAAAGACAAAAAAGGCTAGAGAACTGTTCCAGAGTAACGGAAACTACAGAAACATGACAATTAAGCACAATGCTTGATCCACGAAGGGAAAAAAAAACCCCAGCAATGGAGAACATTATTTGGACAATGGAAACTCTGAATATGGACTGCATATTAGATACTAGGATTATATTAAGGTTACATTTCCTGTGTGATAATTATATTGTAGTTAGGTAGGAGAATGCCCTTGTTCTCAGGAAATACATAATGAAGTATTTAGGAATGAAGTGCCATGGTATCTATAAGTAATTTTTAAATGGTTCAGAAAAAACATTATATCTGTATGTGTGTATGCAAAGAAATAATGCAAATGTGGCAAAATGTTAACAATTGGTGAATCTTAATAAAAGTGTATGGGGTATTCACTGTACCATTTTTGCCACTTTTCTACAGGTTTGAAATTTGCAAAATAAAATATTGGGAAAAGGTACTTTTTAAAAATAGGTAAATAGGGAGTAAATTAAACAAATCCAGCATTCTTTACTCTTTGACTAGCATAAAGTTCTCCTACTAGAAAGTGACTACTTGCATGACTGACCTATGGAATTCCGTAATACCTACACTATGACATAGGCACAAAATTTTTACATTCTTAATATCATTAAAAAATGGTAAGTTAATTCTCCTAGTCCACAACCTTTCTTACCATAGCACTATAATCACCGCTTCATTAATCATGGTGAGTCCTGACTTCTGGAACTCACTGGGGACTGTCTTCCTTGAAGCTACCGTACATAGATCCCAACCTTTTGCTCTGTGAAAGTCAGAGGCTCTAATCCAAGGCATCTATATGAATTTTACTCTCACCATGCACAGAATTTAGTTGTTTTTAGGTAAGGCCTACAACCATCCCTTAGGTGGAGCTGAGTTTGGCAAATAACTCAATGTATACTACCTGGCCCTCCCGACACTGCCATGTAGGTGATGCCAAGTTATAATGAGTATCCTCAGCCTTCTTGAAAGATATCCAGGAGAAGGCGTCAGCCCCAAGGTCCTGCTATGCAGCTTTGGAAACACTACCTCCTGCATCTCTGAATCCCTACCAAGCTATCTGAAAAGGAGAATTAAGGTGAAGTTTCCCTGGGCCAAATTGCATACCCAGAGCAACAACTTCAATTCAACTTAAGATAAGGGTAGTTTTTCCTAGACTAGATATGTCTTCAGCCTTTCAGGGGAATCGAAACTTATTTCTTCCATTAAGGTAGGAAGAGAAAGAGAGTCTTGGCCAAAGCTGTTAACAGAGAATTGTAGGAAGGAAAGACAGAAGTTTCCTTAATGAAATTAAATTTGATACTTACCTAATGAGGAGCTGGGTATGCCGGTATCCCCTTTGGCAGGCAATGAAGTGTCATCATCTCTGGAGCGTATATGCATTGAAGCCTAAAAATTGGAAAAGTTGGGAGATTTAGGAAAATGCAGGAACTATGATCACGATGACAAGGACTTGGAGTGTTCTCACACAATTTAGTATTAAAATTATCAAACTTATGTCTCAAATATAAAAGGAAAATGCAGTTAGCATGAATATCTACACAAGTCTATAGTCCTTACTTGATCTGTCTGCTCTCCAGGTTGGGGGCTGATGGAGGTAACTTCAGCTGGTTGGTGAGAGGTGAGTGCTTGGGACACCATGAAATCTCTCCCTCCTAAGTATTGGCGCAGGGCCTGTAATTCTGAATTTCTTTCCATTAGGGCTTGTACCATCTTCTCTGCAGCAGCCTAGTAAGGAAATCACACATAACATTGGAAAGATACTCTAATAAAACAAAATGTACGTTCTTGATATTACTTGTTAAAAGGCAATCATTTATGAAAAGCCAGTGGGTCCAAAAGAAATAGCTTCTTTGCTTTCAGTTCATAAGGAAAAATACAGTGGAAAGAAAGTCTGTGATAGGCAGAATATTGGAAAAACTGGATATAACATATCTACTAAAAATAAAACATTCTGAAATTGGTTCCGCTAGAACTCTATCAGGCTAAGGTGTTAAGATTCTGGTTTGAATTGTCTATCTTTACTGTGGCAACATGTGCCTTTCACCTAGATGTTCTTTACCCAAACATTCATTTGGTTTGCTCGTTTTAGGTCTTTGTCAAATGTTACCTTATCAGACTGGCCTTCACTGCATATCCTATCTAAAACAGCAATCTCTCCTCTACTCTCAATTCCCTTTATGCTAAATTATTTTACAATGCACTTACCATTTTCTGATATATCTGTTTATTTATTTATTTATTTATTTATTTTGCTGAGGAAGATTAGCCCTGAGCTAGCATCTGTGCCCATTCTTCTACTTTATATGTGGGTCATTGACATAGCATGGCTGACAAGTGGTATAGGCCCACGGCTGGGATCTGAACCTGCAAACCCAGGCAGCCGAAGAGGAACGCGCCTAACTTAACCACTGTGTTTCAGGGCCAGCCCTATATATCTGTTTATTGTCTCTCTCTCTCTCTCTCCCCCCCAACTGCATGTAAGCTTCCTAAGGACAGGTACTAAGATGTTTTGTTAGTGCTGAATCCCAAGCACCCAGAAGAGTGGCTAGCACATAGCAGGCACTTGATTCATAGGCACTCAAGACATGTATATTGAATGAATCAATTACACAGAAACATCATTATCAGACCATAAGAATCAGGAGAATCTGGACCTCAAAACCACCAAACCCTGTTTATTTCATTTCAAATCCCACAGTTTTATAAGACAGGTGATGGCACAATAAGGAAAAGATCTAGAACATTATTTGTGACCATCACCACATAGAAAGGCTCCATTTTTACCAGAAAATCTGGAAATAATAAACTAAGACTTAAATTACTGGGGTTATAAGATGATGAATCAGAACTATATTAGCTTTGTCATGGTACCGACTGTCTCTGAGGAGAATTACTACTGTTTTAAATGAGAAGCTGAGCTTTTGTCATAATTTCTAAGGGAAATAAAAGAATAACCTTCCATTTTTAGTAAGTAAAATTTAGGCTCTTTAGGGATTTGGGCATAACCACTTAAAGGAATCAGTACATTAATGTGCCTTAAAAATCTCTATGAAAATTATCATAGGAAAAAAACATAAATAACATACAAGATATCTTGTGCCATATATATGATTTATCTGGCTTAGTATTCTTTTTCTAGTGGTGGTGTTTTTAGCAGTGATGCTCCAAGGGCGGTCCATGAGCCAGGTGTGTCACCATCACCTGGAAGCTTGTAAGAAATGCAAATTCTTGAGTCTCACTTATACTTCCTAATTTCTATCTCTGGGGGTGACCTTGGGAATCTATGTTTTTAAAACACTATCCAGGGGATTCTTCTCCATGAAAATCTGAGATGCAGGTCCAGAAGAATACAACCATTACTCTCCTTCTTGAGTTGAAAATCTTTTGTAATTTCAGTCATCTCCTAGGGTTCCACTATTTTACGACTATCAGGTTATAATATTTCTTTCTGAGGTATAATAAGACTAATTCTTTCAAATAACAAAGAAGTTAAAAAGAAAACTCAAATAAAGGCTTGTTAGGCTCTTGCCAAAGATTTAAATAATTCATAATGATTTTGTTAGGTCTATTCTAGAAGCAATTTCTGCAGCACATGGCAGCCTGTTTCCAGCAAAATGTGTATTTACTTCTGCGGGCTTGAGAATGAGAAGAGTGGAATATCCCTGTTCCATAACATAAGGAAGCATTAGAGAAGATGATGGTCAAATAACACAGGCAAGTGATAAGAATTAGTTCCCTCTAAAAGTTGACAAGGGGGATTCTGAGTGACTGATCTCTGAAATGCAGCCCAAGTCAACTATACCAGTCTGTAGCCTTGAGGAGAAAGACACATGGAAATGAGGATAAATTAATACTTGTGGACCATTATTTGGAGATTAACATATCCCATATTATTATGAGATTATTTATTTTCATCATGGCCTTTGAAAAAACACAATTTTTTTTCCTCCTATAAGAATTCAGATTTTCCAAGAATTAAGAGAAAATACGAAAAGTGTAAGTTTTCCCATACCTTGGCAGGAAATACAAAATATCATTCAAGTCTTGATAATTTAAAATCAAAATCAAAACACGCCAGAACCCCATATTACTTTCTGTCGAAATGATCAGATTATGAAGGAAAAGACAATGTACATAATGAAGTTAACAGGTGGGTACATGTATTGTTTAGGGACACTTCTAGATGCAAAGTGTTCTAACAGTATTTCATACTTTGCTGATTGATGTAAAACTGTAGTCTAGTTAATAGATTGAAGGAAAAAACTAATAGAACTGACTGTGAAATGACATAAACATATATGTTACAAGGTTCAGATGCTTCCTATTCGCAGACTACAAATGAACTAAGTGATACTTCTCTGAAGAGGGTATTGGTCCTTACTTGGCTCTCTTGCTCCCTGGTGCTCATAGACTGAAGCAGGCCCTGAATCTCCAGTTCATGTTCCACCATTTGTTTGTTTCGATCACTTAGAAGGTCCTGCAGCATCCTTTCCTTTCGCTGCAGACGCTGGCACAGCTCCTCAGCTATCTCACTCTGCCCTGGTCCGAGTTTGCAGAGCAATGTTGCACTAAGATCCTAATACAGAAGGGACAGTGTAAGTTCTGCAGGAAAAAATTCCCTCTACCAAATATCAAAGGGCTTATAAGACTCTATCATAGAAGAAAGAGCGGTGAGATTCTGGAAAGCAAGTATCCTGGTTTATTCATCTTTGTTTCCCCAGATCTAGCACAAGCCCGGCACACAGAAGACTGTAAACACATGCTCAGTGAATGAACACTAACAATACAGAAAAATATTTATAATGACAATTTACATATTATTTTCTGAAATAAATCCTTTCCCTATTTGCTCAGGGCACATAATAATTAATATTAGATGAGGATAAATGGACACTCAGATCATTCATTCCATTTATTTTCTCCCCAATGTAACTTGATAGGGGAACACAATATGATAAGCTGAAAAAGAAAAATGAGCACTATATTTACTAGCATGGTGATGTAGTTCCTATTTCCACACTGAGAGGTAGGACCTGGTGGTTAAAACTATGGAGTCATACCACCCAGATTGCATATTGGCTGTGCCACTTATTAGCTATGTTACTTTGGAAAAGTCATTTCACTTCAGAAGTCTGTTTCCTTGTCTGTAAAAAAAGAATAATAACTCATAGATTTGTGAGGATTCAATGACTTAATATCCATTAAGCTCCTAAAACAGTGCCTGACACAGCACAAGCACCATAACTAATAAAGGTTAGCTGTCATAATGTAGGCGCGTTTTTTAGATCTCATTAATTCTCACATAACTTCTCTGAGAAAGGTAACTATCTCCCTGAGTTTACAGATCCAGTGAAAGCCAACGACTTGCCCAGGCACAGAATGGAATTAAAGACTTGGGTCACTGGCCTCCCAGACCTCCAGATTCCCAATCCAAGACTGAGACTATGTAACCTGCCTTTAAGTTAACTAAAGTCTTACCTCTACTTCTTTGTTCCTGTCATGCAGAGATGTCTGTAACTGCTGAATGATGCCTTCTTGTTCCTTCTGCCAATGGCTAAATTTGGTTTCTAATTCTTCTTTCAGCCACTGGAGGTTTTGACAGGTAGCAGATAACTGTTCCACTTCCAGGCCTTTGGCCCTCAGAAGACTCTCCATACTCTACACAATCACAAAGAAAGCAACCATACGTCAAAGGGCCGCCCCACACTCCTCAGGATAAACAACAAACTTGATCCACCTTTAAATTATCTCCTAAATTATCTACCAATTTTTTGCAAAAGGAGAAAACTTAGTATCTAATCTAACAATGCCAGACTAATCTACTTTTTGTTTTTAGACACTCTCATCTAATTTGTAGAGAGATAAATATAATGTACGTGATAAATGAAGTATTTCAGAGGAAGTAGGCTATGCTACAGAGGAAGTGAAGGACTTCTTTAAGATGTGGCAGATGATTAGATATATAAGCTTTAAAAAATACATAAAAAATAGCCCACAGTAAATGTTAATAAAATAAACAAGTACTCTGATTGTGGCTACACAGGGACATGTATACATAGTCATGTACCCACACAATGACATTTCGGTCAACAACAGACTGCGTGTACGACAGTGGTCCCATAAGATCAGTATCACATAGCCTAGGTGTGTAGTAGGCTATACCATCCAGGTTTGTATAAGTATGCTCTATGATGTTTGCACGACAATGAAATCACCTAACAATGCATTTCTCAGAATGTACAAGACTGTAATATTAATGAGATAAACACAATAACTGCACCCTCGCAATGCTTCTGTAAAAGTATATAGATATTGACAAGGCATAGAAATAAATTAGAACGATCACTGAAATCCGTATTCACTGCCTCTTCCTACCAAGTTCACAGCAGAAGTGCTAAAACTTCTCACTGCCTAATGTATAACAATGGAACTAATGACTGCTATTTTATTTGTTTTTAATTTTTTTTCTTAGAAAGCAAATTCCCTGGGTTTCAGAAAATCATGGAAGGGGCTGATGCTTCAGGCCCAGAATCCAGATGGGAGAGGGATACCAAGCCATGGCCGATTTCACCCTTACCTGCATGGTAGCTTCACTAGAGGAGAGGATGCTGCGCAATCTCTCCAAATCGTGATCTCGCTCTCTCACAGCAAGATGAAGCTGACGCAGCTCTTTTTCTTTCTCTTCTAGAGTGGAGAACTTTTCATCTATAGCCCGCTGCAAGGAAAGTAAGGACCCTAAAGCTCCATGAGATTCACTATTGCGATCACCCTCATTCAACAAGATTCCAAATATAAAGGAATGGAAAACCAACTCCAAAAAGTGGCAAATTAAGTAGACACACATTTCTATAGTACCTATGTGAATAGATTAATCCACAGAGTCAAGAACAAAATCATGGTACATACCTCTAGAGCAACATCTCTATCTTGTATTCGCTGCCGAAGTTTCTCAAGCAACATTTCATTTGCTTCAAGGGTTTTGTCTGAGTTATCTCGATACTGCAGGAGCTCCCGAAATTCCTAATGAGACCAAAAAGTATTTTCCATTATTCATTTACCCAATATTAACTGAATTCCTACACTATGTCTAGCAATTTGTTATTCAGGATAAAAACCAAAATGTGATCTCTCTCAAGGGGACCACAGTTTAGTAGAGATAACAGGCACATAAATTGTTAACTATTCTGCAGCACATATACATGTGTATACGTATACATATGTGTGTGTGTGTGTGTGTGTGTGTAGCTAGCAACTGGGGGAACAGAGGAGGCATTGTCTAACTCTGCCTGAAGGTGTCCCTAAAGACCCTTCACAAAAGAGGCTACATTTGCTCTGAGTCTTAAAGGACTAGCAGTTTCCCAAGCGAAGAAGTGCTGGAGGTATTTCTATCAAAGGAAAAATGTATGTGCAATATATGTGTCCTGTGAAAAAACTGTATGCTCAGCAAGAGGACTGAAGCTTAGAGTAGGTGGTGGAACTGATCACTCTTCTTTAGTGTTCCATTTTTCCCTAAAACTTTCATTTTATCATCTAAATAACTGTGGAAATTTCATACAGATGTCTTCACCTTCTAGACTGAGAGCACGGCCATATCCTCTCTTTCTCTTCCCAGCACCCATCACAGCGTCTGACTCACACAGCTGCTCAATAACAATTTGTTGACTATTTATTGCTTAAGTCTTCCAGGTCTACATTTATTGTTTCCTACATGTGCTGCTTAGCTTCTTGGCTCACAGACTGTACTTTGTATTTATTTCTATTTCTGTGGAATCCTCCTCACTCCTACCTCTCAATGTTCCACATGTAGCAGGTACTTAACACAGATGGATGAATACCTTGAGATTATAGGAACAGAAATTTTAGAGCTCTCTGAGCCCAATTTTAGTTGACATCATTATGTAGACTCACTTGAAGCAGCTGCTCTTTGTGACTCAGACTATGGTTTAGGTGCTGAATGTGTTGCTCCTGGGTTCGAATCTCATTGTATTTTTCAGCCTCCAGGGTATGAAGCTGTTGGCTCTTATTCTGCAGTTCTCCTTGTAGCTGCTGCAAGGCTTTTCGTAATTCCTGAATAAAAGAGATTCTCTTTTTTAAACAATCAAAAATTTTCACATGGTCATTAGACACGGAAGCCTTAAAACTTTCAAGGCATGTAGAACGAAATATAAAGTAGCAGAAAGTGCCATTCTTAAAATTACTATAGAAACATACATGAATCAAACGGGATGTGGGAAATTGTGGGAACTGTGGATGGCGGTGAGACATAAATTTGACATTATAGTTCAATATTTATTTTTGGTTTAAAAATCATAGATCTATATAACTACTAAGTTGGACTCTGTCCCACTGTAAACCTGGATCCTTTACTTTACAATAAGCTCAAGGATAGGATATTTTTACCATTCTTTTAAATCTTAAAAAGAGAAATCGATAGCATGTGTTTTAGGCTAACAAGATAAAGGAACCATTTAAGAGTTACGTGATTTTTTAAAAATATATATATACACGGCTAATTGTGTGTGACATTCCATTGACCTCGGTTGTTCTTCCCCACTTTTCTGTCTTGCTGACTTTTACCTATCCTTCAGGAATAACCTCAGATATCTCTTCCTTCATGAAGCTTTCCCCGACTTCCTTCCTCAGTCTCTACTGTATATTCCCATAGGACCCCATACATGCTTCCTCTACAGCATTTACCGCACTGAATTTCTGTTAATGTGACTGTCTCTCATAATAAATTACAAGTAACTTGAGAGGAAAAAGCCTGTGATGTTTACTCTTGCATTTCCAGAACACAGCCCAACATATGGCACATGGTAAGGGAGAAACAAATGTTGAACTGAATAACTTAGATTAAGCAGGCGAACTCAAGGGTTCAACACAAACTGTCCTGATAAAAAGTTATTATCAGGGCAAAGTCAGCATTTAGGGCCAGAAAATGATTAATGATTTACCTGGTTATGTTTCCAAGAAGCCTCTTTCTGCTGTTCTCTCTCACGGGTGGCAGCCTCTACAAACTGCACGCATCGTTTGGCATCAGCCAGCTGGCGTTCTTTTTGTCGTACCGCCCTCTGGAGCTTCTGTATCTCGAGCTGGCTGCAGAATAAAGCGCTCTGAAGATCAAGCAGAGCCACCTGTTGCTGAGCTTGGGAGGTACCCTCTGAGCTCTGAAAAGACAGTAAAAATCATCATCACAAGGAGGGCAAGCCCTGAGCAGCTGAGAACACCAACAAAACCAAGACTGTGATTGAGAATGTCACATCCCCAACTGGGGTCTCGCCTCCTGTCCTATGTGGCCTCACATACATGAAGCTGTCCAAGCTGGCTTTGGTGTAGCATTTCTCGGAGCTTTGCCATCGTGTCGTTTTGACCTTCAATCACCTGGTACAACTCCTCAGTCTGAAAAGGAGAGAGGGAACACCAAACATGTTAGTAAACTAAATACGAATTCTATTATCATACCTGTACAGATTTTAATAACAGGACTATTCCAAAATACCAATTTAGACTACACTACAATTTCTCTAGGCTAAGATCTGTTAGTCTGATAATATCCATTTCTACAAAATATGGAATACTTGTCTACTTTGATGGGGTAAATCATTTCCTCACAGGTCCTTAATTGTCAAATATTTTACCTCACTTTCCCTGCTCTTCAGAGTTTCCTTGAGGCTCTGAATTGTCCCATCTTGCTTCTGAGATGACTCCTGAGCAGCCTTTAGTTCACAGCTCATTTCACTCATTTTCTCTTGAAGAATCTGAATTCAGCAAAGAAAAACAGTTTGTTAAGTCAATGATTTCTTTTAACCTCAAATGCAACCATCAAGTCCTTCCTAAGTATAGGTTTAAAGGATTTCTTAGGGAATATGACCATGTTATTTTTTCCCCATATATAGTAACCATTAAGGTCCTATCATCAATCACAGCAAGAGAAAGTAGCAGGGAATATGAAATACTTCCTTTAGTGCTCAATTGCTTCAATTCTCAGGCACTGTGCTTTCTCTATGACGGCAGCCATACCAAGCACTTGTCCACATGAGTCACTGTGGATCCTTTACACACAGACCAAGGAGCTTCTGTTATCTAGTATAGGACAGTACACCACACAGACACACTAGCCCAGAAGCTCAGCAACCCAAATTGTGGGAATTTTCTTCTAAATAGATGTTAAATCCATGAGCTATAAAGGGGTGAGAAGTTAAGCTAAAGTCAAAACCACAAACCCCCTGTCTCGGCGCCTTACATAGTTACAGATTGCATTCAAGTTTTAACTAAACATCTGAAAGGCACTAGAAATTCTGACCTGTGCAGATGAGGCTAAAATCTTGATGAGACATAAAAGAATCACATTCTTAATCAAATATCCCCTAGAGCTCCAGGAATACACACTATCTATCTCCTAGGTCCTATTCAGAGGGGTTACCAGACTCAGGTAGAGCCAGTCACATCCTCAGGAAACTCTGTGATCTCCAAGGGCATGCTATCGATCATACCTTGTTGGTGGCCTCTGTTTGCTGGATTTTTTCCTGGAGTTCTGCCAAGTGGGAATCAGATACAGACTGTTGAGTTATAATGGGCTCATGTGAATTCAGTTTCTGTTGTTTGAGTAACTCTTCAGTCATGGGCTAGGAAGAAGGAATAAGACAAGTAAGTTGAGTTAAATGTAGCCAACAATAAATTTTAATTTTATCTTCAAATGTTTTTAGCATCTTTTGCCAGAGACTTAAAAAACCAGAGTGGTTGCATGCATTATCAGTATGAATTCCTGAAGACTGTCCTGTTTCTTATTAAGAGTACTGATTCGCTTCCATCCTTACGATACTCCCTAACTCCCCTCCCTACCTTTCTCCCTGAATTCACACAAATACTACATATTCAGTTAAAGCAAATAATTCAGAGTGTAAAGAGAAAGGAGGATTAAAAAGGGAAATGCTTATGAAGACCAAATGTATGCTTTATCCTATTTTCAATCAAGGAACTCAAAAGCTGCATCAAACTTAGACAATCCCTAAGAGAGGAAAAGCTATATTGAAACTACCTTTTTTATAACATGCCTGTTCACATTATTGGGAAAATGGGGCAGATTTTGAATACAGACTATCCATTAGATAACAGTATTTTTTTTTTTTAAATCTCTGTTAGATAAACTTTTTTTTTTTTTAAGATTTTATTTTTTTCCTTTTTCTCCCCAAAGCCCCCCAGTACATAGTTGTATATTCTTCGTTGTGGGTCCTTCTAGTTGTGGCATGTGGGACGCTGCCTCAGCGTGGTTTGATGAGCAGTGCCATGTCCGCACCCAGGATTAGAACCAACGAAACACTGGGCCGCCTGCAGCGGAGCGCGCAAACTTAACCACTCAGCCACGGGGCCAGCCCCTAGATAACAGTATTTTATCAGTACTAAATTTCCTAAATTTGATAACTGTACCATAGCTATGTAAGAGAGGTCCTTGTCTTTAGGAAATACATGCTTATTTAGTGTAAAGATGCACAATATCTGCAACTAATTCTCAAATGATTCAGGAAAAAAAATATGTTTATATAGACAGTGGGAGTGATAAAGCAAATGTAGAAAAATATTAGCAACTGGTGAATCTGGGTAAATACTAACAAGTGAGGAATCTTGGAGTTCTTTGTACTTCTCTTATGACGTCTCTGTAAGTTTGAAGTTATTTCAAAATAAAAAGTAAAAAAAAAGTTAAAAACAAATTTAAAAAATCCATAGTCATCTGAGAAGGAACTGTGTTTTATAGGAATATCAACTCACCAAAAAGATTCAGGAGAAAAAAAACATTATTTATATATGGGATGATCAATCTGACTAAGACAAACTTATTGAACTGTACCTAATATTCATTATAAGCTGAGGGTACTAAAATAAACTTTAGGAATTCAGTGTGGCATTAAATTCCATCTCCTCTCTCCCTGCCCTGTCCCACTCACTCCAATCAGGAAAAATATAAATCCATTAGGAAGAGAAAAAAGGTAACTGCTATTCATTTTTTCTTTCCCCTCACACTTTCCAACTCTGATCACCACCTTCCAGGTAGCGGGGTTACAGCTTACCTTAAATCTCTTCCTGCCAACAACTGACTGGAAGTATAAAGATTTTGGAAGAAAAATCTTTTTCTATTCTTCCAGGGCTCTTTACCAATTGTTTTTAACATCTATTAAGTACCATAATATGCAAACCACTGTGGGAGCTGGAGTGGGGAGCTACATAATAAAGGAACAAGGAAATACACAAAATATCAGTAGTGACAAGCCCTAAGCTATAAGATAGGAAAGCATGATAAAGTGGTTCAGTTACTCTAAATTGGTTGATCAGTGGAAGGTCTCTATCAGCAAGCATTTAAATGGAGATCTGCATGACAAGGAGCCAGTCCTGCAAAGATCTAAAGAACAATCTAGCCAGGGGGAACAGCTAATGGAAAAGGGTACATATGAGCTTGGGAAAGAGAAACACCTATGTAGCTAGAATAGCACTTTCCAATACAAATACAATGTGAGCCATATGTGTGATTTTAAAGTTTCTAGTAACTTCACTGACTAAAGTAAAAATAAATAGGTTAACTTAATTTTAATAAAATATTTTATCTGATCCAATGTATTATATCCAAGTTATCATAAACGTGTTTGATATAAAAATTATTAACAAGATACTTTACATTCTCTTCATACTGAGTCTTTGAAATTAGGGGTATACTTTACACTCACAGCACACCTCAATTCGGACCAGCCACATACGGCTAGTGGCCACCCTGCTGGGTAATACAGGGCTAGTAATATTCCATGAGGCAGTAAGGCAGGCAGGGGCCAGGTCATACATGGCTTCTGTGCACCTGGGTGAATGAAGGTGGAGTTTATTCTCATTGAAATGAGAATGGACTGCAGCATTTCTAACAGAAAAGTAATCCAATCGTATTTAAACCTTAAAAAGATCACTCTGGCTGCTCTGTGGTGAATGTACTGTTGGGGAGCACCAGGAGAAACCGGACCGGCTGGGAGCCTACTGCAGTAGTGTAGGTAAAAGATAAGAGTGGCAGTGATGGGGAGGAGAGAAAGGGATAGACTTGGATCTGTTTTGAAAGAAGAGTCAACAGAGCTAGCAGGAGAAAGAGAAAGATAGAAGCAGCAGGGATAATGACTCCTAGAAAAACTGGATTTTTGTTCTTAGGGGTATAAGAGGGAGCCTTGCCCTGAAGCAATGTCAATTACGTCACACTACGGGAAAGGTAACTATTTTAATAGATATTTACAACAATTCTAACTGATAAATAATTTTCTCATTTATTTAATAATAAAACATACTCTACAAAACTTAGCTTCTTACTTCCTCAGTGTAAAATATCTCTCCAATAAGTTATTATATTTTTCAAATTTAAACTATAACAAGCAGAATTAAAGAAAATAGCTTCAAGTTTAAAACAGAAGGTGCTCATATTTACTCACTTTACACCAAAGAATCTTAGAGCTGTGAAGAAACTTTGTAAACCACCCAGTCCCATTTTATGTTTGAGGAAATGGGGACTTAGACAAGGTAAGTAATTTGTCCAAAGTTACACAAGAAATCAGGGAACAGGATCCAAGTAAACCCAATGCACTTCCGTTGGTAATGCATCTGTTATCTCTGTAGACCCATTGCCTACCAGAATGCATGGAATATTGCAGGGACCAAAATGTGTTTAGTAAGTGAACAAGAACAATAAAAATAAAAGCAAAAAAACAAATACAGGCCTGTCTCCTAATTCTCGGCCCAATGTTCTAATATTTCAGTGGCTCTCATAGAAACAACACCAGATAGATAGATATCTAATACAGATATTTCAAGAGCAACTTTAAAGCCAAACAGTGCCACAGAAAAGTACATAATGAATATGGGTCTCATCTGTACCCATCTTGGCATGAATAATAACAGAAAACCCCTACTTCTGTAAACATAATGTTTTCACTTAAAAACTGGAATATGTTTCTTCTTTATTCATTATGCTTCATTATTTTACATCTTAGAAGAACGTCCCTTCAGATAAGTCTGCCAAAAGAGCACTTAGCAAAGGCCCCCTGAGTCAACAGCTCATCATGAATTCTTGTGAAGTATCAAATACGTAAACGATCACTCTTACAAAGATTTTGTAGAGCCTGAAATCAGTAATACTTGACTTGGTTGAATCAGTGTTAATCTCCAGACTATCAGCCACTAAAATCATGTTGTAATAATAATAATATTTTAAATTAAGTTGCTTTTGACTCAGTTAGGACAAATGCTTTCCAGCATCAGAAAAAACAACTGCTCCCAGGCCTAATGTTGCATAATGTGAGACCTTTAGACTAAAAGGCAGTTATTTAGATCTCTGGGTTACCAGCATTCTTCTTGGCACTTTCCTAGTCCTCACAATAGTAAGTCATAGATCTCGAACTGCTGTAATTTTCTATCCTACTGTTAATAATAGAAGATACACAAGAACCATCAAGTAGTATAAAATTAAAGGCCTAATCTTTGACCAGCATCTAATGCTTACACTTTTCAAAGGGCCTGATTAGGTTACGGAGCTAAGCTATGGGAGGGATGAAT
This sequence comes from Equus caballus, assembly GCF_041296265.1. Classification (NCBI taxonomy): domain Eukaryota; kingdom Metazoa; phylum Chordata; class Mammalia; order Perissodactyla; family Equidae; genus Equus; species Equus caballus. The sequence continues at coordinate 54,708,575 of NC_091688.1, forward strand.
TTACCACAGTCACACAGGAGCAGACCTTAGCATTGCAACACTTGAAATAAAGAGCTCCTTTTCTTTGAATTTAGATAGAAAAGGAAATTGCACATGGGTCAGAGCTAAATTGATGTTTACCAAGGGACCACACCCCTCCTATCATAGCTTTTCTAGTTCAGAAAAGCCAGACAATAAAGAAGGAAATTACCAGCTGGAATAAGGCTTCAAACCTTTCTTTACGTATCTGAACAACCCTGGGTCTTCAGGTATAAATTCTGTAGAAGGCAAATAAATCAACTTGTGTAATATCAGAAAATTAGTGAGCAGGAGAACTACTCTGTTGCATCGTTCTCTAATATAAGAAAGTAAGAAGGAAAGAGGGAAAGAAGAAAAGCAATCAGGAGGAATGCCGATGGTGACATTTAATAGTGCACAGATGGGGTAAGTGGAGGATTAAACAAAGGAATCAAAGTGATCTTACAGAACAATCTCGCTCTTTAAGACAAGAGCTTTGCTTTGCATTTGTAATAGAATTTAGCTAAAGGAAATTCTTTTGCTTTCATGGTTTTTTCTTTCTACAAACTAAAAAGAGAACTAATAAAAGTAACTTACATTTATTTCTCTTCTTTCCACATTCGTTCAAAGAAATAGACAAAAACCAGTCTGCCTTTGTCCCACTTAGCTCTGGTTTTGCCATAAAGCACAACAGGGCTTAAGGAGCTTAAAAGTCAACCAGACTTAAACAATAGATCACAGATCCAAGATACACATTTTATTTACAAACACTTTGAGCCCAATTTATCTAATTCCTCCACATCCCTAATTATTTGAGAAAATGGCACAGTAATTAAACACCATGATTCTTCAAGCTGAATCTTATTTTCTCCCCCCTCTTGAAGTTTTATTATTCTACAGACAGTAAAGTATGTAAGCCAAGTGACAGCAGAAAGGTCATACACTACTGTTTTAAAGGTCTACTTTTCTAAGGTCCAAATTTAGAGAAGTAAAGGGACTTGACCTAAAGATACAGTTACCATAGTATAAATATGCTCATCAGGATGATAATTTTCCTCACAGAATCACTAAAGAATCCTTCTGGAATCCTCAGGTTATACAAAGAAGGCTCTTCATTTAAAATAAGTACTTATTTAATCCAATGTACATCAGGCAATGTGGTTTAATACACAGAATTACAAGATCTTGGCTGAGAATGGTTGGGAATCTTCAGCTCTTGCCTGGGCTAAGCTATTTAAACCATGAGCTTTCCATATCTCTAAACTGAGAGCCTGAATGAGATGATCTTTAAAATCATTCCCAACTCCAAAATTTGTTGAGTTCAGGCACCAAAAGATAGCATTTTTAATTAAATAGAGAGAAAAAACTCCTTTTGTTTTGCCTGTAATTTTCTAAGTCTTTACCTTTCTACAATATTGGCCATATTTGAGAGGGGAAAAAGCTTATTTCCCACCCATCCTGCCCAGACTACTTTTAGATCCTAATATGAAAACACCATATTTAATTTATGACATCTATGTGTCTGGTCACAGAAATACCGTAATGCCCAAATTTAGCTGTGAGGCTCCACTGAAAGAAAAGGAAGCGAAAGAAAAGAAGTACACAAGCATCAGGCATACTAATACTTACCATTTTATACAAATAAAAACACATTTTAAAACTTTCTCCTATTTATACTTATTTCATAACACTTTCATATAGGCTGTTTCTGACAATTTGTGTAAATTTACAATTTCTTCCATTTTTTGCTTAAGTTCTTATTGTGATGCAGATTTTATATATAATAGAACTACTTTTCAAAAATATCAAGTGACAATCCACAATTTCATTTATTATCAAGCTCTACATTTCTAGGACGATGTTGACCGGTAGCAGGCTTTCAAAAAATGCCTTCTAGATTGTCTACTCTTGTAATGGTAACACTAAAGAATTTGTATCATGTAAAACATATCAGATGTTTCACAAAGTTAATTGAACCTAACATTTACTGTTGCTGTAGAAACAAAATAGCATCTGTCAGGTCCCTGTATACAGTTGAATTTAAAAGGTTCGTATGAAATCAGTTGGGCAGATATGAATAGCTTAAATTAAGATCAACTGCCATCTTCCAGTCATTAAGAAATTCAAAAGAGTATGATGGATGAAACCCTAACACCCAATAATGGATGAACCTTTCTTAATATCTAATATCTTCTAAAAACAGCTCACTAGACAAAGGGGCTGTGAATAATTTTCATCTTAACATTTTAAATGACAACACTTGCATTCCCAAGTCTCTTTTATGAACAAGTCATCATTATTCCTCAAATGACCTATTAATTTATTATAAATACTGCCCAGATGTTACAATACTTTGGTGGATTAATAGATTTTCCCCAAAACTTTCCCCTATGCTCTAATCAGTTTAAGGCATATCTGGGGATGAAAGGCTTAACGTTCCAGGGAGAACTCACTCACTTACAGAATGGGAGAAAAAACCATATATCTAAAAATGAAAAAAAAAACCAAAAAGAAGGGGGGAAAAAACCAAAAAAGAGGTAAGAGGCAAGAATTCTAGTGCCAAAGACTAAATATCTTTTTATAGGGTAAAAATGAATTAGGAGTCTTTATCTTTTTGTCTCTAAAAGGTGCAATTTTGATAATTAACAGGAAGACAACAGATATTTTACAAAGAGGATTGTGAAAAGCAAATTATTTTAGTGTGAATCACATTTACTAAATGGGACACAAGCAAAAGGTGCAGCAAAAAAGGGGTCCAATGATTAACTTCCTCCAGTCTGGAATATTATTAACCTTCACCTAGACAAATTATGTGATGCCTGAGGCCAGCTAACTATGATCAGAAAGGTACCATGTTGCCATTTTGTCTACCTGGACCCGGAGTGGCAAATAATCTTCACAGAGATCATCCCACAGCTCCTGCAGATCTGAAATCTCCAAAGGATAACTCACAGGTGTCTTGTAAAGGGGTTTCAAAGATCTGTTAAGGAAACCAGAACTAACTCCATCTGTCATGATATGGCCAGGCCTGGCTCCAGGTGGGCTGGATTTCACTGGAATAGGAAGCTTGCTCCCTCGGGGACTCTGGATGGGCTTATAATCAAGACCTTTAATCATGCTAAGAGCTAGCTCCAGCTTGTGGTGACACATATGCTGTGGAGCCTGTTCATCTGAACAGCAGTCACACTGTACAAGTTCCTTTGCACTTCTCTCAGTTTCCTCATCCTTTTGTTGTGGAGCACTAGCCTGGACACTTGCATCCAAAGATTCCACAGAAGATCCCGGTGTCCCTTCCTCCATGCTTTCTCCATCTGGAGGTACCTTTGTGCTTGGTAAGTCCGGTGGACCAACCTCAGACAATGCTGGTTCTTCAGTGCAGATGCTGGTGGACCACCTGGTAGAAGGGCCACACGAGATACTTCTGGCCACCTTTCGAGGCACCTTACAAACGGCTTCATAGTCAGAATCAGCAACCCGCAAAGCTGCACAACCACGGCATCTCCTGGGTCGGTTTCCAGGGCCTTCCGAAGCATGACAGCTGTGTAGCTCCTGAATCTGATCCTCATTTTCTATCCAACACTCAAACCCCGAATAGGCAAAGTCTTCCTGGAGCAGCGCAGAGTATCTTACATCGGGTAAACCGGAAATGTCAACCGTCCCATTCCCCGCCTTGGTCTCCGCGCCAGCGTCATCGTTATTCTTCCGATACATGCTAGCAATGCAGAACTTGAGGCGGTCCTTCTCCAGCAGCAGCTTCTGCAAACGCTCAATAGAAAGGGCTTCGATCCTGGCAATAACTGTGTCGAATCTATAGATCCGATCAAGCATGAAAGCACACTTGCTGCAAGCAAACTCGGCTTTGCCATCGCGAGAGACATCCTTGCCCAGGACGTGCGAAAGCAGAACCTGGAGGTTGAGCTTGGATGCAGTGTGGAAGATCCAGCGCCGCTGGTTTCCACACAGCTCCCGGGCACAGATCCTGCAAACCTCCTTCATCTTCCCTCCTAGCGGTTGCCGAGCTTCCCGGAGGCGACTGCTGCGCGGTGATCACTCACTGGCACTTGGTTGCGCTCCCTCTCCCGCCTCGGTGGCCTCTGGCCGGCATGGCACAGCCGGGTGGGGTCCCCACTCTGCAGGTGCGCACCTCTGCCACCCTCGCGCCGGCTGTGGGTACCAGAGTGGTCAGCCCCGCCCCTCGGGGAGGAGGCGGGCGTAGAAACGCCTCCGGGGGATGCTGAGCGACAGCGGCGCAGGCCGCGCGCGGAACCTGCCCTGTCTCCTCCAGCTGTCTCTCCCGCCAGCCGCCGCGTCCTCAACGTCCTCCCTTTCAGCAGGCTGAGTTCGCGGTACACTAGCGGCCGCCCGCTGCTGACGCAAAGACTCAGAGATGGAGGGCCAGGTTTCAAGATGGCGCCAGCAGCTCCGCGCCTGCGGCCACCGGCACGTTCCTCTGGGAGCTGTAGTCCGCAGGACGGCTCCCCGCTCTGCGCATGCGGACTGGCGAGTGTGTGCCCCTTACCCCAAATCCAGTCACTGCTCCTCGCGGTAGAACGCAGACCTGGCTCACAATGGGTACCGGGTGGAGAGCAGCATGGACGCTAACCGCTGCCACGCCGCTTTCATCTGTTAAGACTTCACCAAAAAAGCGCACCAGTTCCCTCGTAGATCCTCCCTTCTGCCCCTGGGGGATGTCCCGAGGCTCTGCGTGGGGAGGAGAAAGCCGATTCCCCTCCCTCCCTCTCCACGAGTACTGCCACGTACTCTGGATGAAGCAGCCTGGCAGCGCCACTAGGTACCGCTGCGCGCCGCCTCCCTCCCGCCTGCAGACCCACCGTTTCGCCCTACCCAGTTCACTGCCGGGATTAAAAGGCCCTGGGGCTGTGGTCACAGGCTGGGAGAAAGGGTGGATAAAAGCAGAGGGGGCAGGTAGGGCGGATTTTAGGAGGTTCGGTTCAACCTGTCCCTCGACCATTGGGAGTATCTAGAAAAGAAGACCTGTTTCTCCTCTCGCGATGTTTGAGGGCGAGGGGGTGGTTCAGCACCCCTGGATAATTTGCCGTTTTTTAGAAAAGAAATCAAGAGGGCACAAAGCAGTCACCTGAGAAAGAGTCCAACAGATACCACGTGACTGCAGCTTGTTAACCAAGATTTTGAAGATAATAAGAGAAAAAAGGGACTTTTTCAAGAATGTAGATACCTGAGAGTAGATTACCATCATCGAATTCTCTTTCAGGTTCAGGAAGACTGCAGTCTTTATTTTGGGGGTGGGAAGGGTAGACAAACACTAGAACAAAAGACCTAGTTTCCTTGAGTGAGTCCAGAGTGTCAGGGAGTGCTGCCCTCTGCAGAAATAGGGCTGGGAATTTCACTGACTTCGGCTAGTATCCTGTCTTATTCAACACCATGCAGTGTTGGGTATAGAACTTGTAATGCACACAAAAAGTAGGGGGAAGCTGGAGCTCTCTCTAGGTGGAATCCAGGTGCCAACGACCATTTATAATAAAGAATTTTCTCCCTCGCTTGAGAGGCATGCAAAAACCAGTTGGGAGGGGAAAACAATCCCAGAGATCAGCTGGAGTTCCCCAGAGCAGGACAGTTCCCAGTTACAATAATGCTAAATCTCACCAACTTGACCTTGTGAGCTAATAAGGCCAGCAACAGTCTAAATATTTCTGAACCTCATCTCCAGGACAGAGCCCATACTCCTAAGCTTGAAGATACCCAAATGCCTTCAATGAGAGCTCATAATAAACCAGCAAACTTCTTACTGAGGATTAAATGAGATGATTTGGAGGAAGTACTTTAACAATGTTTGGCTCATTAAATAATAGCTAATATTTGTTATTTTAATATTATAATAAAGGGACTATTTTAAAGTAATTTTAAAACTTTATGGGGGACTTCACACATAGATTGCATTGTTCTCTTATTTAATCACCAAAACAAAATCTTAGTAGCTCCATCGTGAGAGAGAAGGACTGGCCTTACAGCTTTGGGCTTCATAGGTTACACAACTTGGTATATGTGATTTCACCTAAATATGGATGTTCTGGCCCTAAAACCAAGAAGGTAAAATAGAGTTCCAAGTAAAACTCACTAGAGCTGCATTTTTGCCTGTGTCTAGGTATATGAGCTTCAAAGTCAGAAGAAATGAAACAATAGTCTAGAATACACAGCAAACTATAGATAGGCAAAGAGTTTCTGGACTCACCCTACTGACAGACAGACTGCCTGCCAGGACACTTACCCGCTGTACCCTGTCTTAAGTATTGTCCTAAAGAGCAGCAAGGACTCAAAGGTCCATGAAAGTGCCAATTAAGACATTAATCAAGGCCTCATCTTTGACAGTCAATGCAAGCCACATTTTTGCTATTGGGGAAAATACTCATGAAACAAAGTAATTAAGGAAACAAGCGCTCTTCAGGAGCAAATTCAAAATAATACTTTGCGTTATTCTCTATTCCTTAAGATTTTGCATCTGACCCACAGTCTCTAAATTTTACTAACAATATGTAGATAGCCTAGTGCACAAGTGCAAGTCAGTACAAACGCTGAAAAGACATTTCCCATTGAAGGATAAATATGCTTGCTATAAGTAAAGCTCAACATACTGAATGAGAGATCTATATATATCTAGGCTTCCAACAACAGATAGGAATAAACCACTCAACAATCAAAGAGAATCTTAAGATAGCACTCTATTCAGTCCTAGAGAAAATATTTAAAAACCATTTCTCAAGAAGTGGATAGTAAATTATAGTATTAGAACTAGTCCTAACATGATTATTTGGTATTATAAAATAATTTAATCCCAACTGAAAGATCACTGGTGTATAGATGACAAAATTTGAAAATAAAATTAAAAAATAAAACAGAAAAATTATGTGATAAATTCAGCACTTTATCAAGATCATCTTGGTCAAGATTTTATTTAACACTGGCTACCTATGGAGAGGCAAGAAAAATGGAGGGCTGAACAGGAACATTTACTTTTATTCTATATACAATGTATCCTTTGAATTTTTGGCAATGAATGTGTATTTACGTATTATTTAAAAAATTTTTAAAACAGAATATTCTATAGTTAAAACTAAGAATTGTGCCAATTTAACACACTAATATCAGAATCTAAGTGGTAAAACTTGAACCTAAAATGAGAATGTTTGTAATATATGTGTTAAATATTAGATATTATATATCTGTGGACAACTTATATAAACAATAGTTCAAAGGGGATATACAAGTTATTAAATAGTCATTATGTCTAGAGAATGGAATTATGGATACTTATTTTCTTCCTTCCTCATCTGCATTTTGTAATTTTCATTTGTAGTCTATAAATAAGCATGTATTGCATTTATGTTAAGAAAAAAAGTGTTACTAAGAAAAAAGTAGGATAAACACATTTTGGTATATTTATACAATGCACTATTAACCAGCAATAAAAAAGAATGAACTCTGATACCCACAACATGAATGAATCTCAAAAACGTGTTAAGAGAAACAAGCCATATACAAATCAGTACATCCTGGGGTTGGCCTAGTGGCATAGCAGTTAAGTTCACACGCTCCACTTCAGCTGCCTGGGGTTCACTGGTTCAGATCCCAGGCGCAGACCTAGGACCTATGCACTGCTTATCAAGCCACGCTGTGGCAAGCATCCCACATATAAGGTAGAGGAAGATGGGTATGGGTGTTAGCTCAGAGCCAATCTTCCCCAGCAAAAGAGGAGGATTGGCGGCGGATGACGTTAGCTCAGGGCTAATCTTCCTCAAAAAAGAAAAACAAAAAGAGGAGGAATAGCAACAGATATTAGCTCAAGGCCAATCTTCCTCACCGCCCCCCCCCCCCAAAAAAAGATAGTTTAAAACAGATTGCTGGGACCTACCTCCTAGAGTTTCTGATTCAGTTGCTCTGGGCTGTGGGCCCAAGAATTCCTAACAAATTCCCAGATCTTGCTGATGCTGCCGTCTGGGAACTACACTTTGAAAACTACTGAATTAGAACTATCCTAAACTGTATTCAGAAAAATCTCAGTCAAAAGATTAGAAGTTCTGCAGATAAATGGAAACACCCATCAATGATGAAGAACTAGTTACAAAATTGTTGAATTTGGAGAACTGTATCCCCATTTGGAATAAGATTCCTAAGTATTATTATGGTAGGGACGTTTGGCACTATCTCTATTTTGATCTCTAGATTGTGGGGCCTAAGAAATATCTCTTAGAACTGTAGCCACTTTTGTACCCCCTGTGTTGTAATGTTTCTAAGACCTAATTCTGAGCTGGAAGGGAGTTTCCAAAAGAATCTGAGAGGTGGAAAATCCCCTTGTCCTAAACCAGTTGCATTAGGTTTCATTGCCCTAGTTATGACATTGGAAATAGCTGTTCTAATTACTAAAAACTATGCCAAAAAAAAAGAAGAGATTCTGGCAGAGAAGTTAAAGCAGATGAGGAAATGGAAGAATATCAAAGTAAAGCCCATTGGGATTTATGGTAACACCACAAGCATGTGCATGATTTCCCTGTGCTGGTTGGAAATCTTTAAGAAACCAGAAACAATTATGCTTTGCATTAACTAATAACACAGCATTTCGAAACACTCGTTTGAAAGCCAGGAGATTTCCAGTTCAACTACAGATTGCCTTAATAGGGCTATCAGCAGAATACATCTTAAAATAGTAAACAAGAGTCTTTCAAGTTAAGTTATTAAATACCCATAGCTGTTGAAGTGAATTTTAAATTATACGTTAAATCAATCGACCAATGAGCCAGAATCTATGCAATCTCAGTATGTCTTTTCTCTGTCTTCAGTGAGATTTCAGTTTATTTGAAGGGGAGAAAATGTGCATACTATGATTAAAACAATTTATTGGTAAACTAAATGGTACTGATTTGAATTCAATGTCAGTGCACGAAAGTTGAGATTAGTATGGGCTAATATAGTTGAAGCGGGTAAGAGTGGCACTTGAGATGGGTCTTAGAATGAAAGAAACAAAGGAAGGGACTCCAGAAAAAGAAAACAGCATCAGCAGAAGTCTTGGAAAGTTCGGTTTAAACACAGTGCTAGGCTGCAGCTAAGGGGAGATGCTGGAGATTTTGTTTGACCTTTGAATGACCAGGTTCATCCTACGCCATACATCTTATCCGCTATAATTGCTCATTCAAAGAGCGTGTATGAAGGGCCAGCTGTAAGCCAGACATTCAGCTGTGGTACTATGGAGGGCCTTGGCAACTAAAATTTGGTTAATGTTTGGCAAAGGCAAAAGAATTTGGACTTACTGTTATGGCATGATGAAAACTTTATTTTAGGAAGATGAGCCAGGCACTTGGATGGATTGGAGTTTCAGGGAGAGATTATGGGATGGTTATGGGAAGACCTGCTAAAAAGCCACTGCAATTATTCATATGTGGGTAAGAAAGGTCTGGTGTGGAAATGGAAAAAAAGTGGTAAATATGAGAATCATTTTGAAGGAATGAAAAGCAGGACTTGATGACATACATGCAGAGAGGATGAAGGAAAAGAAAGGGTTAAAAATGGAGCTAAGGTTTTTGGTCTGGAAGACTGATAGAAGAAATGGTCTAAATGAACAAAAATGTGGGAGTCGGAAGAGTCCATTTAGAAAAGTGAAAAATTTTGACTGGGGACATGCTGAGTTTAGGCGATCGAGAAAACTAATGGAAAAACTAAGTGGAACTCTTCTGCAATCAAAGCACACGTAAGAGGGAGACAGAATCTCAAGAATGAGAGGGATGCGGGCCAGCCCGGTGGCACAGTGGTTGAGTTCGCATGTTCTGCTTCGGCAGCCCGGGGTTCATCAGTTCGCATCCTGGGTGCAGGCCTACGTACCACTGATCAAGCCATGCTGTGGCAGGTGTCCCACATATAAAGTAGAGGAAGATGGGCATGGATGTTAGCTCAGGGCCAATCTTCCTCAAAAAAAAAAAAAGAAGAAGAAGAAGAAGAATGAGAGGGATGGTTAACACGGTCAAAAGCTAGAGAGAGATCAGCAAGAGAGATGCGGTCAGGCATATTTTCCGTAACAGGGTTGATTTGGCAACTTCAGAGTTGTTACCTTTAATTCCTCAGAATCATTCCCTGTCAAGCCAGACACTAAATTCTTTCCAATCCTTTTTCTGAACATCTCTTGCATGTTGAGAAATGTTTCTTAACATTTTCACTACACTTTTCATTTCAGGTTCTTGAAACCTGAATCACGTCACTGTGAAAGATGACATGAGTGGAGCCATATTAAAATAGAGCCAGAGCAGCCATTTCAGAGGAATTGCCTTGCATGTCTTGTTTTATCTTGTAAACTGGACCAAACCACTAGCGTTCCAAGAAGTCAGTAAGGACAAGAATATCCTGTCTGTAAGGACTGATGAAATTGGATTTTGCTGATGACAGGATTACTAACCAATCATTGAAGTACAAGTCTAGCCTTTTCCGGAAGATCAACCTCAGTTCAATCCATGAAGTACAAATCTAGCCTCACCTTACCCAACACCAATGAACATTTCTTTAACACAACTCACCTCATCCTCCCTTTTTCCCATAAAAACCCTAAGCCCCTCTCCTGTAATCAGGACACTATTTGGGTTTCTACCTGAATCTGTGCTCCCTCAATTACAATTATTTGATCCCGAACAAATGCTTTGCCTCTTAAACTGGGTTCTGTTTGTGTAGGTTGACATCACACAGCCCTAGAAGCTTACCCCTCTAATCATTCTGCACACTATTTCCAGGACATTCATAGTAAAGATCCATCATTGTCCACTACCTATTGGATGAAACCCAAAACCTTAGCTTAGCACTTAAATATCTCTACAAAAATATCCTAATCTACTTTTCAGCTTCATCTCCTACTTCTTATCTAACCAGATAGTGACAGGGTAAATTTTTGGATTTAAATTTGTTTTGTTACCCGTACACCCGTCTCCCTCTTTTCTGGTCTAATGGTCAGGCCCTTAGCAGTCCCTTGACTAAGAGTTTTTGAAGGGTAAAGAGCAGAGGCTGAAGTCAAATGCATTTCCTGACTCTTAAAAAATTCTAAACCAAATGAGAAGATTAAGCCAAGTGTCCCAGGGGGGAGAGGAGAGAGAGAAATGTCTTTGAGGTCAATAAAAGAAGAGAGAGTGAGCTTTCACCCAGATGGGGAAGAGACTGGGGGTCAAAGAGTAACAAGGACCCACCTCCATTCCATATCAGTGCCCTGGGGAGGCAGCAGGCCCTGGGGGGAGAAGGCAATGGGTGACTTGGACAGGCCAGACTCTAGGTCAAGGGGTTCTGCTCCAAAAAGATTCCAATGTAGCAAGCTGTTAGTGTTGGCAGAACCATGAGTGCCAGGGCATGGGTGCTTCAGTGGTGGGTCAATGATGAGAGTGGTCTCCTTAATGCTTTGGCACCTGATAAAACCTAGAGACCTTCACCTTCACGTAACTGAGAGAGTGGGGAGGAGGAAGTACCAAATGGATGAAATTTAATTTCCCACCAGCCTGATCAGGATAGGGACTCAGGGTAACATTAAATTGATTTAAACAAAGTAAAGAAATGTGCTATTTCCTGCATAACTGAATTTGTGAATTCAGAGTAAGACTCATACCCGCTACAAAACTTTTGTAGGTGTTCACTGAGGCTCAGTCCTAGACCCTTTTCAGCTCTTTCTTTTCATTCTCTTTCAGTGTCATCTCATCCTTTCCTATCTTTATACCAGTAACTTCCAAATTTATATCTGTGATATGGTGATTTATAGTAAGAAACATACACAACCAGAGGCACTCACAACTAGGATATACAACTATGTAGTGGGGGGCTTTGGGAAAAAGAAGAAAAAAAAAGAAGATTGGCAACAGATGTTAGCTCAGGTGCCAATCTTTAAAAAAAAAAAATGAAATATATATTTGGTGTCCATCCTGTTTCTGGCACAGAGATCCTAAAACCCTTGGAATTTCCTAAGTGATGAGAGTGGCAAAGGTTTTTGTTATATTAATGAAGTGACTTTTAGAATGCCCTTAGGTCACCTAAGGGCTGGTTTCCAGAGAAACCAACCACATGATTAGTAGGTTGGAACTTTCAGTCGCCTTCTACCCCACTCCCCACCCAACTTCCGGGGAGGGGGAGAGTGACTGGAGGTTGAATCAATCACCAGTGGCTAATGATTTAATCAATCATGCCTATGCATAAACACCCAAAAGGACTGGGTTTGCAGAGCATCCGAATTGGTAATTCTGGGAGAGTGGCCTGCCTGGACAGGGTGTGGAAGCTCCATGCCCCTTCCCACATACCTTGCCCTATGCATCTCTTCCATCTGGCTGTTTCTGAGTTGTAACCTTTTACAATAAACCGGCAATCTAGTAAGTATAATGTTTTTCTGAGTTCTGTGAGCTGCTCTAGCAAATTAATCAAACCCAAGGAGTGGATTGTGGGAAGCTCTGATTTATAGTCAGTTGGTCAGAAGTACAGGTAACAATCTGGACTTGCAACTGGTACTGAAGATCTAGGAGGAGGTTGTTGGAACCGCCAGTTGGTCAGAAACACAGGTGGTAACCTGGGCTTGCGACTGGTGTCTGAAGGGGGCGGGGGACAGTCTTGTAAGACTGAACCCTTAACTTGTGGGATCTGATGCTATATCTGCATAGATCATTTCAGAAGTGAGTTGAATTCTCAGATGCCAGTAGGTGTTGTGTTGTGTGGGAAGCCCCACCCCCCATCCCACCCCACCCCAAAACACATGTTGGAAATGGTGATCAGAACCACTAAAAGAATATCTTAATCTCAGAATTCTCCTCTGAGTTCAACTCTCAAATAGCCAATTACTTATTTGTATTTGCATATGTATGTGTCAGAGACATCTCAAAATTACCATAGGAATGACTGAACTCTTGATTGCCATCTTCCCCTTACCTATAGTGCCTCCCCCTCCTTCCTCCTAAGTCTCTATTAGGGTCAACAAACTGTGGACTCCGAGCTAAATCCGGTCCCCATCTGTTTTTGTAAATAAAGTTTTATTGGAACACAGTCATGCCAAGTCCTTTATGTATTGTGTATGGCTGTTTTTGTGCTACAGTGGCAGAAATCTTATGACCTGCAAAGTCTAAATTATTTACTATCTTTTTTACTACCTTTTGCAGAAATTTACCTTTTTACCACCTTTTACAGAAAAAGTTTGCCATTCCCTGCTCTTTGTTTTCTTCAATATACTTATCACACTTTGCAATTACTTGTTTGTTTGTTTTATTACTTGGTTATCTGTCTCCCTTATTAGAATGTAAGCTCCCTTAGGGGAAGGACTCTGCCCTTCTTATTCTTACTATTTATAAGCACTCAATAAATAGTCATTGACTGGAATATATGAATGAATGAATGAATGAATGAACTGTTTATTATATCTTAAAATTTTATTTCACCCTTTTGCCTTAGCACAAAATTTCCTTTCCTGGTTGCACTCTGACTCATATTTAAGTAATAGAGTTCCATAACAACTAGTCCCCTCAACTTCTTTCTCCTCTACTCTGTCTTCATTCCAGATTAATCTTTCCAAAACAGATCTCAGATATATCACTTTTCTATACAGTAACCTGGAGACCTAATGACTTACTCATCAATCATAAACTTCTTAACCTGCCATCTAAGGCCCTCTGACTCTAGCTTCACCCTATTTTTCTAGCCTAAACTCACTGTCCCCTTACATATATTCTATTCCAACTACTACTTCCTTATACTGAATTTCCCTACCTCTTCATCTCATCTACTTGGAATATTCTTTCTAACATGACCACCTCCACCTGTCAAAATCCTACCTGACCTTCAAGTATTTTCTTTAAGCTGCCTTTCTTAATTCCCTCAAAAGACATAGCTTTCTCTTCTTTGAACTTCCAAAGCACTTCTTGCACCTACAGTAATTTGTGTCATTTCTCCATATTGCCTTCTTTCCATTAGCTGGTAAGTGCCCTTAAGAAGAGGAACCATACCTACTTCAGCTTGTTATCTTCTGAGGTCCTTAGAACAGTATGTTCTTAGATCTATTAAATAATCATTGAAGGAGTGAATAAATTGATGCCTTTCCTTTTCATCTCTTATTAAAAATTCTACTCATTCCTTACAGATCAGAATCTCCGCTGCCCACTCCAGCCCACGATGATTTTTTCCTTTCTCTACTGCCTTGTATTTTGTTTCCATCAGACTTTCTTACCTTCCAATTAGATTGTAATCTCTAGAAGGCAGACACTAAACCTTATACATCTTTGTGTTCCTCTTCCTTCATCTAACAGTACCTTGTGCATTGTAAATGCTCAATAAATATTTTCAATGAGGCTGTAGAGAAACCCCTTATTTTTCAACCTCATTGCTTCTCCAAGGGGTCAGAACTATGATTATCTTAGCTAATAAGGCCTGTTTCTGAGATATGTTACCAATGAAGGTTATGTCTGGGAGACAGCGATGTTGCATGGGAATTTGTACATGAGTCTCCAGCTTCAACATTCATCAGCTTAAGAAGGAGATACTGAAAAGCTGCTCTAAAAATAATCTTACATGAAGTTGGCTGGAGCTGCCTGAGCTACTAATCCCTGCAAGGTTTCCAGTCTCTGCCTTGAGCATTCAGAGCGCATTCTTGCCTGAGCCTCCACTCCACGGCAGATCTCTCCATGGTAACGCTGAATGTTTGCTATTTTAGGAAATATGCCTTACTGCATGCAGCGCTATTTACATTAGGCGCCAAACCAGCCTTAAATGCAATGGCTTGAGTGTCTGCTGCTTTGTGTGAGTAGGAAGGTCCTGATTGCTTAATGGATGCCTCTCCCTAATGCTGTTGTCCTGTTTCATTTTTTTAGGCCAACCACCGTGTAATTACATGTTAATAAATATTGGGGGGAAATAGAAAAAAAAAAAAAAGAAAGAAAGAAAGTAAGAATGCCTCCAGACCTTCCTCTGCAAGTACATTACTTCCCCCTGCCTTCACACCCTCCAGGTCTGGTTTCATTTAAAAGCTTCTTTGAGATGAAGCTTCCACCATTCTGTAGAAGGGAATAATATCAATAACTGGAACAATTGTCAGCTTTCCCTTGCAACCTTATGGATACTTTCACTAACAAAGAGAAAAACGCTCTTGGGGCTGGCCCCGTGGCCGAGTGGTTAAGTTCGCGCGCTCCGCTGCAGGCGGCCCAGTGTTTCGTTGGTTCGAATCCTGGGCGCGGACATGGCACTGCTCATCAGACCACGCTGAGGCAGCGTCCCACATGCCACAACTAGAAGAACACACAACGAAGAATATACAACTATGTACCGGGGGGGCTTTGGGGAGAAAAAGGAAAATAGTAAAATCTTTAAAAAAAAAAAAAACGCTCTGTAAACTTCACTTTCGTAGATTTTCAGAGTCCCTAGTAAAAAAGATATAGATAAGCTACTGCTGCATGACAGCTATATCAAAAAGCTCCTGAGCACTCTGATCCCTACACCACGCTGTCGATCTGTCTGGACATGGGAGACTGGAAGCAAACATGGAAGGTTGTCAATCAGTGGCAAGCCAAGTTTTTGTTGTTCTGTGAAGCTAATTATATCATAGAAGTTCATGAGTATTGTGCAAGTACACTCCAGCTAACATGGATGCTGTACAATGCTTTGGTAGAATGGAAAAGGAAAACAGCTAGAAGGGTAGTAAAATCAATCCAGTCAAATGATCTTTATCAAAACTATCTTATTTGAGAGAATGAAGGCTCTGAAGTGAAACTTCCTGTACTCAGAGATTATACCCCAGTCTGGACTTTCATACTGGGATCACATCAGAAATCCTTGTTTATGGGAGGTGGGGTAAGATGAGTATTCTTCACTTGGACAACTCAAACCCAGCAGCATCAGATTGGTGAGTTCTCTTTCTTCTAAAGCCCAACAGTGGTATTCCCAGTTGTGAGGGGTGGGGAGAGGAGGAGGAAGTAAATCAGTACTCAGAAGTCAAGCTTCTTCATCCTCCAACACCTGTAAGGGATCCAGGGCTGGGAATGGCTTTGCTGGGGATAAGGAAGTTCTTCAGTCTCTGCAGGGCAGGCCCAGAGGTGAGAAATTGAACTTGTTCCTTCCACACTGTAGGAGTGTGGCTCCTGTGTTGAGAAGTGGCATGGCAGACAAGCTTTGAGCATAACACAGTAGAACTAAGATGCTGCTACTGTTAGCAGACAAGGGTAACACTCACAGCAAAGGCTTCCGGTGTCACAAATGCAAGAGTTGCCACACATTACTGTACACAAAGAGGGGAGATGAAGTACTTTATAATTGGTTTTATAATATTCTTTACCTTTACCTAATTTACAGAAGGGACTAGAGGAAGCAGTTAATATCTATGTCAAACTATGATTTGCTATCTCAAGAGGTAACATCAATTATCTGGTCAGTCAATCTTTAGTCTAAACAACCACCAGGATTGCTTTTCTAAAATGCAAATCATAAGCTTTTATTCCCCTTGCTTAATGTTTTTTCTTTTTTAATTCTTCATTGCATACACGACATCCTTATCTCAATATTCATGGGACTTTCCTACTATGAATGTATTTTATCATTCTCCAAAACTTATCATATATTTGGTAATATTGATTACTGCCAATTCCTTAACTATGTTCCACACCACTGTATATATTGTTCCCCTGCCTAGAATGACCTTCTCCTAGTTTCTGCCTGGTGTACTCAGCCTTTAAGACCCCAGATCAAGGGTGACTTCCAGGTAAGCCTTTCTCTGATTTCCAAAGGTAGAGTTAATCCCTCTCATCTTTGGGTCCCTTTAGCACTATACGTATATTTCTCTCTCATCATTTATCACCCTGTGTCAGTTCTTTGTTTACATACCAATCTCTTATTGGACTGTAAACCCTTCAAAGGCTAGGACTCCCAAGACCAGTCATTCTTACTGAGCAACTGTACCATATCCTAGAGTGTGTTTTGGAAATTTGTGGGGGTGTTTCTTATTTTTCTTGTCCTCACAATGATGAGTGGGGCAAGGGGTGTGAGATAACTTGCAATGGACAGAACAAAGCATTGTTCCAAAATCTGAATGACTTTCGATTGTTCCACTGGGCACTGATGGAACTCACAAAATTGTTTATATAATCATCTGAACCTAGGACTTAATTCTCTTGTATATATGAACACAACATCAATATACCCTGAATTTCCCACAAATTAAACTGGTATGTAATTCAAGGGAGGGCTGTTTTATTGTATTTATTTAATTAATTAATTAAATTTTTTTTTTTTTTTTTTTTTGAAATTTACCAAGAGTTTTTCACCTTGGCACTGTCCCTTGCTCATTACTAATGCCATTGCCCCTTGCCATGTTTGGATTGCCAACATAACATGCCTGGATCAGATTGCATTTGAACTGTGACATTCACAGTGATTTCCCATACAGGTAAAAGTACCTGACTATTTCTTTATATCTTTTAATACAGTTGTGCCCAAGAATTTACATATTTAAATAAATATTACTTTATTATAAATTAATCTCTTTTTAGGTTTCTTATATTTCATTATCCACCTCACAGGGTTGCTTTGAGGCTTAAATTAATTTGAGTTAATATATAAGGTATTTAAAGAAGTGTGTGGCACATAGAAAATGCTACAAGATATTCTGATGTTATTACTACAGAAAAGTTGTTGAATATTAATTGATAAATATTTTAAATTACATTTGAAATAGATATTTAAGAAATTCCATGAATTCACTTCTACATTTTATATTATAATAATCTGAATCATTTGAATGTGACTAAATGTTCCCAAGATGTTATAGAAAGTGCTTTGATATTCCCTTTTGTCTAGGAGATTAAAGTGAGATATAATTCCCATCATGACCAATTGGCCCTGAACAGTTCACATTCCCTTGTTATTGCTCCTGAGCAAAAAACAAAAATGACAATTTTGAGTTTGGTCTTTGCCTACAAAATGGTTTTTCTATGCTCCAGGCTAACAGGTCCAGAGGGAGAATTGTGACGATTAATCTCACAAATAAATAACTGCTATACTTATTAATTTTGTCTTTGTCTTTTGTAAGACAAAGGTAGTTATAACGTGAGTGAAGTTTGCAATATCTGACTCATTGACTATGTCCTTATAGCCTAATCATTTTAAGAATAGCTCTCTTTCAGGTTCTTCATATGGACAATGATAATAGTAGTTACCATGTTTTGAGCAATATCCTAGGCACTTCTTATCTATCATTTCTGCTCTTTACAAATAGCTGAACATTAAGTATTTTTATCCCTATTTTACAGAGGAGGAAACTGCACTCGGAGGGGTTGTGTAATTTGTCCCAGGCCATGTATATAAAAGTGTTGACACTGGTATTCAAATTCCAAAACCTGAGCTCATTCTTTCATCCCACTTTGCTTCTCTAGTTAAAATCCAGGAGACTTCATACTAGAATCAGTTATTGAAGGATCAGATTCTTTCTCTAAACTTGGACTTAACTGTATCCTTCCATAAGGCAATCTGTACCACTTGAGTATGGCTAAACGTTCCCAAGATATTATAGAAATCATTCCAACATTTCTTTTTGTATAGGCCACAGAATATAAGATAGAAACACAGTGACCAAAACCATGTCCTTTCTTTTGGAATCTGAACACACACTGGGAGAAGAAGGAAGTTTTCAGAGGATTATCTGGATGCTTGCTAGAAGGCTGCATTCTCTGCCAGGCCTCTTTGGGCTGTTTTAGAAATGATAATATACAATAATTGTGTGCACACTGGGCAGTACTTAGTGCCTAATTATTTTCTTCATACGGCACAGACCAAAAGGGAGAAACTAGGACATGAGCTGTGGGAGGCTTTCTGTCCTCCACATCTGAGAGGACTTCCTGTCAGAGGTCCCCTGTGACACAGCTTTCCAACTTGGGTGTTCTAGCCAGTGTGCCTCAGAGTGGCCCATCCTTGTGCTGAGATGCCATCCCCTCAGCTCTCAGATGGTAGATGGGTCCCGAGGTAGACACAGGCAATCAGTCCAACCATGACCAGCCTCAGTCACTTGCTTCAGAGTACCACAGACACACAATAATTTCCTAAGAAAATGAACTTTCTATGAAAGAGGTTAGGAAACACTGATTTACAGAATTAATAGCTCAATATGATCAGATTTATCAGTGTACAAAGAGTTGGGTAATAATAATAACCGTAAATTTTTAGAGGTACCAGGCAACACTAAAGAAGCATATCAATTTAGTACAATTAAGGTGACTTGATACATTTCTTTTTTCTACCCATGCAATGTTATTATCCTCTGGATGCTGTATTTATCCTTGTTCTAAGTATTCCTCTAAAATAGAATATAAATAATTTAGTCTCTCTGAAATTATAATCTTTCTGTGCTTCAAGTCTGTTCTGAAAACTGATAGCAGACCAATTTCCCTCATCAGGATTGCAAATATTGAACTACATATGCCCACTTCGGTGCTTACCAAAGATACTGATGAAAATAAGTATGTGTTCAAAATATATCTGTATTTATGATCTGTAAATATAAAACTAGAGCAATAGGGGCCGGTCCCATGGCCGAGTGGTTAAGTTTGCACACTCCACTTTGGCGGCCCGGGATTTAGCAAGTTCAAATCCTGGGCACAGACCTAGCACCACTCATCAGGCCATGCTGAGGCAGCATCCCACATAGCACAACTAGAAGGACCTGTGACTAGAATATACAACTATGTACTGGGTTGGCGGGGGCGGGGGGTTTGGAGAGAAGAAGAAGAAGAAAGAAAAAAGATTGGCAACAGGCATTGGCTCAGGTGTCAATCTTTAAAAAAAAAAAAAAACTAGAGCAATAGGGTGATTTTATTTCAGAATTTACCTGAGTAATATGTCTTTCAAAGTGCTCACCTCGGGGACTATAGACTTTTTCCAATGATGCTGGACTCATTATAATAGAATGGCAGAACTATAGGAGACTTTGGAGATTCTTCAGGCTAATTTTCCCATTTTATACATATGGAAGGTGAGAAGTGGTGTATCCACAGTCACAAGTTAAGAAAGAAAGAATCAGGATAGAAACCCAATTCTCCCAATTCCCAGCCAAGTTCTTTCTAATTAAAAAATGTTGTGGAATCTTTTCAAGAGTCCTTTCAGAAACCTTCCATATATCTCAATAGGTATCTTGGAAAAAGCCTATGAACTTTAAGTTTTACTCATCTCTGTCAAATTACACGCATACACATCATTGCCTGAGTTTGTTAACCAGAGCTTTCCAACCAAAATGGAGCCACGTCCAAGAGGATTACAAGTGTGGCCAAGGTAGTGATTTCCTCTGCCCTCATTGTGGCCTAGGCACCCAGGCTGGCCCTCTCCAAGTGAGAAGCTCCACCCATTTACCACTACACCTTATAAATGTTATCATTTGCTATTCGTACTGTGACACAGGAAAGGTTGGGAAGCACCACTTTAAACATTCTTCTCACTGCTCTTTCTATCCTGACTCCAACCTTTGTATCTGTGAGCCAATAAATTAAACTGTGCACGTTTTGCTTTATCACTGGTCTAAGACCTGTAAGAATACCTGGTAATTGTCTATATTGTTGAAGCACAGGCATATTCTTAGAGTTCCTTTAGAAAGTATCTTTTTAGTAAATTAAAAGTTGAGTGGAGGAGGGGAGATCCCTCTGAGGTAACCTCCAAGAACTACAATATCCATCGATGCAATTATTTTCACAGCAGTGAGGGTTCCCTCTTCAATATTAAAACCACATTCCATGTTCTGTATAGTTATAAACCACTCAGTGTGGTAGGCAGAATTCTAAGATGGCCCCGTGATCCCCAGCCCCTGGTAGCCACACCTTTGCATAATCCCCACCCTTTGAGTGTGGGTGGGACCTGTAACTCGCTTCTAATCAATAGAATATGGCAAAGGTGAAGGAATACCACTACATAGTTATGCTATGTTATATGGCAAAAGTTAAGGAATGTTGCAGATGTAATTAAGGTCTCTACTCAGTTGAATTTAAGTTAATCAAAACGGATAGTATGCTGGTGGGCCTGACTTAATCAGGTAAGCCCCTTAAAAGACTGTCTGGAGGTGAGAGAAGCAACAGATACTCTTTTTCTCTCTCTCACCACTGCTGGCTGTGAAAAAGCAAGCTGCCATAACTTCTACAGCCACAGAGAAATAAATTCTTCCAAAATCCTGAGGGAGCTTAGAAGCAGATCATTCCCTCAGTGAGGCTCCAGATAAGAAAGCAGCCTGGCTGACACCTTGATTTCAGACTTGTCAGGCCCTGAGCAAAAAACCCAGCTAAGGCATGCCTGGACTTCTGACACACAGGAACTGTGGACAAACAAATGTCTGTTGCTTTAAACACCTAAGTTTCTAGTAGTTTGTTACACAGTATAGTCACACACCACATAATGATGTTTCAGTCAATGATGGATGGCATATACGACAGTGGTCCCATAGGTTAGTACCAAAGAGCCTGTGTGTGTAGTAGGCTGTACCAGCTAGGTTTGTGTAAGTACACTATGATGTTCGCACAACCACAAATCGCCTGACTCACTTCTCAGAATGTAATGCTGTTGTTAAGCAGTGCATTACTGTAATGGATAACCAATACACTTACATATAGAAAGGAGTAGGGCTCGTGAAAGCATGAAGTAAGAGCCTCAGGAAGCACAGCCCAAACCTCACCTGCACTTCCATGCTAGTTGGCTCCTCCAACAGATGTAGCAGTTGTTGCTTCTCTTGAGATAGCTGTTCTACAAGCTTCTCCTGGGCAGCCAGGCTCTGACTCAGTTCTTCAATTCTTCTGTAGCAAAAAAAAAAAAAAGTAAGAACAACAATCATAGTCAGGATACCATTATTATCTTTATATTTCAGCCCACTCCAAAGACTGCATGGTCCACTAGAGTACTTTTTGGGTCACTGAACTCTTTGATACTTTTCTTCAGTAAGCCATGTATTCTCTGCCCCAGCCGCCAAATATACACACAAATGACTTTTTGCTTACATTGTAACTGGGTTCATAGACCTCCTGAAGCCAAGCTATGGATCTATCAACCATAGGTACGTAACTCTTGGAATAAGGGCTCAGAAGTTGTGTTTTTTGTTGTTGTTGTAATTGTTGTTCCATTCAAGAAACAATTATTGGGTAACCATTATGTACACTCAATACCCTCTACCAGGTACTGGGAATATAAAGTTGGAAGAGGCACAATCTCTGCTCTGTAGAAACTTAAATTCTTTTGGTGTGTGTGCCAAGGGTTTGGGGAGTGGGAAGACAGCTATATATAAACAAATAACAGTAATAGAATGTAATATGTGCTACCATTCCAGAGGGATATACCATATAGTACATTGGGGCTGCATGGAGTTGTAGGAAGAAAGATAAAGAAGAAGTGATTCATTTGACATGGAAGAGTCTGGGAGAAGTGTAGCAGAAGCGATTATGAAGCCTGGGTTATCTTCCAGGCTTGGAGGGAGGAGCGTGAACAAAGGAATAGGCATGAAGATACAATATATTTGGGGAAGAGTCACTGGAAGGGGAAAGAGGGAAAGACTGGAGGAAAGAGAAAATGGCTGGAGAAGAGGCTGGAAATTTGGACCAGGATTAAGTTGTAGAAGACTGTGCATGCTGTGCTGAAGTATGCAAACCATTTGTTCAAATCAACAGTTATTCCTCATCTACTATGTGCAAGGCATATCTTGCTGTTTCTTGTAAGTCTTAGAGTACTGGAGACACCTTTCCTTAGAAAACGTGCTGGTTCTAGATGAAATGTTTCCAATTGTTATTATTCCTGTGTAAGTGTGTAAGATAATGATAGCACCTTGGGAGGAAAATAGTTTGGCAGAAAGGTAAAGGGTACCAGAAAATCAAGTAGGAATCTCATAGGCAAATTACAAATTCACTTAGGGTATGAGGATTAGCTAAGATTTGGGGATGAGAAAGAACTTTAAAAACTTAAAAACATTATACAAATACAGGCTGTAATGATAACCATGATGATGAATGTGGCCTCTATATCAAATTCCCCATGGGATCTGTGCTAGAACGTCTCTACTATTCTCAAGGCTCACCTCGCTCATCCCTTTGACCCTCGGTCTCTACAGATGATCTGCTCTCCTACTTTGCAAAGCTGTTGAAGGCCATCTGATATGAACTCCCTCAATTTATTTGTCAGGTACACATATGTTTTCTGTTCTTTTTTTTCCCTTTAGTTTAATAAGTGTTTATTAGGATACAGAGATGAGATAGAGTCTCAGGGAATCTAGCAGGGAAGATCTGAAAGAAAATACACCACCACCCTGAGAAGTGTGCAATAATGGATGCATATATAAAACAAAGCAGCAAGAGAGAGACTTAATTCTGCTGTCACAAAAGCCTTCACAGAAGTGACGACTGATGCCTTAGTGAGTTTTGAGGAAGGAAGAGGAGTTTGCCAGGAGGGAAAAAGACAGATGTTTCCCATAGAAGAAAGAGCATGAGCAAAACTCTAGAGACCTGACATAGCACTTTAGGCTTTTGGAGCAGTGAGGCCTCAGGGTTTGGATTCCAGCAAAGCCTGAAACCATGTTACATAAGTCTCTAAATACCAGTTCCTTCATTTACAAAATGTAATAACCCCTATCTCATGGGATGGTTAGGAGAATTAAACAAGAATGTGAAGTACTCGGCTCACTGTGTAGTAATTGCTCAACAAGCCTCAGTCATCATTATTATTACTTGTCCAGCATCACTGAAGTGTGACGGGGTCGTGGTGGGGGATGAGTCTGGGAGAAATCAGGGCTCAGATCATAAAAGGCTTTGATGTCCATGTTAAGGAGAATGGATCTCTCCTGAAGATGGTGAAGAGTTTTTAAACGGCTCTTCAATAACATGATCAGATTTGTGTCTCAAGAAGCTCACGTAGGTCATCGTGTGTATATTGTGTGTTTTTCACCTATTCAGTTAAAAATCACTAAAGACTTTTTATGCCAGTGTAGTGTCATGCATCTAAGAGGCTAAATTATTTGTCAATTTGATATTGTTGAATTTTCCACTTCAAAACAGCTCTGAATTGTTAGATTGGGATGAAATGGAAAAGAGCAAGACTGGAAGTAAAGAGAATAGGAAGGTGCTGCAGTAACCCAGACAGGGGTGGTCTCGGCAACTGCCCAAGTGCCCTTAGGAGAACATTCAAGTTCCTTATGATGGCAAACAAAGCTGGCACAATCAGACCTCTATTCTCAGGGCAGCTCACCTCTCACTAGTCTTCCCTGGCCCGTCTGCTCTAGTTCTGTAGAACTATTTGCAGGTCTCGAAATATGCCCTTCCCTGTGTCTCCCCTCCACGGTTTCTCCTTCTGCACAGAACACTTCCCTTCCCCACCCACTTCCTATGCTGTTTCTTCTAACTCCTATTCACTAGTCAAAACTCAGCTCAGATTTCACCTCCTCCAGGAAACATTCAATGGCACCTTGCTCTTTTAGTATGGAATAGATGACAAGCCTAGATGTCCCCAGAGTATAGCATGTTACTTCTATCAGAGAACTTATTAAAATCACCTAACATGTTTCTAGATGAGAGGAGCTGGGTCTTTCTTCTCTGTAACCTTAGTGCTTAGCCCAGTGTCTGGCATGTGGCAGGTACTCAATAAGAGTACGGAAGAGAATCCACATCTCCTGCTTGCCACCATCTGACCGTTGTTCTGCTTATACCTACTGAAGCCTCCTGATTGTCCACAATTGAGTTCTGT
The DNA here is from genome assembly GCF_041296265.1 of Equus caballus. Classification (NCBI taxonomy): domain Eukaryota; kingdom Metazoa; phylum Chordata; class Mammalia; order Perissodactyla; family Equidae; genus Equus; species Equus caballus. The sequence continues at coordinate 54,733,268 of NC_091688.1, forward strand.
TAATGGATACGATTGAAGACTGAACCCTAAAAAGAAATTCTTTGATGTGGGAGCCATAAAGTCTTGAAAATGGTGAAGGCCCAGGGTAAGTCCTTAAAAAGGAACAGTGCAGCTGCTATATGCTCTCAAAGCCTCGAGAACAGACAAAAGAAAGTGACAGTAGAGCACCAAAGGCACCTACCTGTCTCTCTGGGCCAGGGCCTCCATGTGTTGATCCGGCTTGGCTCGGTCTCCTGGTGCATCCTCCCTTTCCGTGCTGACTCCCTTCAGTCTCTCCGAAAGCTCCAGGTTACACTCTTTCTCTGCTTCCACCAGAGCTGCCATCCGCACGGCTTCATTCTTTGCTAGTCTGGATTCCTGCAAAAAGAACAAAAACCGAGAGGCTGCAAAGTCCCCACCCAAGTTAGGAGCCCTGAAACACAGGGACTCTTGATAAGTTTAAGAAGGAAAGTGGGGAGAGAAAAGGGGAACGCCAGGAGGCAGAGTGGTAGGGAAAGAGGTAAAAGAAGACTCTGTGGACCCCTACAACTCCTACTCACCTCCTGCAGAAGCTGGATCTTGTTCTCCAGGAGCTCGTAAACATGCTCCGTTTCCTGTTGTCTCTCCTCAAACTGGCGCCGGAGCTCAGCTTCATTATGGCTGTTGAGATTCTCCACATCAGCCCTAAAACCATAGAGCGGCAGCCACTCAGAGCCAGTCACATAATTTAGCAAGTGGACCCATTAAGGTCGTTTCAGTAATTCAGAGTCACACAGGTAAGAAGAAAAATGAAGGCTTTTTTTCTCTGCAGTTATTTGTGGAACTGCTCTTTCCAACCTTTCCAGATAATCTTTCAGCAACTCCAGGTTTCTGTTGCTTGTCCATCAGAACAGACTTGACTCCCTAGAGGCTTCGTTAATGCCATAGCTTCCAGAGGAGATCTTTCATTTGGAAGGCAGGTAGTCATCAAATGGTTCAGAACACTACACTCATGTTCACTATCATCTGTTCCTGGACTCTTCCAGTTAGATTGATCTCCCAGAGTGCTTTGCTGGTTCCCTGTCATTCTTGCTATTTGAATTTAAAGTGATCCTTCTATTTAGGTTGTTGGGATGGAATACCCATTTGGACAGCCACAGAAATGCTCTCCTCTTTTACAGCCACTAACCTATAGATTGTCTTGAATCTGGGCTATCTATTCAGAGTCCTATCCAGTTTTCCCATGGTCCATGAAGAGAGCAGACATTTAATCTATAGAAGCACAGGGTCCTGGCCCAGCTTTGCTTCTCTGATGTTCTTAGGAATGAATGTCCAGGCACTAGCACGAAGCGGGTAAGGTGTCACCAGCTTATTTATAGCTAACAACAGCTGCCCTTGGATGTTTGAGGATTAGAAATTTTGGGGCAGTATCAAGTGCTGAATGATCTTAATTCCGATTTTGTTTTATTCCTGTTTTAAGACATTTGTTGAGAACCACGGGCCATCTTCTTGATCTCAGGGCAGAGAACAATATAGAACCTTCACAGGCTCATGATAAATCAAAGCTGCTCTAAAGCCCAGTAATACTTTAATATTTGCCCCAGAAGTTTGTGTCCATGGAGACCAAATGCAGCTTCCCTAAAGATTACAGGTTTCATTGGTTATGGTGGACACTACTCAGCACTGTCCCAGAGGCTATATTTATCTTGAGCTCCTGTGGCATTATACAGCCTTTAGGAGTAGAAGGGTGTCGGTCATAAAAGGGACACAAGTCAAGAGAATAACCCAAGACTCCCAATAGGCAGACCTCAGGAATCATTAACTTTCACTTTGACTCCATATTCCTTGATAAATAGAACAGCTAATGACCATATCTTGAGAATGGAAGTTATACATTTTCTGAGTACCTCAGTTAGCCAGGAATGCCTGATTGAATAGGCTACAGCTGTTGTAAAGTCAGAAGAGCCTTGAATTTGATGCCAGAAGATGTGGGCTCTGCCATTCATTTGAGAGGACTTTAATACTCTGTACCTTAGTTTTCTCATTTCTAAAAATAGGATAATGCCACCTAATTAAAAGTCGAAATGACATAAAAAAATTTTCAAAAGCATTACACAATTCTCAAAATTACTCAATTTTTATTATAAGTTTTCTTAAAATCTATTAGCTCACTTAACGCCTTAGTAAGTATTTAGTAATACCAACATATTGTGTGTAAATGAATCTGTTTTTGAGTATTCTGATCTCACTGGACTGTCTCCTAATAACATGAAATATTATAGAGATAGAAGGGATGCCAGATGAGATGGAATGTATACTCATCCCAGGATATAATCTGAAAATTATTTTTAGTAACAATTTTAATAATACTTGTCCTTAAAAACTTTTTTAAATTATAAAAACCATAAATTATAAAAGTAACCAGTTTAACAACACAAAAGTATATAAAGAAAAAAAATCTAGTCTTCTCCCCATCACAAACTCCAGTCTCACTCCTCTGATAAAGTAATGTTAAAAAGTTAAGTATGTAACCCTCCAGCTTTTTTTGGTGCATAATCAAGCAAACACACGTACACACAGAGAGGACTGTTTATCTTTACCCAAAGGGGCTTATACTATAAACATCACTCAGGACTTTTCCCCCTTACTTAGTCTATCAGGGACTTCTCACCAGGATAATAATATACAGCTAATTCACTCTTTTTAATGACTACGTAATATTCCATGGTATGGTTATATCAAAACGTCTTCAACCATTGCCCTATTGATGGATAGTTGTTTCTAGTTTTTGCCATTACAAATATTCATGCAGTAAACATCCTTATACACTTCTCCTTCCATATTTGTACTTTTATTTATGAGAAATAGATTTCTTCTAGGGATTATTTGATCAAAGGAAATGCTTATTTTTTACTTTGGTAGGTAGTACCTACCAAAAATGTTGCCACAATTCACATTCTCACCAGCAATGTATGAGAGTGCCCATTTTCCCCAAATTCCATGTCAGCCCTTGATGTTATTATAAGACTGTTGAATAGGAAAAGTATAACATTAGGTCTTGTGAAAGTACCAACCCATGGCAAAGTCTCTCAGACTTATTACTAGACTTAAGGGAAAGAAAGCATTTTGTTTCAGCTCCTCAGTTGGAGACAGTATTCAAACGCCAGATTTAAGGTTAAGGAATTTGGTTCCAAATCTATTGCTTTCAGATTAATGAGCCAGAAGGGACCTGGGAAAGGTCCAAACTTGGAAAGGACCAAGAATTCAACCAGCTCAAACTGCAGCTCACCATGTTTTATCCAGATGCTGTTTCTTGTCCTGGAGTTCTCGTTTCAGGCTCTCTACTTCAACCTTCAGCTCGATGTTCTGAAAAGCACACAGGCATTAATCATCAGCTGCCACAGACCCTCTATCCTGGAAACAGGTTTGAGTTTTGAGTCCATAGCTTCTCATCTCATCTCAGCCATCTTCACGGCCCTTGACATAAATGGGGATTCAGATGGATCAGTAACCCAGAGAAGGATGAACGAACTGTACAGCCTCAGGATTTCCCCCAAGCTACTTATCCATTCTCCCAACCTTTTCCTCATTGACCCTGGATGATGACACTGCCCAACCTGTTCACTCACTAAAGCACTAGAGGACAGGGTACATATAAAAATAATTTTTTCTTACGAACTTAGGTCTGTTCCTGAAAACCAAATTGCCATACATTGAATTGCAGTTTAAATATACCTGGGGATTTAGTTATTTAAAGATATTAATGTTGTGGACATTTTTGAAAATCATACGCTGCCTTTATCATAAAATTGGACTTTCATAAATTGGATCTGCTTAAGGTGAGAGTGGCTTCTGATGATAAATCTATGAAGAGAACAATTTATTTTTTATTGAGGTGAAGCACCAACAAGTAAAATTTTGACAAATAGAAAAAGGAAATAAAAATATCCCAAGTTGGGGCTGGCCCCGTGGCCAAGTAGTTAAGTTCATGTGTTCCTCTTCGATGGCCCAGGGTTTCACCAGTTTAGATCCCTGGTGCAGACATGGCACTGCTCATCAGGCCATGCTGAGGCAGCCTCCCACATGCCACAACTAGAAGGACCCACAACTAAAAAAATATACAACTATATACTGGGGGTATTTGGGGAGAAAAAGCAGAAGGAAAAAAAAAAGAAGCTTGGCAACAGTTGTTAGCTCAGGTCCCAATCTATAAAAAAATAAAAATCCCAAGTGAAGTAAAGTATGGACAAAGATTTGGTGAGATGTCATGCATGAAGTACCTAGGACAGATTAAGTGGCCTGGTGTGTGGTGAGGAGTGGAAATCAGTATAGAAAATAGCTTACAACTAGTTTGTGAAAGTCATGCTAAGAAGACCAAATAGTAATCAGTAGAGAACAAGAACTCATCAGGGAGTTTTAGGCAAAATATTGCCATGATCATGTCTGTGTTGAGGAAAGAATTCATGGCGGACGCGAAGAATATGGATGAGTCAGGAGGCAACCAACCAGAATAGGGATGGAGACTGTCTGAGGCCAAAGAGGTACAGGGAGAGAGACTCAAAAGACATTTCAGAGGTGGAATCCATAGGGCCTGCTGATTTGTGAGAGATTCAGACTAACCAGAGAGTGGAGCAAAGCTGATGCTGAGATTTCTGGGTGGTAATGCATACTATTAACTAGAATAGGGAACAGAAAATGAGGAGCAGGTGTGGGGGTACTTAAAGGGGGAGTCTACATGTTAGTTGAGGGATTTACTTTATTTAGGCTTAGAGCTGAGTGCACAGAGGGGAATTAGTCCCTTCCCTGATGAAGTCCCTAACACAGCATGAAGCAGGAAGAACTTTATCAATGCTACGTTAGGGACTTCATCATAGGAGCCTCAGTTTTCTCAAAGATATGGGTGGTTGCTTTCTTTTTTTAATGAAGATAATAATGTCTATTCCACAGGGGACTTTGTGAGGATTAAATGAAATAATGCACACAATTCACCTAGAACCCTGCCTTACACACAGGTGCTCAACAACCTTCCTTCGCTTCTCCTTCATTCCCAGGCTAGCTGTGCCACTTCAGCCCCACCAGGAAAAATATTTAAAGCTGGAGGGAGGAAAAATGGAGGATGTAAATTATGTGAGCTCTATCTATTCTAAATCCTAGATAGCAAAATGAAGTCAGTTCTTGAATTAATTTAGTGAAAGACTCACAGATTTGAAGATCTTCGCATTTATGTGTTGCAGGTCCTTCACTTTAAAGAACAGGAAATTGAAACATAGAAGGGTTCCTCTAGGATAAAAGCAATAATTGAACCCAGCATTCTACTTTTGCTTCAGCACTTCAGCCCGAGACCAGCTCAGGAAACACTGCCAATTTTTGCCTGATTTATTAGAATGTGGTAAATTACAGAATTAGACAACATGCTGCATTAAGTCAACTCTTGAGAGAACACAGATGGACACAGTAAGTATAACGGTCAAGAGCACAGGCCTTAAAGGTGAGAAGAGAACTTGGCAAGTCACCTGTCCTCTCTAGAAGCCTCAATCTCCTCATCTATCAAGGTGGGGTCATTATGGTACCTATCTTTTAAGGACATTAAGAATAATAAATGAAATAATGCACAAAAAGCACATTGCACAGCGCCTGGCATGCAGTAAGCATTCAAAAAATGTTACTTTTATTAATGATAAAAATAACAATTTACCATGTCAGACTAGGATAGCTGAAGTTCTTAGCCATAATCACATACTAAACTAATATTAGGTCATAGAAAGGAAAGAAAATTATTACACCAAAGGTGGGCTATGCAAGGCACCTGCATACAAATACACACCCAATCTGAACATTCTTCACATTAGCTTTATCCTTCTGAGATAAGCAGAAAAGAGGGGAAAGGAAAGAAAAAAACAAGAGGAAATATTAAAAAAAAAATAGAATTACTTCTCTAGGCTTTAGCATTATGTCTATTCAATCCAATAGACAATAAAGTGTATGAGTCTCACACAGAACTGCTAAAATAGTTTCATCTCCACAAGAGTAGATCCTAAACCTTATGATCAATTATTCTAGTGGATCAAAGTAATTTCATGGGTGCTACAAAATCTTACCACATGGAAATGCAAGTGGGTACCAATTTACAGCATTAAAGTCTAACCCTTCTGTAACTTCTTCCTGCAGGAAAGTCACTGCATAGTTTACAACATTTCTCCATTCTCTATTAGGTTATCGCATTTATTCACTCTCCATAGTAAATATTCATATGTAAATTGTTAATTTCAAGTATAGCTGAAGTGGATTCCAAATTAGCTGCATTTGCTTATCTTATCACCAAATCTCGTCAAGGCTTTGTCAAGGTTTCTAAGAAGGAGCTGGTCTGGCAGCGTAGTTGTTAAGTTCGCATGCTCCGCTTTGGTGGCCCAGGGTTCACAGGTTCCAGCGTGGACCTACACACCACTCATCAAGCCATGCTGTGGCAGCATCCCACATACAAAGTAGAAGAAGATTGGTGCAAAAAAATATTTCTAAGGAAATGTAAGTACTCAAGAAAAGGGTGGCTGAGGAGGAGAGAATCTCATTTTCTCCATGTCCCCAGAGGAGTAGTCACCCATTTACTTCAAGGAAAAGTTTCAAGGATGAAGTTGAAATTAAATGTGAAATACAATAAACTTTCATCATAATGTTAGTAGCTAGAACTAGAGGACTGGGCTAGCGATGAGTTTGTAGATTAACTGTGTTTAATCAGACTCTCCATGCTGGTAGCTTGTGTTGTTTCAGGAAACATCCCTAGACCAGAGCTTTAACAGCAATCCAACACAGGATTCTCCAGAATTGGTTTCCACCCTGGTGTTTACTGTAAAGTTCAACATAGATTTGGGTTAAAAGCAACGGGCAGTGACCAGTTACCTCGCTCCTTTCCAATGCTCCAATTTTACCTATATCAATTGATCCACTCTCATATAATGCACAATGTGGCTACCCCTTTTAAAAATAATAGGATTTCCAAAATTTTGCTCCAGTAGAAGCCATGGCACAGCGAACCCTAAAAAACTACTGTTTAAAAAACAGAAGAGAAATGGATTTGTCTAGCCAATTAAAAAAAAATCTTAATGCAAAATAAATCAATCCTTTTGGCACTAGATTAGAAGCATTATTACTCATTATATTAACTAGGTCAATAATAGTCACACTGTCGCCCACAAATATTCCACAAGACATTTCTAGGAGCGGAGGAGGGAGACATTTAAACTGAAAAAGTGTGGCCACAGCCAGGGAGCATTAATGGGTCTGCTGAGACTCGTAGGCCCTTGTCCTCCAACTTAACCTTCTCAGTGTCAAAAGGCCATTTAAAGGTTCTCTGGGGAATAAGGAAGTTGTCTAGCATGGATTTCTTACACTCAGTATGCTTGCAATCCAGTTGAGGAGACAAGAGGAAAATTCCAAGGTATGGATGAAAAATGCTAAAGGCGATCATTGATGAGGAAATTCAGATATGGCCTAACCCAGGGAAGAATTAATGGGTGAGGAAGATAGAGAAGGGTGGAAAAGGTCATTGTAGATAGGGAAATACAGTATTAAGATAGAAATTGCTATACAATCCAAATGTACAAGTGCCATTCAGTAGTTCACTTATTTCAAGCATAAATATTTGACACAGCAAAGTTCTAGAATAATTTTAAAAATTTCATCCATTGATGAATGGATAAACAAAATGTGATATATCCATACAATTAAATATTATTTGGCTGTTAGAAAGGATGATACATGCTACAACATGAGTGAACCTTGAAAACATGCTAAGTGAAAGAAGTCAGTTACATAGAACCACACATTGTGTGGTTCCACACACTGTATGATTCCATTTATATGAAATGTCCAGAACAGGCAAATCCACAGAGAAATAAAGTATACTGGTGGCTCACTCAGGCTCGAGAGAGAGAAGGGAACTGGGGAGTGATGGTTAATGGGTTAGGGTTTCTTTCCACAGCGATGAAAAGGTTCTAAAATTATAATATTTTCACAACTCTGTGGATAGACTAAAAACATTGGCATGTACATTAAATTGTATAAAGGGGTGAGTTATAATGGTGTGTGAATTTTACCTTAATTAAATTATTATGAAAATGTTTTTAAAAGCTCTAGGAAGTTATAATACTTAAATGACAACAATTACTACATATTGCATACCACATATGCACTTAGAACAGTGTCTGGCACATAGGAACATTATTATTACATCTGAACTACAGAGCAAACTATACGTTCTCTTCAAGTTTCTCTAACAGAGATTAGCACTGGGCATTTCAAAATCTCTTTCCAATCCTGCCCTTCCTTGCAAGCAAGCCACACGGTTAGCACGCTATGAGGTACTCCTTCTTTCTCACTGGGATCAGAGTAAATAGTCTCCTCACTGGTCTCCCCAACCTCAGTCTCTCCACCATTTAAACGTTTACTAATTTAGTCAGAGATAAGTTTACTCCCTTTATTCAAAACGCTTTTAATGGTTTTGAACTGCACAGCAATTAAGTTTTACACAACTGAGCCTGATAATAGAGTCTAAATTTGACCTCACCCTACCTATCCAGGTTTATCGCCCATCATACTCTGCCAGTCTAACTGGATTTCCCACACACAACCTATGCTGTCTCAGTGCCTTGTCATTGTTCTCCCTTCAGCTTCATCTTTAACTGCCATGTCCCTTGTGAAGACTTACTTTATCTCCCCCCAATTAAAAGTCATTTCTTATGCCCCTGATTTTTCATAACATCATTGTTTTTGTACTTCAATACTGACACATCATATAAGGTTTTGCATTTCTACATGTCTTATTTACCCTTTTAAATTACAGACTCCCTAGGGACAGAAAAATGATGGTGTGGTGGAACTAGCCGGATTTGCCCTTGCCTTTTAGCTTTGTGAGGCTGGGACACAGGTCTCAGAACAGTAGAGCCCTAAAGGCCTTTCTGCCACTTACTAGCTGGGTGACCTTTTTTGTGTAAGTTATTTAACTCCTTAGAATCTAATTTCCTCATCTATAAAATGGGGTTAGAAAAATTACCTTAGGGGTTGTAGGGAGGAATAAATAAAACAACCTATGTAAAGAACCCAGCACAGTGACTAACTCAAATAACTAGCAGCTGTGACTAAGCTGGGGCCCTCATATACCTTGGTCTATGTGCTCTGTGTGTAACTCTGTGTGCAGTAAATGCACTGAATGAGTGAACCAACCAAAAAACAGACTAAGGGCAGGCAGAAGTGGAATGACAATATGTGTGAGTGAGTAAAAAGGGGGATAGGATAACGCTGTGTGACTGTGCAAAGAGCTTTCTTTCTGAAGCCTTTAAAAGACTTTTTCTGTTTTAAACTGAGAGGTATCTTCTCCAAGAGGTATATTATTATCCCAATGAAGATAAAAGATTGCTAAAACTGAGGCATAAAAAGGAGAAACTGATACTGGCTCAATACAAGGTTGGCCAAAGGGAAGCCATATTATGGAACAGAAACCATATTGTAACTTTGAATGACCTCTGATTACCTAACCCAGACATACTCTGTAGATTTTTATGGCCCCTCCCAGCTGGTATAAGTTGATAACTTTGTTCTTTTGAGTTCCTTAGGAATGTGATGACCCCTGGGCAGAGAGTCTATGCTGATAGCCATCATCAATGACAACTGAAAGATCAGGGTAGAAGGTGTTGCTCCAGTCTCTGATGCACATCCAGTAAAACAAAAGACTCTCAGAACTACGACCAGATGTCTGCCCCAACCAGAGACCAGATGCCTCCCTCACCTGAAGACCAGCACCCTATAATAACTGGCCTGTAGTCTTTGCTCTGTAAGGTGGGTCTTTCGGACATTAGTCAGCCATCTTCCCCCTTGCTAGCAAGCTGTAATAAAACCCTTTCTCTCCTACCACCTTGCCTCTCCACTATTGGCATGCCTTGCAGCGGGCGGATGACCCCCCCCATCTTGGGTGGTAACAAAATAACTTGCCCCAGGGCAACTCCAGTCACTAGAATTCTCAATACAGCTTAGGATTCCAGCATCCTCTTCCTTTTCATAAGATCTGTCTGTCCTGACCAGGGCACAAGGGGCTGATCCCTCACAATCCCTAGAAACACATTTTAGTAGCTTCCAAGTGAGTTCTTTTGTAGATGAAGTTTCTTTCCATTTACCCACTTTTAAAGCAAAATAGAACCCTAATGGGTCTAAGTATTAGGCTCTGTCATTAACTAATTGTGTGACATTAGACTAGTTGCCCTCAAAGCTTTATGTTTTCATATAGTCAATTAATTTTAATCAAAGCCTCTCCCTTTTGCCCATAAGAATTATAATACCACATGCATTGCTCATCTTCTATGTTGATATAGCTGTCTAGCCAGAAGATGTTCAAATGCAAAATATTAAAGTCCTTAGACCCTAGGGTGGAGGAAAGATTTTATTCAGAAATACAATCCTTGCCTTTCTACAAATTTCAGGTTCTCCGTCTTCTACTAGTACAGTTAAGCCCCGAATTAGACACACAGATTGCCCTAACATGTGACAAATGGCCTTCATTGACAGGGAAAGGACAGTAGGGCAGTGTCCTCAGCCTTGGTAACCAGAAGACTACAAGGCCAGGCACCTTCCTGCCAGAGCCTGCTTTAGTGTCCAGCCCCTCAAAGACATGGAAAAAAACCAAGTGGAAAAGTTTCTGTTTATACAATACAAAATACAAGGATCCACATCCAAATGGCAACACTCCTCTCTTCAAGTCACTCTTTCAAGTCCAACCCACGTCAGTCCTTAGTAGAGGTCTGAAAACAATGCCATTCCCTTCCCAGCCCAGTTTACCTTGAGAAGACAAACACAGACATCCACACCTGCTAAAGTACTGAGGCCATGGACTAGTTCTAAGGTGACCAGGTATTTGGACAGACACAGGGCGTGTGTGTGTGTGTGTGTGAGAGAGAGAGAGAGAGAGCGAGGGAGAGAGACAGACAGAATGAGAGACAGACAGGGTATTCATTGGGCAGAGGACAGGATAGCTGACTTGTGCAATAGTAGCATTTGTTTATTCATTTGTTTTTTTCATCAAATATTTACTGAGCACCCACTCTGGATGTGCAAGCACTGTAAGAGGGTACTAGAAAGAGCAAGGCAAACATAATCGTTATTCCCCACCTCAGTCCTTAGGGAATTTACAGCCGGGTGTCGGCGGGGGGGTGGGGGGGGGGGTTGGGGGGGGGTGGCGGCAATTCAACAGCTGTTTATAGCACAGTGTGATAAACAGAAGAGACCCAGAATCAGATCACTGTATGGCAATGCTCACAGGTGGCAGATATAAATAGCAGCAGATACACAAATCAATGCAGGTCCATCCTGTAATTCCCAGCTTCAGCCTCCAAAGAAACACCCGCAGACTGAATGCAAGATACGTCATCCCTTGGGTTGCCCTTCCTCTCAACAACCCAGTCTAATCTTTTAGTGAGGAGGGATAGAAATCTGAAACTACAGCACTGCCAAGGGAAAATAAAGAATCTGGTCCTTAGGACAGTGGTATGGAATAATGGAAAGAGTGTAGACTTTAGAACTAAACTAGCCTGGGTTCAAATACTAACTCTGATATTCTACTGATTGAATCACATGAAAGTGCAGATATTTAGCCATTTTTTACAGTTTCACATGTTCCACATACTTCATCTTCTGTATTCTCTAGAGGTAAATCTCTTTACCTAAGTTTTAGTTCCTTCAAGCATCAATCACTACCTTTCAGGGATATTGTGAAAATTAAATGAAAAGATTTAAATGAAAATACCTGATACATAGTAAATGTTCAATAAACACTCATTTCCCCAAAGGCAGTAAGATGCATGAATTGCAAGGAGAGGGAGCTATTTCTGGTCAACCCTGAGTTTAGGAAACCAAGAAAAGATAGATTAGGGGCCTACACAGTGGCATAGTGGGTAAGTTCACACGCTCCACTTCAGCAGCCTGGGGTTCACAGGTTTGGATCCCAGGCACGGACCTAGCACCGCTAGTCAAGCCACCTTGTGGAGGCATCTCACATAAAATAGAAGAAGATTGGCACAGATGTTAGCTCGGCAGCAATCTTCCTCAAGCCAAAAGAAGAAGGTCAGCAATAGATGTTAGGTCAGGGACAATCTTCCTCACAAAAAAATAAATAAATGAATAAATGGGGCCAGCCCAGCAGCGCAGTGGTTAAACTGGCACACTCCACTTCACTGGCCTGGGGTTTGCATGTTCAGATCCCGGGCACGGACCTACACACTGCTCATCAAGCCAGGCTGTGGCAGTGTCCCACACACAAAATAGGGGAAGATTGGCATAGATGATAGCTCAGGGGCAATCTTCCTCAAGCAAAAAGAAGAAGATTGGCACAGATGTTAGCTCAGGGAGAAACTTCATCACAAAAAGAGAAAAAGATACATGAACATGAGGTTTCCTTGGATTTTGATGGTGGGAGAGACTGTGCGTGTGGGGGTGGAGGGCAGGCGCAATATGGGAAATCTCTGTACCTGCTGCTCAGTTTTGCTGTGAACCTGAAACTGCTCTAAAAAATAAAGTCTATTTAAAAATATGGGGAAAAATATGAGGTGTCTTGGGCTTGTTTTATTTAGACTCTGAGCTCAGAGGTCCCAGTATACACACTCCATGGTGTTCACACTGATTTCCAACTTGAAGCCTTCTCAGTCACCCTGTTAAAATCTTGGTAGAGTCCCAGAAGCCTCTGTTGATCTGGTAAGTGAAAACATACACATAAATACCGATGATCTCAGTGGCTCTCTCCCTCTCCCCGGCACATTCCTTTGCAGCACAATCTCTCTCACTTGGCTGGAGGCTCTCTGTTTACAAATAGGCCTGACTGGGCTTAATTTAGCAAAGTACAGGCCTCCTGTGAGAGCCGGGTGTGAGGCTGGAGCCCAGCAGTCCCCAGGACACCTTGCGTGGAGACAGGACCTAGCCCCATGGAAGGGGCTGAGAGGGATGCTCAGAACGATTATTTCCCTCAGCACTTACGAGCTGGAGCTCAGGGCAACCATCCTGTGCTTTCTGTGACTTCTCTTGGGGCAGCAAGGATAGCACCGGGGCCTAAGTGGAGTTTAAAAGTATAAACTAAAAAGCTACTAATTTTTCTATAGATAAATTGGTGCATAGAAAATTAATGGCCTACTAAATATTTTAAACTCTCTGTGACATCTAACATGATCTGACATTTATCCCCAAATTCAGCTCTCAATTCTGGATTGATATTGGTGCTTTGATCTATTCTCCAAAAAGGATAAAGCCACTCATTGGTGTCCTACAATGTCCAGGATAGTTTTTCTTACATTGAAGTTTACATTACAAACTGGAGTCTAAGTTCCAACACCTGGCTGTCACTCCTCTTGAAAGCCTAGCTGTGTCCTGAAGCCAGGTCCTATGATCAGGCAGCTCTTCTGAAGCTATACCTCTATCTGCGACCCGGGACAACACTTAGACCAGAGTCTACAGCTACACCATCCAGGACGGCAGCCACGAGCCACATGTAGCTATCGAAGCCTTGAGATGTAACTGGTCCAAATTGAAATATGCTGTAAGCACGTCAAAGACTTAGTACACACTGGATTGAAGACTAACCATAACCAAAGAACATAAAATCTCAATTTTTAAAGACTGATTTCATATTGAAAAGCTATTTATTTATTTATTTATTTATTTATTTATTGGTGAGGAAGAGTGGCCCTGAGCTAACATCTGTTGCCAGTCTTCCTCCATTTTGTATATGGGACGCCTGCCGCAGCATAACTTGATGAGCAGTGTGAAGGTCCATGCCTGGGGTCTGAACCCACAAACCCTGGGCTGCTGGAGCAGAGCACGCAAACTTAACCACTGTGCCACCAGGATGGCCCCTGAAATGCTAATATTTTAAATACATTATTAACATTAACTTTACACGTTTCTTTTTACTTTCTTTTAATATAGCCACTAGAAAATTTTAAATTTCATCTGTCACTTGCATTATATTTCTGTTGGACAGCGTTGCTTTATGAGATGTTAGGCAAAAGATCTACTAGCTTAAGCACATTACACGAAGACATGCCCTGACCTGCATCACAGTTAAGCCTGTGGTATAAGAACCCCCATAAGAGTTTTATGGGGTGATGGCATTCATCAACCAACAAAACACAGAATGACTCCAGCGAACAATAAATGAAGCAGAACTATCTTAGGGGGTGATAATAAGCATGACACTGAACAGGAGTCAGATCACAGGACTATTCAAACAATGGTCAGACACTAAACTGTAAGTGTCAGGAAGGCAGAGACCCGCTCCAGCTTCTCACCATTATATCCCCATTGCTAGCAGGGGTCCCACACATAGAAGAGGATTATACATTTATCCAAGGAATGGATGTTGTTCAAAATAAAACAACCCACACTTAAACAATTCTCACTGTCAAGAATTTCCTCTTCTTCCACTGTTCCTTTTCTCAATTTGTCTGCTTCCTACTTCTGCTGGCCTTTCTCTTGGAGAGATGGCTCAGCTCCAAGAAGAGTTGGAAGTTCACGCAGGGTGCTTGAAAGCACAGCTTCTGGGCCTCTCAGGTGGAGGACACAGCAAAGGATAGAAACATGGTCTCCCCTTCCACCTTTTCGGTACAGATGAGCCCCACTTGCAACTTCTAGGGTGTTTGCAATCAATCCACACAAACTTTCTGAGTTTCTATTATGGGCTCAACAATGTTGAAGATTATGTTGAAGGGCACAGAGAAGGTTTGAGATCAATCCAACCCACAAAGTGTTTATAATCTAAAGGAGAGATACATGGAGAGATAATTGCCAGCCAGGGATTAAACACATGCCAAATAATGTATCTGAACTGTAATTGCTGGAAGAGCACAGAGAGTGAAAGGTGATTTCTCTCAGTGGTGATGAGGAAAGGCCCACCTGAGCAGGAGGAATCCGAGTTGGACTCTGAAACCTGAGTAGGGTTTGGATAAGCAGAGAAAAGGGATACAGACATTGCAGGTGTAAATAAGGATGTGTCAGCAGGAATTAGTACACATGAAGGAGAGTGACTCACTCTAGGAACAAGTTTGAAAATACACAGTGGGAGAAGAAAGCTTGCTTCCTGCCTCACTGAGGATATTGAAACAATAGAAGAAAACTCTGACAGTCTCCTACCACCATATCTGCATATCTACCAGCATCTATGCTCACACGCTGTCTTCTCACTTGTGACCACAGATTGATTATCCATGCTCCTATCTAAAGCCAAACATTTCATTACGCTTTAGGCCTTATTTTACCTCTCAAAAATAACATCCAGAAAGTCTCCCCTTCTCCCCTCCATCAATATTTCATTTTCTATTGGAAAATTCTACTGGTATACAAACAAGCTATTATTCATCCATCTTTTTAAAAATCTTCTATGGACCCCACACCCTTACTAGGTATGTAGTAAAATCTTCTATGGACCCCCTTACCCTTACCGTCCCATTTCTTCACTCTCCTTTGCAACAAAACTCCTCAACATCATCAGTCATACTCATTGACTCCAATTCTTCTCTGATTTTTTTGTTAAACCTACTGCAATCAGTCTTTTGCCTCCACCAGTCCACCAAAGCTACTCTAATCAAGATCACTAATGACACTCATATTGTAAAATCCAAAGGTCAATTCTTAGTCATCACAGTACTGGAGTTAGCAGCAGCATTTCAAAAGGTTGATCCCTCCCTCTTCCATTATATACTTTCTTTATTTGGCTTCCAGGACTCCTGACTCTTGGCTTTCCTCCCACTTCACCAGTTGCAGCTTTTCTATCTCCTTTGCTGGTTCTTCCTCCTTTCCCCAAACTATTAATGTGAGAGTGACCCATGGTTAAATCTTTGATCCTCTTCTCTTCCCCCTTGGTAGATGTAACTCACTTGGTGATCTTATACAGTCTCATGACTTTAAATGTCATCTATATGCTTACAACTCCCAAATTTACATCTCCAGCCCAACCCTTCACCCAGAACTTTAGACTTATATATTCAACTGCTTACTTGAGATTGCCACTGGAAATGTCCCAGAAATTTCTCAAACACAAAATGTCCAAAATTAAACACCCACTCTCCACCCTCAAACCAGCTCTATACATATCCTTCCCTATTTAATTATGGTAACTCCATCCTTCCAGTTACTTAGGCCAAAAGCCTTGGAGTCTTCCTTGATTCCTTTCTTTCTCTCACATTCTACATCCAGTCCATCAGCAAATCCTGCTGGTGCTACCTTCACCCCCACATCAATTGTTACTACCTTAGTCTGATCGCCATCATCTTCTACGTGGATTGTGGATTACTGCAATAGCTTCCTAATAGCCCTTCTGCCTTCTACCCTCACTTTTCTACAGCCTATTCACAATACTGTAACCACAATGATCTTTTCAAAGTCAGATAGGGCTGTAATATGCACTCCTCCGTGCAAAACCCTTCAATGGCTTCCCTTGTCAATCAGAGGAAAAGCTGAAGTCTTTAAAATTATCTATAAGGGCCTATCTGAGGTACACCAGCCCCATTACCTCTGGGGCCTCATTCCCAGCATTCTTGCCCTTTCTCAAGCTGCTTCAGCTCCCATGGCTTTTCTCTTTTTCTCTCCCTGGAATATTCTATCTCCAGTTATCTGTTTAGCTAACTTCCTCATTTCCTTCAAGTTGTTGCTTAAAAATCATTTTCTGTAGCATACCCACTTTGGAAAACAGTTTGGCAGTATCTTATAAATTGAAATATATGCTTATTACATGACTGAACATTTCCACTACTGGATATCTACACAAGAGAAATAAAGACTTATATATGAATATTCATAGCGGCTTTATTCATAATAGCCAATCACTGGACACAATCCATATATTCATCAACAGGTGAATGGATAAACAAATTGCATTATATTCATACAACAGAATACTATTCAGCAATAACAAGCAATGAACTACTGACAAAAACGACATGGATGATCCTCAAAATCATTATGCTAAGTGAAAAAAGCCAAACATGAGAATCTATACTGTATGATTCCATTTATATGAAATTCTAGAATAGACAAAACTAAACTATAGTCAGAAATCAGATCAATGGCTTCTTGCAGGCAGAGGTATGAGAGAATTGGTATCACGGGGACATATGGCAACTTTTTCGGGTGATGAAAATGTTTTAAATCTTGATTGTGTGGTGGTTATTGCATGGATGTATGTATTTATTCAAATTCATCAAACTATACACTTAGTAAAGTTGATTTAAACAGAAAGATGAAAAGAAAAACAGATATGATAAAGGAAGTGGCAATGCAAACAGCCAAGTGCAAAGGGTGAGCAAGGAGCTCAGCACAGAGACCACCCATCTGGGATGTTTTCATTGTCTCAGGTCAGCCTTGAGAGCTATTAATGTTCTAAAGGTAAAACCTAGGAACAAATCTTCCTCCATTAGTCACTCTCATGTTTATTTACTTCCCTTTCCATCCCATCTCTGCCAAAAAAAAAACAAAAAGTGGGAAGGATCATATGGTAGATAGATTCTAACATGGCTGTCCATGATCCCATGTTCATGCTTTTCTGTAATCCTCTCCCCTTGAGTATGGGCAGGATGTGTAACTTGCTTCTACCCAATAGCATATGGCAAAGGTGATGGAATGTCACATTTGTGACTATGTTAAGTTTTAAGTCTCTGTCTTGCTAGCAGCCTTGCTCTAGAGCCTCTCCTTGCTGACTTGATGAAGTAAGTGGCCATGGGGAGAAAGCCTACCTGACAAGGAAAAGCAGGTGGCTTCAAGGAACTATGGGCAGCCTGTAGCCAACATCCCGCAAGAAGCTGGAACCCTTAGTCCTACCACCACAAGGAAATGAATTCTGCCAAGAACCCACATGAGCTCAAAAGCAGATCCTTCCCCAGTCAAGCCTCCAGATGAGAATTCAGCCTGGCCAATACCTTGGTTGTAGCCCAGTGAAACCCTAAGCAGAGAACTCAGCTAAGCTGTGCCTGGATTACTGGCCCACATAAACAGTGAGATAATAAATATGCACATATGCTTTTAAAATCACTTTCTAAATGTGGCCTCCCCTGACCACTTTTTAAATATGCAACCTGCCCTCCACTCTTATGTTTTTCTTTTTTTTTCCCCAAGAGGACTTACCACTTTCCAACAGACTACATATTTATTTATTTATAAAGTTTATTGTTCATTGTCTGTCTCCTCATGCCAGAATATAAATTCCATGAGGGTAGGAATGTTTCTCTATTTTGTTGATTTACATTCCAACCACTTCCACCTAGCACACAGTAGGTGCTCAAAAAGTATTTTTAAATGAATGAGGCTTCATGCTTATGTTTAAACTAGGATCAATCTATTTGTATTCTCAGCAGAAACAGGGCAAAGCTAATGACCATCTGTCACACACAGAGACTTCAAGTACCTAACATCTATTAGGTTACGTCTGACCCTGTGCTTCCCCAAAGTGAAAATTCCAATTCCATTGCCCTCTTCTCATAAGCCTCATTTTCTAATTTTTATTTTGGTTTGAGTATTTTCCAATTTCCTCTGAATTTCTGGAGCTTCAGGCCAGACTCAGCACAAGTCTGACAGGGCAGTGCACAGGGATAAGGACAGCCTGGTGTCTATTACATTCCACGTGGCAGTTTGCACCTGTTTCACAAGTAAAAATGAGGTCAATGCCACCTTTTACTGCAGATACATCAATGAGACAACGCCTTCTTCCTGCCACAATCTCAGCGAAAGCGACTATGAAAATGGGTATCCTTGACTAGAGATCTTTCTCTTTAGTCAAACCCTAACACAATGTAGAGTTATTCACTAAAAAACATCGTTTGCATTTGAAAGAGGGACTAACTTTAAATTCTAAAGAATGTGCCAAGGCCTTGCTATTAACCGAAGAATTTAGGCCATGGGGCCGCTGGGACACCAGGTACACTCCCTGAGGCTATTAATGGAAAAGCTGGTCCGCGAAAATGGGGACAAGACACCAACTTCATAGGGCTATTATGTGGTTGAGATTAAATATGTATAACATGCACAGCATAGTGCCCGGCACACAGTAAACACTAAATGGATTTCCTCCTCCACAGGGTTTAAATAGGAAGCGTTTAGCATTTCTTTTCCATGTGTATATGTGAAATTGGGGAAAGGAGAAAGGATATGTGACAAAGGACAGAAAGAGCCTAAGAGTGGGGAGAATCCTGATACCAGAAGTTTGGACAAGACCTGGATCTAGAAACCTCTCCTGGAGACAAGTAGCCTAGAAAGGACAGAGAAGTCCTCTGGCTGTTCTCCTCAGGACGATTTATTTTCCTCCATCTTATATCAAGACCCTTAGGCACTGATGACATACCCTGACACCTTGAAGAAGTAGGGGAAACAGGAGAGGAATGAGAGGAGGGAGAAAATAGGAAGTCAGCAGCTGAGGGCCAAAAGAAGGTAGAGAAAGCCTGAGGTGGAGTTCCAGTTCTATTTGACATCACCACCCTCTAGCTGGAGCAGTTCAAGCAAGCCCCTTTAGGTGGTCCTACATAACCAAGCTTTCCACAGCTAACAGAACCCCTATGGTTCTCACCCCCAGCTTCACAGAAGCTGGCAAAGATCAGTTATTATTATCCTGCCTCTGCCTCAGTCCTCTAAGGCTCTAAACGTTCTGGTAGCAAGCTCAGCTTCTTCACAATCCCACAGACTGGAAGGGGTCGGAGAGAAAGAACCAGACTTAGAAGAGAGACTGCTCCTCACCTCTAAGGGATCTGCTCCTCTGAGCCCCAGAGGTTCACTACCTTCATTTGATTTGTGTGCTGGGAAGACCCTAGGGTCCAGCTCTGGACTCAGGAGTTCCTGACTTTGGAGCAGAGTCATGACAACACACCTTATCATCAATTGAGTTGTCCTAGGTGGGCAGGACAAGGTTTATGTTTGCATTGAGTAGATACTCAGCCTAACTGGAGAGAATCTGGATAACAGGGAGGTCCATTAGAGAGTCTCTGAGAGGGAAAGACACTCATGCGGCCTCAGAGAGAAGCTCTGCAACCCATCAAGAAAAAGTGACCTGGAAGGACTTGCTTACTTCTGGCCCTCAGCCAGTGCCTGGACTCTCCTCTTGCAGCTCCGGGTCATGGCCTTCAGGATGGCAGCCTCCCTCCACTTGCCTGAGGGGCCTCGGAGGAGGGCTTCCTTCTCAAGCCTCCATGTGGGCTTTCTGAGACCCTGTGTGCATAAAAATGTGGCTTCTTGCCGTTCATGGCAGGGGGGACTTGCATGAGGTTGGGAGATGAAAAGCTGGCATTACAGGGCAGCCTGTGCCTTTCTTTGACTCCCAACCTCTTCAAGCCAAGTTTCCAAATAATAGGGATGGTAACTGCCCAGCGTAGCCCACAGTCCTTTCTAAAGTTACTTGGCAAAAAGCCACCTATTACTTAGCTCTCCACAGAACGGCATGTACCAAGTCGGATCAGTCTTTTGGTGTGTGGGTGGATTAGCTGCTACTTAATACGATAGGGTGGGCCCATTTCCAGTTTGCACCAGACCCCAAGCTGTGTCTTCTCCAAGTACAACACAGCCTCATTTCTCTGTGAAGTTGAACTTGCTTAGATGAGATGGCAAGGACCAGAGGAGGAAGCAATGCCAAAAAAAAAAGTTCACAGTGGCTTTTAGGAACATATAGATGAAGCTCCTGGGGAAGGGGCATGCAGGCTGAAGAACTAAATATTTTCTTTTGGCAGGAGGCACAGGGTACAGAATCATTTATCTGTGACTTACTCTAGCTCCTGCTTTACGTATTCTATTTTAGCCCAGGAGGGCAAAAGGGAAGAAAGTTTAAACTTCTGACAAGCATAGAAATTCCTTGATTTTGTTGAAGATCGAGGAAGTCACTGAAAGTGCCTGGAAAGGAAGCAAGACCTCCTGGATTCCAGTTTCAATTTGGCCATTAATTTGTCGTGTGACCTTAGGCAAGTCATTTACCCATTCTGGGCCTCAGTCTCATTATCTTTAAAATGAAAGGCGTACTCATTAGAGAAAGCTGAATGAATGGTATATAAGAACTCTCTATACTATTTTTGCAACTTTCCTATAAGTCTAAATTTATTTTAAAATAAAATGCTTTCTTAAAAAGTGAAAGGGATGGGGCCGGCCCAGTGGCGTAGCGGTAAGTTCACGCACTCTGCTTCGGCGGCCTAGGGTTCGAGGATTCGGATCCCAGGTGCAGACCTACACACCGCTTGCCAGGCCACACTGTGGTAGCATCTCGCATACAAAACATAGAGGGAGATTGGCACGGATGTTAGCCCAGGGACAATCTGTCTTCCTTACACACACACACACAAAAAGTGAAGGGGGTCTACAGACTGTCTCCAACACCCTCTGTGGCTCTAAACCATGATTCTACGTTCTTATTTGCCTCCTTCAGGTGAAATAAGTCTCTTTCCGGCTATCCACATAATATCAAAGCAGAATTTTGCCCACTCCTCCTACCACAGATAAGACGTTGAGTAGCCCTAGCACAAACCTATTTTCTGCTTTTAACGTATTTCACACCCTGGGCAAAAACTGAATTCTCCAAAAGCACATTAAAAACACTCCATCCATATTCACTTTGTTCCTGCAAACAAACAAATTCATCCAGTAAGGAAAAGCTGTTTCTGGCAGTCCAACCTTACAGAATCTCAGTTTTTCCCTAGCAACTGGGCTAATTATAACTCCAGCTACCTGGTAACAGCACTAGATTTTCCTGACACAGGCTGGTGGTTTTAAAGCCGTCTCAGCTCTGCGGGTGCCTCCCTTACTGAGAAGGCATCAGAGGAGCTGAGAGACAGGGAGAAGAGAAGCAACTCCCTACTTCAGGGTGAAAGTCCAAAGAGGCTGCAACATCATAGAACTCTGGAGCTGGGAGAGATGTCCAGCCCACCATTTTATACATAAGAACCAGAGGCCCAGAAAAAGTGACTTGTCTTAGCTAGGAACTTGGCAGTCTTCTTGATTGCTTTCCCTCAGTCTTCCCACCCCATCAATCACCAAGTCATACAGATATTTTACCTCCTAAATATTTCGCAGATCAGTTCCTTCCCCTCTATTCCTATTGCCAGGGCCCTCATTTAGGTCCTCATCATCTCTTGTCTGGCCTGTCTGTCCTCCTGCCTTATCTTCCTTGAGTCCATCATCCCCACCCACCAGAAGGATCTAGCCTGTTCCCTGCTGCTTAAAGCCTATCAATGGCTCCTTATCACCTCAGGATAAAGTCTACACTCTTTAAAACGGCACAAAAGATTGTGCCCTGCATAATCTTCAGCCTCATTCTATACCCAGTACTTAAGTTTAGCAACAGAAAATCACTTACAATTCTCCACACATCCCATATGGTTTCTTGTCTCTAGGTTTTTGCTTCTGGCAAGAGCCCTTTGTTTCCACCCCACCATCCACTGACTAACTAAAGCTTACTTCTCTTTGAAGACAAAACTCAGGGGTCATCTCCTCAAAGAATCCTTTGTAGATTTTCCTTCCATCTACTCTATCCAGTTGAGTTAGAGATGCCGTATGAGTTCCCTTATGCTTTGTGTGCATCTCTATTATTGCTTTTTCACCACATTCTATCACTTACGTTTTATTCATCTTTAAAGTCCCAACTTCCAGCATAATACTTGGCATATAGTAGGCACCCAATTACTATTTATTAATGGATGCGTGGATAAATCCAAAGCTCTCTATGACCTGTCCTCTGCTTACCTTTCCAGTCACATCTTACCACCACCACAAGTCCTCGATACCACTAGTTCAAGCCATACTGAACAGCTTGAAGTACTGCCAAGCACACAATGCTTTTCCATGTTTCGGTGCCCTTATATATACTTTTTCTTCTGCCTCAAATGCTCTTCCCCATTCTTTGTTGTGTTATTATCTTTTAAGATTCAATTCAAATGTCATATGCTTGGCAAGCCCTTTCCTGGTGGATTTTGCCATTCTCCTTAGTACTATAAAGCAAGTTACACATACTTCTTTGGTAGCCCTTATTATATCATTTTTATTTATTTGTTGATATCTTTCTCTACCAGCATCCAACACAGTAGCTCATATATAGTAGATAGTCAATAGACACTTGAATGAATGAATGATGTGTGCAAACATGAGTAAACGAATGGCCACGATGATAATACAAATGAGGGAAACATCTGAGACAGGAACTCAGAATGCTTACCCTTTCAAGTATATCATACTACTTCTATCAGTGTGTAAACCTGGATGTACTTAACTAATAGGAAGAAGACGTGGCTTTTAATAAGTTTATGCAGAATCATGTAGACATAGGTAAGGGGATAACTGAAAGTGGATTAGAATTAAATCAGGCTCCAGAATTTAGTTTTGATTTGTTCCCCAGTGGATGGAAGAAAAGGTTTTAAGTATTTAAAGGAAACAATTTCTTCTTCCCTTCTTCCTTATACATAACATAAAATTTACGATTTTAATCAATTTTTAAGTATATCGTTCGGTGGCATTAAGGTCATTCATATTGTTGTGCAAATGTCCATCTCCAGAACTTTTTCCCCAACTGATTGTGCCCATTAAACAATAACTCCCAATCACCCCCCTCCCCCCAGTACCTAGAAACCACCACTCTACTCTCTGTCTCTATGAATTTGACTGCCCAAGATACCTCACATAAGTGGAAACATATAATATTTGTCCTTTTGTGACTGGTTTACTTCACTTAGCATAATGTTCTCAAAGTTCATCCACGTTGTAACATGTGTCAGAATTTCCTTCCTTTTGAAGGCTACATAATATTCCATTGTACTATGTACCCCATTTTGTTTATCCATTCAGCTGTCAATGGACACTTAGGTTGCTTCTACCCTTTTGCTGTTATGAATAACGCTGCTATGAATGTATGTACAAAAATCTGTTCGAGTCCCTGCTTTCACTTCCTTTGGGTATATACCTAGAAGTGGAATTCCTGGATCATCTAATATTCTATGTTTAATTTCTTGAGGCATATCCATACTTTTTTCCACAGCAGCTATACCATTTCATATTTCCAATCAGCTATATACAGTGTTTCCAGTTTCTCCACATCCTGGCTACCATATGTTATTTTCTGGGTTGTTTTTTTTTTTAGCCATCCTAATAGGTCTGAAGTTTACATTTTTTAATTTTTTTTTTTTTTTGGTGAAGAAGACTGGCCCTGAGTGACCATCTGTGGCAATCTTCCTGTATTTTACATGTGGGTCACTGCCACAGCATGGCTTGATGTGTGTGTAGGTCTGTGCCCAGGATCCAAACCCACAAACTCCAGGCCACCAAAGCAGAGTGTGTGAACTTAACCACTATGCCACCAGGCCAGCCCCTAAAAAAATCTTTAACCAAGAACACAAATATTGGCTGCAACTATTTAATGAATAGAGTTTCTCTACTTTCTTCCTACTGCCACTCCCAAAAAGAAAAGGAAATGGACAAGCAGGGCTTCAAAGACCTCAGAAGGTGAGAATGAGGAGTTAGCACACATAGTGTGCACAGATATGAACACACACAGACTATGTTCATACCAGGCTTCCAGGGAACTGTGTAAAAATAGTTTGGCCAAAGTAGTTCTTACTTCTCTCTCTTTACTTATATTTCTCCCCTCTCTACTATACACATTTCTTAAAGTTCATGTAGGTAAAACATGTGGGGCCAGGTGAGGGTAACCTGAGCAGCTATCTAAACAAGATATCCAATTGTAAAAAAGCAGAGTCACCTCTGTTACATATAAGAAGAAACTATTCCACACCCCACCAGCAGCTGCTGCGGCCACTTTAGATAATAATCTGAGAAGGCGCATACTCTCTAGTATGTGTCTGCAGGCACACAGGACTGTAATAATCCTTTATAGTTATTTAGTATCTAACACATTAAAACATGCCTACCTATGGAGAGGAGGACAGGGCAGGAATTCGTGCCTCCACTTCAGGAGACTAAGGCCCAAAGAAGTTGAGACCAAGGCCAACGACATGCAGTAGGCAAAAGTAGATTCAGAATTCAGGTTTTCTGATTGAGTCCACAACTTGTGTCCCTACACTGTGATATCCCTCAAAGATGTTCGTCCTTCTGTAATAGCCTTCCATTGGCTCGAGGAGAGTTTCATACAGCCTGATGGAGTTCCTTGGGACCTCACTGAACTTTTGGGTGCTTCTTAGCACAGTAAGTCTGCACGTACAGTATTATTCATCATATTGCCCAAAGCCTAAAGAAATCAGGCTAGGACTAAAGAAAATTAACCAGTGAGCCAAAGGAATTTAATAAGGAGAGTAGATCTTAAAAGTTCCCATCAAAAGAAAGGAAATTTGTAACTATGTGTGGTGACAGATGTTAACTAGACTTATTGTGGTGATCTTTTCATAATATGCACATGTCAGATCATCATGCTGCATACTTGAAATGAATATAGTGTTATATGCCAATTATATCTCAATTTAAAAAAAGCTAGGTCTTAAAAATAAAAAAATAAAAAACAAGCTGAATTTAGAGCCAGATCAAACTACAGCACAAAGTATTAAACCAAGAAGATAAAAAATTTTGAATTATAACCAATCACAGTGATAATAATAATAATTTTTGTGAAAGCAAAGGACGTTGTACCATGACTAAATACAATATTTTATTTTTTAAAAAAGAAACTTAACAAATCCAGCCTTTCTTATTTATTCTCTTTGAAGAAACATTTGTGTTTGAGGGCGACAGTAGATTTGCTGCAATAGGAACACAGATTATATTATGTTATTTATACCTGGGCAAACTAAAATGGAGAATTGAGATAAATAGGACAAATGGCCCCAAATCCACTATTGAGGGGGAAAAAAAACTGATTTTGAATAAAAAAATCATCCAGATCAAATGTGTCCAGTAATTGGACTTACCTGGACAATTTTATCATCTCAGTTTGTCACAATAATGGCAAATATTTCTTGAGGGCTTACAATATGATAGGCATTGTGCTGATTTCAAGTA
Organism: Equus caballus; assembly: GCF_041296265.1. Classification (NCBI taxonomy): domain Eukaryota; kingdom Metazoa; phylum Chordata; class Mammalia; order Perissodactyla; family Equidae; genus Equus; species Equus caballus. Next base: position 54,759,206 of record NC_091688.1, read on the forward strand.
ATTGGCTCACTGACTCCTCCCCCAGACCCTATAAAATAGGTGCTATTACCACACCCAGTTCAGCACAGAGAAACTACAGTATTTGCCCAAGTTAACACAGATAGCAAGTGGTAGAACCAAGATTCCATCTTAGGTCTCTCTGGTTCATCCTCTTAACTACTATACCCAATGATAGCAGAGTAGTAGAAATGATGAAAACTGCAAGTAAAGTCAGTAGGCTGTTCATCATGATTTTTAAAATCGAGTAGCAGAAATATGCTATGTATAAGCTTCAAAGTTTGCTCAGGAAAAGTGTTATCCAATCTGAAAGATGAGAAACCACACAGCTCAAAGAAGTCAGGTAGTTTAAGAACCATAAAAAGAATGGAACACAACTCTTTGAATTCCCATCTAAAGGACAGATCCACTTTAACCTTCTACCATCAAATATGTCATATTTAAACATTGACTCTATCTGGTCCAGGATGACAACATTCAGTTTCTCCTGGTGCTTTTGTTATTGGATCTAGCCCTGTCAGGTTTTAAATTCCATTTTTAGAATGGAACCTTAAATCTTTTTTAAAGCAGCCTTGGGTGATAATAAATTCACACAAGTTTGACAAGTGAGTAGTCATCATGGGGAAAAACACACAGTGAACGGTGGTTTTGTGTGCTGTTTGGGGACTGGGTGTTTACCACACAGCAGTGGATTTCATAAATTCCATGGTCAGGCGTATTTCTAATGGCGGCATCCTCAGCTATCATGAGAATATGCTGGATTAGATAATCAACAGCAACGAGGAAGTCAGCTAAGTTGCCACCCAGAAATTATTTACCAGAGCAGCTGCAGTCCAGAAATGCTAACAAGCCAGTCTCCCTAGGAGTGGGCCATACTCAGCTGTGGACCACTCAGCATTTTCTCACTTTACTTTGCTCCTGAATCAGGAGCTGTATGTTGTGCAATGGTTTTTCCTTTCCTTGCTTCACATGTTCAAAATTGTCTTCCCAAAAAACTGAACCTACAATTAATATTTGCTACCAAGAGGGGGCAGTGGTACTTAATCATACAGGTGTATGCCTCAGTTTATCTGTGCTGAGTGTAAGCAGCCTCCTCCTGTGTGTGTGTGTGTGTGTGTGTGTGTGTGTTTTAAATTACTTACAAATATTGAAGCTTAAAGGATAGTTTAACTTAAACGTCAACAGAAAAGTAGCCAATCTCACAGAACCAGTTTTTATGTATAATTTAATACTATTTTATTAACCCATTACTAGTATGAGTCCTAAGATTATTTCTGAGTTCTCTGAACAGCTTAAAAGACAGAAACTCTTAACTCCTTTTTTACTTACTTGCTTGAAGTTGGTACTTGTAGGTTTTCACATAACTCTGTCTTACAACTTCTCATACAATTAAACATCCTTGCAGCTTCCTTTACAATTAAGGATTATATCTGTTTTAGTCTCTCCCTCAATCAAGTCTTTAAAGGAAGACTTGCCACTTGGAAAGAGAAAGATTGAACCCTCTCTCCAGGCCTTTTCTCCTAAAGTTTCCCATACTGCCCTTCCCTGCAGCCATCATGGTGAAATGCTTGACTGTCTCTCACAAAGACGTAATTTTCACTCAAGTACAAATATCTCAACAAAAATCTGCCGTAGCAAAAATTCATAAGATGATAAAATAATTACTATTCACAATAGACCTGCATTACATATGTTTCATAAACAGTGTTTTTCTTTAAGAGAACCATGCATGCAGCACCCAGATTATTGCAGATTCTAACTTAGTTGGATGTGATTTAATGTTTTTACTATATTTAAAGAAGTATCCTTCCAAAACTAAAGAAAAATCAAGATAAGTTTGGTCACAGAACAGGGCTCTAAATACCCATCTGAACCACCTGACTTACCATCTGATGCATGGCATGTCACTCTCAAGGTCTCTTCACCAACATTGCTGCTAATTAATCATTCTAACCTGGTGGAATCACAATGTGACTAAAAAGGATGAACGTTAAGACACATTCATGGGAATATCTCAGGGTGATATTAAAAGAGCTAAACCTCTTCCTCATTTTTAAATATCATACTATCACTACTAGTAGGCATGTAACTACTATCCCCTCATATATGTATGAAGCTGTGAGGTTTACAACGTGTTTTGATATAAGACTTCTTATTCAGTCTTTATGGCTGCCATTTATCCATACTCTCAACAAAGAATTTCAGTGCCGGTGGTGCTGTGTGTTATTTTTAATGCCAGTTCTACAGGGGCTAGAACAGGCTGAGAGAGGTTAAGTAACTCGCCTAGGTCCCTTAGTTGTCCAGGGCTCCTGATGTGGTCGTTTTCTAATCATTTGCCATTCCATCAAAATGGAACTGCCGTGGTTTCTATTAATCCCTCATCTCTACGTAGTGTGATAAACTAATTTCAACTGTGATGTTAATGATTGAAAATGGCTTTGCGTGTTATGCTTCCAAAATATAATAAGAGCATTTTAACCTAAGCCTTTAGTGTTCCCCAAATAATCATAGCCAAATGGGATGAGTAATGTGACAGGTGGACTGAACAAAGATTTGGTGAGAAGGGAAAGGAGGGGACACAGTAGCTTGAGACCTCTCAAATCATATGATGCCAGTAGCTGCCTGACTCCTCTGCACTTAAGACTAGGAAGAGATAGGGCCATGTCTACTCCCTGTATGGGACTAATGACAATAGTAGTCTAACAAAAGGGTTGTCACCTCTGCATATGACAATGTCCTGTGACTGCCCCCAGGCTCCTTAATCACACTTCTCCAGGACAGCAATGGTGTCCTCTCACACCCCACCCAAAGCATTCCCTGAAGACTATCTCCTTAGCCAGTGCAGAGCAGAGGGTGAGACCAGATGATTCAAGCAGTCAGTTGATTCAAGCTAAAAATATCCTTTCTCTCAAGTTGTCTAAGAAATTGTCCTTCCTTCTGCCTTGCTTTGGAAACAGTTAATGAGGAAATGCTCCTCCCTCTGCGTAGTGAACAAATTCATTCACTATTCCTACCCTGAGGCAAATACTGTCACTCATCCTGCCCCTCTCTCCATCTCTCTGAGTTACCAACCCTCACTAGGCAATATCCTCCTTGACCCCTGGCGACCCCACTGAGGCACACTCACTATATAGCCACATACAAGAGGAAAGGTCATTCTGGACCAATTTCAGGAAAATTCCAGTTAAAATATGGAAATTCAAGAAAGAAAGAAAATAGGGCTAAATCTCCCAGACTTAGCTGTCCACATTACTTGAATTTACCAAACACTCATTTGGGTTTCATAGACACCAGTTACTCCTCTGAAACAAGATATTATTTAGTAGCCTGTAATGCTTCCCAAGCTTCTCAACAGGACAGAGCACACATAGACAATGATAATCTTTGTATAGTCTTCTGGTGTAAACAGCTGGAGATTGAGAATCTCTGATAAAATCAGAGGCAACCAGCTCCAGGTCACTCAGGCTACATCAGAGCTTGTGCAGACACTAAGAAGGCTAAGGAAATCAATATTGTGGTAATCAGTTAGGCAGCTTAATCCTCATAAGCCATAGCCTAATGTCCTCTTACCAAGGTGCTGTCTCGCCCCACCCCCAACTAAGCCAATCTCCTCCATCTTCCTTCCCCACCCCAACCACTCACCCATCAAGCAAGACAGCCCTTCCTTTCAGGGAAGCTGCCATTCCCCCTCCCATCCCGCCTCAGGCCAGCTCCTATTCCATCAGTACCCTTTTCTTCATTCTAAGGTGAACTATGCCTAAGACTGAAATGCCTAAATTCTGTCCTAAAAGCTGATCTGCATAATCATCTTCAAAAGCAAACAAAAATCTCTCAAGGAACAGAAATGTCCTCAGCCCCTGCCCTTGTCTCCAGAGCATCCCTCTCCATCCCCATTGAGCCAGAGCTAGAAGGGGCACTTCTCTAGCGGAACACGTGATCTGGAAACTACTTGCTCCAGAGACATCTCTGGGGCTTGTGTAAAAATGCAAAATTTGAAGCTCCCAGTTACTAAATCAGAATCCCTGTGGGTGAGGCATGGAATCTACATTTTAAACCAGCTCCCAAGGTGATTGTTCTGTTCAGTTCCACACCAGAGTTGGAGAGCCTCTGATTTAATCCAGCTTCCTCTCTCTACTGAGAAGGAAAGTAGAAAACAGGCACAAAAGAGGTGAAATGGGTTGTCCAAGGTCACACAGCATTAAGGTGACTAGACCGGGCCTGGAACCCGCCTCCCTGGCTAATTAGCAGAGCAGAGCTAGCAAAAGCCTGGAATATCGATGACTCCGGTGGGTCTGCCACCAGCCCGCGCCAGTGATGAGTCCATAGCCCCTGCACTCACCCGCTTGTAGATGTCCTCCCGGCTGGCCTCATACTTCTGCTGCATGCGCTCCTCCAGGAAGTAGATGCGCAGCTTGAGGCTGAAGTTCTCCTTCTTCAGGTCATTGAGGTGCTGGGACAGAGTGCGATATCCATTAGACATGGTGGGCAACCCATGGGGAGGAGCATGCCCAGTCGCACCCTCACCCCAGGAACTTGGTGCAGCTGCACGGCGACATGAAGCGAGCCGGCTGGGACGCTGCTGAGGCTACTGCGACATGGCCCTGACGGCTGGCGCTCTCTCGGGGACTTGGGACTGGGCTCACTGTTCTGGGTGCTGGAGCACAGCGCACTTTCCTTTTTTACCTCCGGGAGATATTTGCGGAATCCCTGACAGAGGAACATGCTGCGTGAACTCAGACACAAGTGGTGTAACCTGACTCCAAGCCAGGACTCGGCTGTCACCCTCCCAGAGCCTCCCAGGTCCAACTGCAGGCAGTTAACAGATTCTCAGAAAAAAGAGAGGACTGATCCCGAGAAGCTTCCAGGAAATAGGGAATGGAGTAATTCAAGGTGATGGGGAGGTTGCAAAAAAGAGAAGGAAATGAAGGGGGTGGGGGATGTGAATGGGTATTTAAGTTCCTGGTGGCAGATTTGCACAATAAAATCCAAAGAAGGGTGGCCAGAAGAAAGAAATAAGTTGTTATAGGAAAGAGCACATGTGTACAAAATGGTGACCACATGTCAAATAGCCCCTCTCTGTCAGGCGCAAATCTTAAAGAACTACTAACCGCAGGGGTCTCTAATTTCCTTTGAGGATTCAGACGCTCCCCTCTAATCAGTTCCTTCCCCATTTTCCTCCCTGGAATTTTCAGTCCCTGAGGCAGTAAAATAAATAGGTTTTATTACCAAGCACCTCCCCTCATACACACTACAGCCACCCCTAAAAGAAAGAGTGAATCTTAGAGTTCAGTAGAATCTTTGCAAACTCTGTTTACCAGTCACACAAGCTCACAAAGAGGCAGGGTCACAGGCTCCTCTCCGCAAGGGATGAGGGAAAGAGAGAGGGAGGCGTCAGCCTGGAGCCCAGAGATTTCAGCCAGTCACTGGTTCTTAACTCCGGCACCTGCCAAGTGGAGCCGGGCACTCATCACCAGATCCTGCTCCGAAAGCAATTTAAGACTCTTGAATGACAGGTGCAACATTAGCAGGAAGTATTATTTATACCACACCACACGGGACATTGAAGGTGACTGGGAGACAACCCCACAGCACAGACACCAAACACAGGTTCTCGGCTGGAATAATACTAGGTTCAAAAAAAATTAACATTAACATCTAATGTAAGGGAGACTAAAAACTTTACACTTAATTCCCAAGTACTCAATTATTCCTCCCCAATTCTTCTGCTCTCCCTTCATCTAATTCTTTCTTAACTCTACATAATAATTCCAATCACTATCTCCTGAGGTAGTATGGTGGGTTTGAGAAATATAAAGATGAAGACAGTCCCAACCCTCAAAGAGCTAAGTGGCTACACACACATAGGTATGTGTTTTACACTACAATCCTCCAAGCTTGTGTTATTCAACTTTTTACATTTTATACTGCAATCCAGTACACACACATACACAGACACACATAACTGAAGTGGAAGTTTCACAAAGTGATATTACCATCACCATGGTGATACACTTAGATATCATCCATTCCATTTCTCTTTCTGTGAGTGACCCACTGAATTGATTTCATGACCCACTAATAAGCTTCATCCTAAAGTTTGAAAAAAACTGAATCTATGGGAATCCAGAATAAAAAGTGCTTAATTCTTACTGGGATGATGAGAGAAAGCTTCACCTGGAGTTGAACTTGCACTTTGCTTTGACAGATAGAAAAAGTTGAATGAATAAAGTGGCCCCAGGAGAGCAGAATTAGAAATGGGCATTCTCTCAAATGGATTTGGATTAAAGTAAGGCGACACGTTTCTTACCCTAGACCATGACTTAAGACAAAATATTCCTCATTTAAAAGAAAAATCTACATGTTGTCGACGAAAATAATCCATAACCAATCTATAAATGAAAATTTGGGTGAGTTTATTCTGAGCTAAAATGTGAGGACCATGGCCCGGGGCCTTTCTTCCCCAAGGAAGAAAGGGCACCTAAGAAGTGGGGTGCACAGAGTGGTTATATACCCCCAGAGAGGATGTTTCACATATGATTGAAATGTCCCTTTTACAATAGTTGCGAGACTGCTCTGTCGGCACAGCGATTGATGGACACAGCAGGTAGGTCTGCTGTCTCGGTGAACACAGCAGGGTGGCAGGTCTGTTGTCTCAAGCTGGGTGGTCACAGGTGAGCTGGGTGGTCAAAGGTGAGCACAGCAATCAGTTCCTGGCCTAAGGAAAGATGCTTATCCTTAAGGAAATGCCAATGTGGGGGGAAGTTGTACCTTTATCTCAAGGGCCTTTGTTCTTGCCGTAGTAAATGTTTAAAGCTGATATACAAGGCACGCTCAATGGCCATGGTCAGGCCCTTTTGGACAAAACAAAGTCAGGCCGAATTAGGTTTACACCGGATGGCTTCCTCATATACTCCAATATATCCTATTGCTTGCCATTTCTATTTGTCAATGCTTAAAATTCATTTAGCTATTTTCATTAAATCTGTGCTCTGAGAATAAATTATTTTCATTTAGGCTTAGAGACAGGAAGAGAAAAGTCTAAAGTAAAACTCAGAAGATCCTTTTCTGGTCCCAGTTCTGTTACTAAATAGCTGAATGACCTTGGAAGTGCACTGCTCTGGAGGCCTAACTGCTCTCATTTATAAAACGAAGTGGTTGGAAACTAGGTGAGTTTTAAGGCTCTTTTCTTGGTCTAAGCTCCTAGAGGAATAACCTAGTTATTATCACCTCCATTTTGCACAAGGGGAACCAGGCTGCCAGAGTCTAGATTAGTATTTAATCACGCTTTTGATGTCTACTTGGATTCCTTCATAATATAATTTATTAAAACTTTTATGGAAAGTAAAATTGCATATGAATGCAGGGTATTCTCATCCAACCTACATATCTTTTTCTACACATTAATGCCTATTTTTTCTTGTGCCCAGCGATTCCCTGTTCTCTTATCTCTGTGGCCTCTTTTCTCTGTTTTTTTGCCAGTTCCTTCAAGCAGGTGCTTAAACGATGGTTAGTCGTTAGCTTTCTGATTTTTTCTCTTCACACTTTCTCCCTTAGAGATTTTATCCACTTTTCGGGCTATCACTCTTGCCTCCCGAACAAGCCCCAAGTCTCCAACTGAGTCCCCTCACCCAAGATCTAGCTCTACACATCCAAACGTTTGCTAGATAGTTCAACTGGAATGTCCCATTCTCACAACAAACCACATAGCGAAACCTTTGCAACAGTCTCTATCGTGACTGTCAGAATTCACTCCAGCCGTCTTTTCTCTGTATTACAGCTAAAGTAAAGTTTTCAAAACTGAAATCTCATCCTGTTGTCTCCCTTACTTAAAACCCTTCACAGGCATCTCATCACTCTTAGTAAAAGGAAAACCCCTCACATCCCCTCAATACACCCTGGTTCTTTTTCAAGGCCTAGTTGGAATCCCATGCAAAGACATCCCTGCTTCCTCCGCCTAGAAAGACTCCTTCCTCTTTTGAACTCCTAAGGCAAATATTAACATTTGACAAGCGTTCACATGCTGCCTCATGATACTGCTTTTTATTGTCTTGAAAGGTTATTTACACCTTTTAGAGCTACTTTTCATGTTAAAGCTTACATTAACTTTTCATGTGTTTACATCTCTCCAACTAGTCTGGAAGTTGCCCAAGGAAAGAGTCAATGACTTATGTATCTTTCTATCCTCCTTCAGCTCCCACAACAACCAAGACCTCTCCAATAACATCTATCACCCATGCAGTTTACAGTCACCTCAACCAGACTAGAGTGTTTTGAGGGCTGGCAAGCCATATTCTGTGTCTTTGTATTCTCATTGCATAGTATGGAAGAAGCACTCTCCAAATATGTGTTGAATTAATGAATAGATAAGTATCTCATAAATATTTTACTTTTTGCTGATTTGATTTGTTAAATATGGGTTAGCTTGCTTATATTATTGTTATAACTTTCCAATAATACAGAAAGATTTGTTTTAATAGCTCCAAAGAAACTACATTTGCTAGAATGGTTACTGTAGAAAAATGATTTTTGTTCACTTAAACTTCTAAGTTTATAGGCCCATCTTGACCTTTTTCCTGAACTCCAATCTATATCTGACTTCCTGGTAGAAATCTCCCCTTGATTATAGACATCTCATACTCGTGATACCTGAAATGGAACTCCTGCTGATCTCTCCCATAAGGCCTAAGGCCCTACATAATCGGGAGCTCTCTCATTGCCCTCTCTTTTACTTTCTTCCTACTACTCTCCCTTACACACTCTGCTGTAGCCACAGTTTCTCCTTGCTATTTCTCAAAAACAGCAAGCACCTCCCTCCTCAGAGCCTTTGAGCTTGTTGATCCTTCTGTATGGTACGCTTTCTCTAGATATTTAAAACTGGAACTCACCCTATGCTCAGTCAGCACTCCAATCTCCCTTAATTGTTTTTTTTATTCTATAGTACTATCACCTTCCAAAATATTATGTTGACTTATTTGTCTTGCTTCTTGTCTGTCTCTCCCCACTAGCCTGTAAACTCCATGAGAAAGCCAGGAGTTTTGCCTGTTGTGTTCACTGCTACATCATCAGTACCAAGAATCGTACCTGGTACATAACAGGTGCTCAATAAATATTTGTTAAATAAAAGAATTGAGGAATAATTAACCTGTTAACTTGGAACTCACTGGGTTTAATTCTAATAGAACCCAATCTGTATACAAAATTATGCAGCTGTTCTAGGAGGAAGAGCATATCTAGAGGCATTCCTCTTTAAAAAAAAGATTATTTTATAAGTAAAATAAATCATTCTAACAGACTAATTTTTATACTCAATGCAGAATCTGAACTTTGTATAAAAGTTCTGAACAAATGGGAAATAATATACAACAAATTACAACCAAAGAACACTACGAACTGTACAAATAGTAAAAACTATAGAAATTAGGAAAGAGAGGCTGTCAGGGAAGTTTCCACAGAGAACTGGTGTTTAGCTCCCTTAAAAGATGAATCAAGTTTGGGTAGGCTAAGGGGAGGACACGGGGACATCTGGGCAGGTGGGACTTGAGCAAAGGTGCAGAGAGCTGACTGGATGGAAACAAACGGCACATACTGTCCTGTAATGGGGAACAGAGATGATGGGAGTGATGAACCATTTTAGGGAAATCTTGAGTGTCAGGGTGAGGAGCCTGAGTTTGTTCCTCTAGGCAGATCCTGGCCCTCAATTTGGACAAAGAGTGAGGAGAAAGGCCGCAGGGGAGGGCCAGGAACTGCTTACTAAGAAGACTGTTTGGTTTGTTTTTTGCTTATGTTTTGTTTTACTCGTTTGGTTTTTATAGCTTTAACAAACAAATATGCACATACTGGGCTGCACACTAGACCTTCTGGGGGCAGCTCCCATGCCTATATGTTTTGACAGGCTCTGTATTGCTTAGGAAACAAAGAAACACTGAAGGTTCTTGAGCAAGGCACAGGGTTTCCGTCTTTGTTCTTTTTTATATAGTACATCCAAAATCTTTACTCTTCTCTCAAAATATTTTTCCAAATGTTAATAGCTCTCCCCTGCTCTTTCCTTAATTTCTTTTTCCCACCACTTCTTAATGTATTAGTCTAGACTGGAAATAAGACTTTAATAAGGACTCAATCAATGCCAACAATAGTAGGAGGATTACAACCCAGCTGTTGTATGTCATGCCCCATTAACATAACCAACTGTAAAGTCAGCTTTCAAAAAATCTCAGCTTCACATTTGCTTAACATATTCAGACCCCCCCCAGAGAGCTCTTATAATGAAATGCTTGAAAACATAATAATCTCTTACCATTCTCTCAAGAATAAAGTTCCACTCCACTAAAAATGATTAATCATCTTAATTGACACATTCTTTTCAAGTATAATAAAACTTCTGCAACGTGAGCTCTACTAATTTGATATCTGTGATAATTCATACCTTTACAGTTCATGAAAATAAAAATATCCTTAAACAACTTAATATGGTAAACTTAATAAATAATAGTGAATAGTGAATAGAGAATAGTGTTTTAAGTAACCTTGACACTGTACTGTTCATTTACAAATAGGCAATAAATATTATCGCCATTATGCATGTCATCTAGATGGGGCAGTGCAGCACTGTGGAGAGAGCAAAAGCTTTTGAACTAAGGAGACCTAGGTATTTGCCGATTGTGTAACTTTGGGAAAATTACTTAATAGTAATTAACCGTAGCAAAGGAGCCAGGAGAGTGGGATCTGGGTAGGCTGCTAAGGAGGTTGCAACTGTATCTGTAATGCTAACTTTTGTTTTTGAATCTGAGGCAAATAAAGTGAAAATAATATTTGTTAAAATTTAGATATTGGATACACAGACAAGTGTTTTATTATTTTTTGTACATTCCTGTTTGTGAAACAGCTCATAATTTTAAAAAGCTATTTTAAGAGCAAGGAAACTAGGAATTAGAGGGAGGCAGCTACCAATTAGATACAAGGATAAATTCTCCAGCAGAGTTGGATGTCATGAACTTATTGCCACACCTCAGCCATACATTCATACGTCAAATATTTATTGAGCACTTACATTATGAGATAGTAAATCTCCTGTCACAAAAGGGACTCAACCAAAACTAAAGAATCGCTTGTCAGCGATATTGTTAGAAGTCTTCACACGTCAGCTGGGAGTTAGCTCAAGAGAACTTTTAAGATCCTAAACTATCCTGAGATTCTGTGTTCGAAACATGTTTTCTCACAGAAACAAGACTACCAAAGGCAGCACCGACGAGAGCTACCGCTTTTGAAGAATCTCAGAACACCCCACCAGCTTTCCTATAGCAGAGCCCTAAAAGGTAGTGGGAGTCAGCTGCTTTGTGCAGGAAGAGGAAAAGGAGATTAGTGAGCATAAAGGATGTCATATTTTCAAGACAAAAGCAGCAATGATGACTGGGACCCAAGGATGATCCCCAATAGACGATTTAACCTCTAACTTTGCTGTCATATTTTCAAAACAGCTGTATGGGAAGGGCACATAAGCAGCTGGAAAGTATTTCCTGCTCTTTAGCATCCAGTGGAATCCAACCCAGGAACCTAATTTATTTTGGATTGGAGGACAGGGGTAGACAGGAAGGGGTGGGGCAGGGAGGAGGGCGAGGAGGGTTTTTTCCCCACATATAAATATTTTATTTATAATACATCTGTGCGTCTGGGAGTCCCTAGGCTTTTCTGATAAAATCTAAATTGCAGGAATAACAGTTTAACTCCTGGCTGTTTTAATGACTGGGACTTGTATTACAAAATTAATTGGATACAATTACACTGTCCTTACAACATCACCTGCTAGGACTTGACAATTACAAAGCACTTGCACATATATTGTTTCATTCTATCTTGTGAGGTAAGCAGGTTACATATTATTATCCCCATTACTGTAGAGGAAAGTGAGACATCCAGAAGTTAGCTAAGTGGCTCATCTAGAAAGTGGAGGAGCACAGACTACAGCATCCAAGAGTCCGACCCATATTGCATACTCCTCAGGGCCTTAATCATGACAGTAGGGGACTCCTGTGAACTTGGGATTCCCTTGTGACTGATTACGTACTTCTATTTCTACCTTAGGTCCCTGGATCTTTTCAAAAAGTAACCTTCACTATAAATAATCTTCCTTGGGACCCTGGAGGATCTGACCACCTGAACCTATATAAAATATAGCTTTCAAGATAAATAACCAAAAGGTTAAACAGAGTTACCATATGATCCAGCAATTCCACTCCTAATTATGCACCCAAGAAAACTGAAAACATACGTCCACAAAAATCTTGCATGTGAATGTTTATAGAAGCATTATTCATAATAATCAAAAAGTAGGAACATGCCAAATCTCCATCAACTGATGAATGGAGTTCATCAAAGTTTAGTATATCCATACTGTAGGATATTATTCATCCGTAAAAAGGAATGACATACTGATGCATGTGACAGCATGGATGAATCTTGAAAACATACTAATGCGAAAGAAGCTAGGCACAAAAAGTCACACATTGTATGATTCCGTTTATATGAAATGTCCAGAAAAGGCAAATCCATGGAGAAAGAAAGTAGATGAGTGGTTTCCAGGCGCTGGGGGAGGGAGAACGAGGAGTAACTGCTAATGGTATGAGGTTTCTTTGGGGTGATGAAAATGTTCTGTAACTAGATAGTGGTAATTGCTGCACAACAATTTACTATTTACTACTACTATTTCACATGAATGTATATTTACATAAATGTAAATTCATGTAAATGAATTTAAATTTACACTTTAGTGAATATACTAAAACCATGGAACTGTACACTTTAAAAGGATGAATTTTATAGTATGTAAATTATATTTCAATAAAGCTGTTATTTTAAAAAGAAGAAAGAAACCCAAGCTAGGAGAAGTAACTTGCCCAGTCCTTTGCCTTTTACAAAGGATTTTTTTATGATAAAGATCAAACTTCAATTCAATTCAGTTAAAAGCAAATCATTCAGACTGATCATTTCTAAACATTCTGTATATAAATCCTCACGGGATTCTATGTTTTGGCAAGTTAAAAAGCTTCGTTAAAATCCTCAGATTAAACAAAGAAAACATATGATCCACTCTATATTTCGACACAGGAAAAACATACTCATTAGGCTCTCCTGAGGAATATGCACAACTTTTGCAGACTGTTCTAACAAGGAAACGTCAGTCAAAGTCAATCAACTTGGTCTTCCACTCATTAACACAACTTCCACACAGGGTTTCTGCCCAGCGTTCCAAAAGTTAACTGTTGAAGCCTGCATCAGAAAGCATATGGCAAATTCTACAAAGACCTGGATTTTTCCTCTTGGGTTGCACAATAAAGAAATCTTTCTTCTGAAACTCTGTTTCTGAAATTCCAACATAATTCCTGAAGTTCGAGAGTCTTTTAAACGCTGAAATATTAATGTCATTCCATTTTCTCCCCTAAAACTCAGAAGCATATTGATATCTATCCTCTACACAGCCTTTTCTTGAAATAACTGGACTGATGACAGAAGAGCTAACAACAGAGCTATTACATCAAGTTGATAAATAAACCCCATCTTAGGCAGCATCACCGTGTGGATAAAGGATAGGATTTAGATGACGTTCCTGCTGCCTTCCCCCACCATAGATACACACCCACACCACCCCCAATCCTGGAATAACAAGGTGTCATCGTCATCATCATATCAGAGCACTGTGAACCATATAAAAACAAAACAAAACAAATAACAACTTCCCTGGACACCAAAAATAAATGGCCCAGCCAGAAATAGTGCTGTCAGAGACGGTTACATGAGCTCCATGGTAGAAACAACAGTTGAACTGCATTGATGCTGGGAGCTCCCAAGGACTCATAGTCTCCAAATTAGATTCACCATGAGTTTGGCCCAACCAACACCAGCAGACTTGGTGCTGTTTGTTCACAATTGGTTCAACCCAGGAAGATTATCTGCTGAGCTTCTAGTATTCAGGGGGGCACATAGCAATTTATGGCCTCACCTATTTTTCTGGATTTTCAATAATCCTTTCTCCATCCTTCTCTAGGAAAGAAGGTGATTTCAAAGGCCCAGTTAGGACTTTCTCCAAGCATAAGAGCTAAGAGTTCACAATGATACCATGGGCGACCATGGCTGCAACAATAAGGCTTTGACCAGGAGTAGGGGGTGGGTAGGGGAGACGCAGCCAACTTGAACCTCAGTCCACACTCTAGTGCTCCAGTCATGACAAAAAGCCTTCTATCTCTGAACTCACTGTGCTCTCTGCTCCTCCAGGACTTTTCACGGGTAGCAGCGATAGCCTGGAATGTCATTCCTCTTCACCTCCCACTCAGCTCCGACTTAACTACCTCCAACTTGCCCCTAAGGACTTGATTTAGATATTACCTACTAAAGGAAGCCTATCTGAGCCTAAACCCTGGTGAGGGCCCCTCCTGAGTGCTTCCACAGCATTGTGTACCTACCCTTATTATTGGGGCTATCTGTTTGACTGTCTCACCAATTAGATTTAGAGATCTTTAAGAGCAGAAAGGATCTACTTATTTTTCTTCCAAAAGTGAAAATCACATTACCAGTTTTTGGTTTTTGTTGCTAGTGTATAAACGGCCATAAAAGTACTGCACGTGCCTGTACCAGTTGTTCCCTTTCTCTGTGGATGGCACCACCTAGTAGCGGTTCAAGCAAGAAAGCTTCACATTTATTCATTCAAAACACAACAAAGAAGAAAATAGGCATGCCTACAATGTAGTAGGCACTCCGCTATCGCTATATCTATTAGTGAACGAGAGAAACCCTGTCCCTACTATCATGGAGCTCAGATTCTAACAGAAAAGCCAGACTTTGAACAAGTAACTCATGCAACTAAAGGGAAAGTGCAAGGTACTCTGGAAGTTCACAATGGGTGACATCCCAGCCTGGGATGGGACTGGAGCAATGTAGATCATCTTTGGGCTTCTTCTCCCTCACTGGTTCTACATCCAGTCAATAGCTTGGCCCTGTCACTTCTGCTTCTGGAATCTCTTTGTATTTTATCTCTCCCTGTCTCTCACTCCTATACTATCAGCCCTGCCTACCTTTGCCTGGAACGCTGCAGCAGCCTCCTCGCTGCTTAGACTTGACTCCTCCAATCCAGAGTCCATACTGAAGCCAAAGGGATGTTTCTAAAAGAAAAATCTGATCATATTACCTCCCTGTTTAAAAGCTTTCAGCCATTCGCCTATGAGCTCCTGTAAAATTTTAAAAACCTTTATGTAACTTGCAAGGCCCCGTATGCTGGCTTCTCTCTCTCTCTTTTTCTCCAGTCTCAACTCTTCTCCACATTCCTTGCACCCATGCTCTAAGACATATTAACTTACTATGGTTCTTTCTTTAATCTGAATCTTGATTCATGCTGTTTCCTTTGTAAGGAGCATTCTTCATTCTCCTACTCCCAGCCCATATGAGTGGCTAATTCCTATTCCTCCTTCAAGTCCCTGGTTAGACATAGTTTCCTCTAGGAAACTTTCCCTGAATCCTCCTACCCCCTCAGCCTGAGTTAGGAGTCCCAGCTATACTGTGCAGCACCCTTTATTTTCATCATAATAATGAGTCCAATCTGTTCTAATTGGTGAATCTGTAAACTCTATGACGGCAGGAACCATATTTGCTTATTCACTATTGTATTTTCAGTGTTTGAGACATTATCTTGTACATAGTAAGAGATCTAGAAACATTTGTTGAATGATTAGATGACTAAAATGAACACAAATTATTAAAATTTAGATAATACAGAAAGTTATAAAGAAGGCAAAAATCACAGCTAATTCCACCACTCAGACATAATCACTGTCAATATTTTGGTGCATATCCTTCCCGACATTTCTATTTTTTTTTCTCCCTTAAAAACGAGATCTCATTTTATGTAATATTCAGTCAAATTGTTGTTGTTGTTTTGTTGTTTAATCCTAAGCTTGTTATTACGGACACCATTGCAAGTCAGTAGTACATTGCTCTCTGACGTTCTGTTGCATGCGTATACCATAATTGAAATAATGAATCCTCACCTTGATGGATATTAGATTATTTCTAATATTTTATTAGCATAAAGAATACCGAAATAAACATTCATCCTTGAACGCATATCTTTGCATACGTTCATACTTGAACACCGTGCATGTAACAGCTAGAACAAGGCCTGGCACACAGGCAGGGTGAAGCCATATAGTGAGTGGATGAGCGGATGAATAATCAAATGCATACGGGGATCAGGTTTGTCCATAGAGAGGCATAAGAATATTGTGGCTAAGAATTCAGGCTCTGGAATCAGGACACTTATGTTGAAATCCCAGCTCTAGCACTTTCTAGCAGTCACTAGTCTTTTCCCTGGCTTCGTCTCCCTCTCTGTATCTGAAGATAACGGTTGCACTAACTTCAAAGAACTGAATAAGATAATGCAAGTCAAGCGCACTCATAGAGCCCTGCACACTGAAGCACTCAATAAACATTGGTATCATTATTTTTGTTATTATTTTAAAAATTTATTATTGGAATGGAAATTCCTCAAGGTCCACAGGAAGAAAGATAGAGCTTCTCTTCACACAGTGAGGAAAAAAGAAAACAGTTCTAACGAGAAAACAGAAAGGAGATAATTAAAAATGAAGAAGAATTATTCTCATTTGAGCTTCATTTTCTCCATGGCAGTGACAGCTCTTTTCCGTGGGAGTAACCATACCTTTCAGAATTTTCAGCGTTTTCAAATTTTTGTGATCTCAGTTTTTTTTTTTTTTTGGTGAGCAAGATTGTCCCTGAGCTAACATCTGTTGCCAATCTTCCCCTTTTCGCTTGAGGAAGATTGGCCCTGAGCTAATGTCTGTGCCAATCTTCCTCTATTTTGTATGTGGGATGCTGCCACAGGATGGCTTGATGAGCAGTGTATAGGTCCGCACAAAGGATCTGAACCTGTGAACCCCAGGCTGCTGAAGCAGAGTGCGCAAATTTAACCACTATGCTACCCAGCCGGCCCCTGTGATTTCCCTTTTTTTTTTTTTTTAACAAAGTTGCTTTATTAATTATATAACCAAACATGGGCTGGTATGTATAACTTTGTGAATTAGAAAAAATGTTTTGTCCCAATATTTAGATTTTAAAAACACATTTGTTTGGCAATTACTCTCATCTTGTGCTATCCCTTCCACTGTTGCCTTAGGGGTTATATAAATTAAATCTTGCGTAATTTAGATTTCTTCTTCCCCTAATCAGATTACATGCTCTTTAAGACTGGTAACTTGTATACTCCTCTATATCCTCTACAGAAGTAAGAATCATTCCTTTTACTCATAGTTCTTAAGAAAAAGATGATTGATTTGATACATATTTTTGGCAATGTTGCTTAAGGAGTGAAAATTTTGCTGAAATTCTGTGGAATGACTGTATGGAATCCTTCTGAAAAGCCATGTTTAAAAAGAAGAAAATCCTGTGCTTATGACTGCTGAAAGTTTAAGATTCTCCTCCTTCCCTTTTCACCTAATAAATTTTGAATGTCTCAAGACACCAGTGAAAACAAAATCAGCATGCTTGGGGCACTGCTGTTTGGAGAGCACAAATGCCATTTTAAAAAAAAAAAAATGAAAATGCACTTCACCGGTAGCATTCATTTTCCAAGGCTGTAATTTCAGAGAAACACTTAAAAAGCACTGAAATTGCTGGACCCAAAGGCAGCAGGGACATGACCCAGATTCATCTAAACTAGAACAGGAAACCCGGACTGTGATAACTCAAATATCCATAAAGGTAGAAAAGTCCCTTTCAGGACTTTTATTTTCCCCCTACAGGCTTCAAGATCCAAGGGGAAAAATGTGCCAGGATGGGTGGGGCCTCAACAGGCTGACTCACTGTGGTTGGATCCAGACTGCCAGGGAGAGCTGGCTTCGGACTATAATTAGGCAAACACTGCAGCTGGTCTTGCTGGCGTTTCCTTGTTAAAGACGACATTATTAGAAAACGTGTAAACAGGAGAGGGCAGTGGAGGCTCCCTCCAGACCTTACAGCCACGGACCCCGACCCCTCCATGGCTTTTCTGTAGCATCTGCCATTTTGATTCTATGTAGAAAACGAAACCACACACATTCCACCAACGTAACCTCTCCTCTGAATGGTGCTTCAATTCCCCAAGAACCTCAGCAATCACTGGCATTATCTCGGTTCTGTTACTTTAGACCTTATAGCTTTAGGCAAGTTAGTCGAGCCTTGGTCTCTTCACTGGTCTAATGGATGTAATAAGAATATCTATCTCATAAGTTAGGGAAATGAACTGAAAAATAGCTGAAATAAAATACATTAAGTGTCTAGAAAAGTGCCTAGTGTATAAAAAACATTCAGTAAATATCATCTATTATTATTAGCTACTCTTATGATCTTAATAAATCCTGCCAAATATTTCAAAAGGTCTCTGCAGCTTTCTCTTACTTTACTTTTATAATTTTACCATCCCAGTTTAAGTGGAAAATCGTCTTCCTTTAAACTCATCGTTAAAAACAAATGTACTTTTCTTGACTTCCCAGTTTCCTATTCTAACCAATTAATACGTCCGTACACTCCTTAGAAGCATTTAACTTACTGTGAATACTAAGCAGAGACCAGGAAAAAACAAATCCAACAGAAGAGGCCGGAGGAAAAGAGGCCAGGTGAAATACAAATACAGATCCAACAAGTTTAATTTAGTTGATGAACATTTGTCTGGCACTTACTATGTACTGGCATCATGCTGGCTTCTAGAGACTAGAAAAGGATGAGCAAGAAGTGTTTCTGCCCTGGAAGAGCTTAGAGTCAGGGTGGATATTCTGAGACTGGAGGGTCAGGGAAGCTATCCTAAAAAAAGAAAATGGCACCTGCGCTGAAACTTGAAGGATGAGCAGGCTTTAACTAGGTAAAGGATAGGAGAGAAAAGGTATTCTAGGCAGACGGAGCAGTTGGAACAAAGACTCGGAAGTATGAAACAGCTTTGAATTGCAAGCAATTCAGAATTAATGGAGTAAAAAGCATGGCATGGAGACTACTGGGAGATAAAAGTGGATTTACAGCTTATCTAGAGAAGACAGAATTGCACTCTGTGCCCACCTAAATAGGAGGAGCTCGTGGTTCCAGTCCCACGACCACCAAACTTTCACCAGCTGAGCTCCCCAACCTAGAAAGTAGTCACTATTTTAGCTCACAAAAACAACGAGTATTTTCAGGCCCACGTTATGAGACATTGGGTAAGTTCCTTTGTTACTCTTTCTGGTTTTATTTCATCAGTTGTAAATTGGGGTAATAACCATGCCTTCTTCACAGGGTTGTCGTGAGCATTAAATGAGATAATACCGCACACACTTGGAACAGTACCTGACACAAAGAAAGTGATCGACATGCGCTAGCTAGTATCATCCACGTGCTGCTATAGTCTCCGTCACCCCAGAGATGCTGGGGAGGCGAGGTGTGATCATTGAGACAGCATATAAGAAGAAGTTTTTCTTAACACATGGCCACGGCATGTCAAAATCTTTCTGACCAATAACCTGTCAGGATGTATGATCATGGTGCATGAACTCTGACTCTGAAAAAGTCACAATTTCTATGAGCCCTGGCAATGACTTTTCTGACAAAAAGGTGTGTCACAGCCTTGTGGTTATTTATTTATACTTACCACATAGGGGAGAGAGTTTTAAATATCTCTCACTGAGCTTTTCTCTGTGTCCTGGCTGGGTTTCTGTCAGTGGCTCCCAGCAATGAGAAGTCAGGCCTAATCTGCGATATTAGACCTGATGCTAAGAGAAAAGGACCCAGAACTCCACACCTGAAAGACTGCTGACCTCTGCTTGTTGCCCAGTTCAGCCTATTCTCTTCCCTCTCCCCACCACAGCATCCGACATTCAGTCCATCAGTGGAGGTGGCACCCCTCACTTCTATATTCCAAACCACCTCCCAACCAAAGGAGCATGCAGGCAGACTGACTTTCAGACAGCACCCACGCAGCCCCGGGGAGTGCTGCAGCTCTGCTCGCCCTTTCTGCGCTGCAGCAGATGCCAAAGGTGAAAAAAGAGGAAGAAGCTGGGGTGTTCCCACCCCTCTTCCCGCCGCCAGCACCACCGCTGTTCAGAGGTTTAGTCTTCAAAAGCCACTTAATATTCCTGCAAACTCTGTGTCTTTTTTTTTTTAAACAGTATCCATGACAACTCTGAGCCAAAACCCAAGAGGAGCCTGTTTAGTTCTCAGGCATGTGTTCTATGGAGCATATTCTTTGTCCATGGGAATGTCTGGTAGGATGTGCATTAGGTCCTAGTGAAATATTTCTATTTACAAATTGAGGGAAGACAGGGTAAACCGACGTCAACACTGCTTTGTTAATCCTTTTTTAAAAATGGAATATTGTAATTTTGTGTCAAAAGCTATCAATTTAAGAATAAAAGAAACCCACATATCTCAGGGTATATTTACACAGTACTCATGTGTGGCCTGATTCCTGGATAACCCCCAGGGGGCACCAAAGAGCTGTTTCCTTTTTTAGTACACAGGGGGCTAAGAAATCCTGGGTGCACTTTCCAGGCCATATAAAACACAGTAGATGAGTTCTATTGTACAAGATGTCCTGGGATCAATCCAGGGCACAGGGAGCTAGGGATCTATATGACATGATCAGTAATTTGGCTCTTGGCCATACCCAAAGATAAACATACCAAGACACAGAGCTCTTCAGGAATTGAATCAGGAGTTTTGAGCAGCAATGCCAGATTCTCATTGAGATGCAAATGGTGTGGCTGAGCCACCTCATACTGCAGACAGTACCCAGATATCTGGAGTGGTCCAACCCAGCCACAGAGAATATAATGCCAGCCAACTGGGCTCACTACAGTCCAGCTACAGATTTTCAAGGTGTCATTTAAACTTCCTGAATCTATCTAAGAAGTAAACCAGGGGTAAAAGGGGTAAGACAGATTTATTGGTACAGGCAATTGTCCATGACCCACAGCCCTCAGCACATAGCTAAGACTGCATATGCTTATTGGGACACAAGCTCTTAAAAGAGACACCATTATGATAAGAATGCCCCTAATCCAGACTAAGCCATGGGTCATAGTTTTATAAGACACCCCTATCCCATGGTACTGCTTCTAATTGGGATAACAATTATCCACTCACGTGACTTACCTTCTCAAAGTCTCGAAGAGCCTGGGTCTGCACCTGAGGGGGCTTTTCAAATGCTCTCAAGGAATGTGTCTGCCCAAAGGGGACCTTCTCACCACTTCTCCAGGTCTGCGACTGCGCTGGAGGGCCTCGATCTTTAGTGTCGCTAAGAAAAGCTGCCAGTGAAACAGAACAACCAAAAATTTTATATAATGGTGCATTATGATCATTCCAACGTGCACAGTCTAGCAGAATTTGGCTTCTGAAAAATGCAAACCAATTCTAGGCCACATAGAAACAGTTCACCTGAAGGAGCCTGTGGTAGATCATATTAATAATGGTGTTCAGTGAAACACACTAGTTTATGTCCACACCCCTCTGTAATTTGATGTTCCTGCTTCTCCATCAAGAAGTAGAGTCTATTTCTCCACCCCTTGAATCTGGGTTGGCCTAGTGACTTGCTTTCAATAAGAGAATATAAGGAAAATGTCACGGTATGAGTTCCAGAGACTAGGCCTTGAAAGGCCTTGCATTTCTATTCTCGCCTTTAGAACCCTTAGACCACCAGGCTGTGAGGCAGCCCAGTCTACCCTCCTAGAGGAGGAAAGGCCAAGTGCAGGGGGCAGATGTCCCAGCTGACAGCCAGTCACCAATTTCCAGACACTTGAGTAAAGCTTTCTCGGACCCTCAGCCCCAGGCAAGCTGTCAGAGGATTGCAGCTAGTTGAGTGATCCCAAGTGAGACCAGGAGAAGAAATGCCCAGTTTGCCAACACACAGGATTGTGAGAAATAATGGACCATTGTGTTTTAAGCCCTGGGTGCACAAACTTTTTCTTCAAGGGTCAGATAATAAATATTTTAGGTTTTTAGGCCATATCATCTCTATCACAACTGCTCAACCCTCTCCTTGTAGCTCAAAGCAGACACTAAAATATGTAAATGAGCATGACTATGCTGCTACAAAACTTTAATTATAAGAATTGGCATTTGGCCCTTGGGCTGCAGTTTGCTGACCTCGTTTGAAGCCACTAAGTGTTACAGTGGTTCATCATGTGACCAAAGATAACAGAAATAGCCTCTTTTTTTTTTTTTAAATCAAGTTACTAGCTAAAAAGTATTTCTAAAAATCTCTCTATAGAGATTCTCTCAGGTTATCATTTAGAAATAATAACCATTATTGTAACAACCAACATCTTAGCAGGCTTTCCAGGTTACAAAATAGTTTCACATGAAACATTTCATTTATAAAGTTATTGTAACCAGGGAAACAGACTGATGTGATTATTAAAACTATTTTACTAACAAGTAAATAAAGGTTCAGAAGTTTGCGTGTCCAAGACTACATTGTTAAAGAGTGACAGAACCAGTTGTATGTTCTTTCCACTCAACCTTCCTAAGGGTATGCTAACGCTATGTTATTTTAGCAGCAAAGGGGATTGTAACAGGCCCAAGAGTCAGGGGAAAACAGGCAAAGGGGCAGAGACAGGACCATTCCACTGATCAAAGGAAGCACTGCCCCAGAGAAGCTAGCACAGGCTAAGCTGCTACTTAAGCCTCTGCGCGCCTTTGAGAAGAAACATTGTGAAAGAAGAAAACATCAGAGCTTTCTCAAGCATAGTACACAGAGGACCTCAAACTGAGGTGGGCTCAAGTTTGTAGACACAGGTAGAGAATACAGAAGAACACATCTTTTCTTGGCTGACAGAGGAAACAATGAGCCTTTTTTTTTTTTTTGAAAGATTTTATTTTTTATTTTTCCTTCTCCCCAAAGCCCCTCAGTACATAGTTGTATATTTTAGTTGTGAGTCCTTCTAGTTGTGCCATGTGGGATGCCACCTCAGCATGACTTGATGAGTGGGGCTAGGTCTGTGCCCAGGATCCAAACTGGTGAAACCCTGGCCGCTGAAACGGAGTGCGCGAACTCAACCACTCGGCCACAGGGCAGGCCCCAAAAACCTACTTCTAATGGCTTTGTATTGCCCCTGCTTACTTTACCAGCTCCTTGTCCCACCTCTGGCTTCCCAACTAAACCCTGAGCACGCTGGCTACTGGCTTTCTTCTCTAGTTCCTTGAATATATCATGCCTCCTCCTCTTCAGAGCCTGAAGGTAGGAAGAAGCATGGTGTTCACAATGAGCCTTTCTTACTGAACAATTCTTTTTTAAGTCAGAAAGAATGACAGCCATTACAATACTTAGCTCTGTAGACAGTGTCAGTGCAAGTGAGAGCAAAATGGGCTCTGGGTGACTCTGTGCCTCATGGAGGAAGAGTTAGACAGACCTGGACATAAGGGCAAAGGAGATCCTAAGGAGCCAAGAGACAAAAAGTCATCATAGGCTCTTTTTCTGTCCTTTCCTTTCCTTTGTTTTTTTTCTTTTTTCTTTTCTCTTTCCTTCCTTTCAATTCCTCCCTCCTTTGTATATTCTTGTCTCTTTTGTTGAAAATTAATTGACTATATATGCATGGGCGCCAAAACAAAGGCAACAGAAGCAAAAGAAAAGGGATGACACCAAACTAAAAAGCTTCTGCTCAGCAAAGGAAACCATCAACAGAATGAAAAGACAACCTAGGGCATGGGAGATAGCGTCCTCCTGCTCTCCCTCCTGCCCTCTTTCTTTCTGTAAACTCGCCAGAAGGAGCACAGGAGACAATCCTCAGATACTTTATTCAACTGCTCAGCATTTTTTTAAATGCTCAGAAAAAAGCATTTTCTACTTAAAAAAAAAAAATGAAAGGAAAGAAGGAAGGGGAGGAAGAAAAAAAGGATCAGGAAGATGATGGTGAAAAGAAAGATGAAGACAACAATGAAGGAGAAAATAATGATGATAAATAGGGTGGTTCCAGTGCAGCTTTTTTCTTGTCTAAAAATAGTTAACTCCCATTACATTATTGATTTAAAAGAAAAAAAATGAAATGTAAGGCCATATAGATTGTTTTTAAACTGGACACTGTATAGTGTCTTTTCATTTTTGTAAAATTAGCATGCTATCAAGTGTGTCCTTAGAGAGCCCTGTCCTTAATGGTATTTTCAACAGCCGCTAACTTTGCCTGGCGGAGCATAGGGGCTTAAAGTAGCACAGAAATTTAAAGTAGGTTTTATCGGTGCACAGCACAAATTACTTATAGATGGAAGTGGTATTTTTTCCATCTTCAACTGTCTTTGATTCAGCTTGTACAAAATGGTTGTTGTTCTGTTCATTGTATAACACTCTGTGATTGCAAATTAATAATATTAATAATAATAGTAATAATAATGTTGTACCTGTTTTGTTGATATTCTGATTATTTCTAAGTAAATGCGAATGTTTTAATTAAGAGAAATTAGAAAGAATTCTGTCTTCTACATTTAGATGAAATTAAATAGGCTATTAAACGGAAGAAAATGTGATGAAACAGAATGACAATACATTACAGTTAGATTAGTGGCATATGATGGGAAGAGAAGAGACTATGAAGCTTGCATATGAATCCTGACCACTAGCTAATTGTGGGAATTTAGGCAAATCTCTTAATTTTGCTGAGCTTCATTGCCTCTGTAAAAATGGGAATAATTGGCCAGCCCTGGTGGCCTCGTAGTTAAATTCAGTGCACTCCACTTCAGTGGCCCGGGTTTAGCTCCTAGGTGCTGACCTATACTGCTCTGTTAGTGGCCATGCTGTGCTGGCAGCTCACATACTGAAAAATAGAGGAAGATTGGCACGGATGTTAGCTCAGGGCGAATCTTCCTCAGCAAAAAATAATAATAATAAAAATTTTTTAAAAAGTAAAAACGGGGGGCTGGCCCCGTGGCCGAGTGGTTAAGTTCATGCGCTCCGCTGCAGGCGGCCCAGTGTTTCGTTGGTTCAAATCCTGGGCGTGGACATGGCACTGCTCATCAAACCACGCTGAGGCAGCGTCCCACATGCCACAACTAGAAGGACCCACAATGAAGAATATACAACTATGTACCAGGGGGCTTTGGGGAGAAAAAGGAAAAATAAAAAAATCTTTAAAAAAAAAAAAAAGTAAAAATGGGAATAATAATACTTCTCTCACAGAGCTTTTATATGGATTAAACAAAACAATAAG
The DNA here is from genome assembly GCF_041296265.1 of Equus caballus. Taxonomy (NCBI): domain Eukaryota; kingdom Metazoa; phylum Chordata; class Mammalia; order Perissodactyla; family Equidae; genus Equus; species Equus caballus. The sequence goes on from NC_091688.1 coordinate 54,784,396, forward strand.
TGAAATGCCCACCCTAATATCTTGCCTGTAGTAGCCATTTTGTCTATTCCTTTTCCATTTTTGCCCTAGTCCTTTGATCTGACCTCAAAATGGAGGATCCTGATGCTCAAAATGAGTATGGTAGGCCCTTGGGATTTGTAGATTTAATATACACCATTACCAATGCTAATTTTAAGGGACTCTGAAGTCTTTAACACATTCAAATTAAAAATTTTTTTCTACATTGTGCATATGAACCATCTGCGCTTCAAGGCTGGTATGAAAAAGGTAAACCACTTAGCAAATGAAGTAAAACCCTTCAGTGATTAAAAGTTTTTGTGAAAAATGTTCCCCCAAAGAGAACTGTCTTCACTTTGGTTTTGTCATTCAGGTAGATCCCTGGCTAATGTTAGTGTGGTAACGGTATAATATTATTACGAATACATTAATAATAATAATATTTACTGGGTGCTTATTCCCTGAAAAGTTCTGTACTAAGAGCTTTTCTCACTTAATCTCACTTATACGGGTGACACTTAATTACCCATTTTAATGGTACATTTAAGAGTAGAGATTTCATTTTAATAGCAGAATCTATTTTAATCATTTTACAAGTGACTTTAATCTTACAACTACAGAACTGTTAAAAGTATGAAGAGTTCACACAAGTATTTCAGTTTTATGATTTACTGCACTGTGCTGAGAAGGTGGGGAATTATATGCTACACTAGTATGTGCAAATTTGGAAATTGACAAAAAGTCTGAGGATATTGCCGTGATGAATTTAAGGGGTCCATAATTCAAGCGAATACGATCGGCAGGAAACCAAGTATCTAGCAAGGAAAGGCCCACGGCCTCCTTACCTGCTGCATGACTTGTTCTGGGTACCATCTCCTCATCATCATCTGCAAAATAATCTCTGTGGAGAGAAACACATTGTTGATTAATGAGATAGCACCCCACACAGTCCCCAATCCCTGAGGTGGCAAGACGCCTATGTTCTGTTTTCATTTCTTTCTCCACAAGAATTCATTAAGCTCCTGCTCTGTAGCAGGGACAGTGGTAAGTGCTGGAGATACAAAGACACACCCCACAGGAAGGGTTCCTATCCTCAATAAGTACATGTAGAGACAGCTATTGAACAAATAATTCCTGAGATGCAGAGAACGTCAACCAGATGAAAAATGGAAACAGAAGAATATTCCATCATGAGGGAACAGCAAAGACCCTGAGTTGGGAAGGAACTTGAGCTGTCAGAGGAAGAGAGAGACCCAATGTTTCAACAAGACCATGCAGGGCTATGGGATGAGTAGGATAGTGAGTTTTATGTGAAGGACAATGAGAAACCACTGAAGAATTTTAAATGAGAAAATGAATGGTAAATGACCAGATTTAATTTCAGATATGTCATTCTGCCTGCTGAGTGAGACTGTGGAGGGAACAAAAGTGGATGGAGAGAGCAAGAAGTTGTGATGGTTTTCACTGAAGGAAAAGATAGTAGAGATGAAGCAAAAAAATTCAAGGTATGTTTAGGAAGTAGACCTGACACGGAAAACAGACAAAGGCTATTAATGGAAATGTTTAAAACACTACATTTCAGTAGCAATAGGTGTATCTGTCAAGCACAGTGAAGACCACCATCCCTAGCACAGAAGGAGAAAAAAACTCAAAATGTACTCAACAAATACTCATCAAGAACCTAGTGTGTTTTTATTTTTATTTATTTATTGTTTTTTGAGGAAGATTAGCCCTGAGCTAACATCCATGCCCATCTTCCTCTATTTTATATGTGGGACTCCTGCCACAGCATGGCTTGATAAGCAGTGCAAAGGTCTGCACCCGGGATCCAAACCAGTGAACCCCGGGCCGCCAAAGTGGAACATGTGAACTTAACCACTGCACCACCTGGCTGGCCCCACACCTAGTGTGTTTTTAGACACTGTTTTAAACTATAGGAATGTCGCAATGAACAAAACAGACACCAGTGCCTGCACTCATGGATCTTACATTATAGTAAGGGGAAAGAAGTAAGTAAAATGTATAATGGTAACTGGGGACAGGCACTATAAAAATTAAAGTAGGGAACAGGATGGGGAGTGCCTGAGGTGTGGGGAGGAAGAGGCGATTGCAATTTTCAGTAGGCAAGTATTTTCTGAAAAGCAGTGAGGGTAGCCATTGGGTATCTGGGGAGAGTCTTCTAAGCAGAAAATATCGAACGCAAAGGCCCTTAGGAGTGAGCTTGCCAGCGCGTTCCTGGAGCAGCAAGGAGGCCAGTGGGGCTGGCAGTGAGCCCGTGACGAGTAGTAGGAGGTGAAGTCAGGGAAGTAGTGGGAAGGCTGGGCAGGGGGCAGACTGTAACAAGCCTTGCGGGACATCGAGAGGCATTTAGTCACTGGAATCTTGTGAGTCAAAAAGAGAGATGAACTGAGTGACGACTCTTTTAAAAGGGCTGGCTGCTGTTTTGACAACAGACTGTCAGGGTGGAGAAGGCAAAAACAGATGATTGCAATAAACCTACAGAGAGATGCTTTCAACATTTAGCTTATTCCTTAAATCCTGGAGTACTCCTAGTTAGTTGTTCCAAAAATAATTCTGTAGAGAGAGATTTAGAGGGCTTCTCCTTTTAAAAGCCAGAAGACATTCACAGGAAGGTGGAGGAGAGCCTGGCATTTATTTAGAAATTGTTGATGTTCTTGCTTTTCTGCCTCAGGGCTGGATCTTGGCATGAATCTTCACTTTGTTAAGTTCCAGATGGACATGAAAGTACCAGACAGGGCACATTGGACTACATACACCACCTGGCAATTCTTTCTTATTCAAAAGCAGATCACCAGCTTGTGGCTTGTTGTTCTTCCAGGTCTCTTTCCCTGCTCCACTTGTCATTAAAAATTCTCTCTGAGAGTTAACAATGAAAGAGATGAATGTACTGCTTATGGATTCCCCTTGCTGAGATCAAGTAGGGGAAAGATGTTGAAACGATCAGCCAGAACAATGTCTTGAAAAATTTGTGGGGAAAAAACTCACACTTAGCTGCTGCTATTCACACATTGGATGGATTCCCTTATGCTCAGTCCACAGACCTAGCTAACTGTGCATCTGCCGTCAGGAGCAGGGTCATTCCTCAGGCCAAATTCAGCCCATCCAACATGTTTCATTTGGTCAATACAAGGTTGACCCATTTCTAATGCCTCTTGGAAAATGAATGGGTCTAGCAACACTGGGCCTGTCTTTCCACATAGGGGGATAACCTGCCGCCTTTAAACAGAACAGACGTGTTCTACAGCTTGCCACAGTCCCTGTCACTCCCTATCCTTGTAGTCCCAGCTCATGCACTCATTTATGGTACTTTCCTGGCTCCTTATAGGTCTCTGAGGCTGTGACCCTGGTATAGATCAAGTGCAGATTTCATTTCTGCTTTCTGATACAGTCTTGAGTAAACTATTGGCTACAGCACATAAATAATTAATTTGTGATGATAAGCTACTAACTGGCTTATAAGTCACTTTTACTTCTCTGAGGTTTAGTTTCCTCAAATATTTGTAAAAGAAGTACATGAATTTCTAAGGGTCCTTGCAGTAATTATGCAATTCTATTCTAATAGATGCTTAACCATAAAACCCATTTTAATACTTTCCAAAGATCCAGGGAACTTTCCAGACTTGATCGCATTCAATCCTCTTTGCTCAGAAGATTCCACATTCTAATCAGGAGCAGGTTATAGCAAGGCGAGGCATGGTCCCACGAGACACCTCACCTTCTCCCCCCGACCCACACCCGCTCTGAGCCAGCTGCTTACCCTGTATGAATCAATAACTGGAAGGGTAGTGAGGCCACTTTGGATGGGTACTGAGTTAACGGGCTTATTGTAGTCTCAGGAGATTTTTTAAAAATCACTTTAACTCTATTAACAGCTCAAATTCCCTCTCTTATTGCCAGAGAGTGGGGCTCACTCAGCTGCTCCAAAAGTTTGGTGAGGAATTTGATGCTCCCCTAGGGAAGGGGCTCATAGTGAAGAAACACAGGGTATATGTCTAAGGGATTGCAATTTGTGACAACATCTGATAAAGCGAAGTGCAAAGAGAATTGAGGTATGTTAGAGACAGACTCCAAGCCTGGCCACACGCACACACACAAAGAAACAGTAATAGATGTTGGTAAATTCTTCCATATTACCCTAGTCCAGAAAAAAACTTGGATGTCTTTGTCCTGGTTTCTCAAATTCAAATGTTTCTTGATATTTTTTTTTTTTTGCGTCTGTGAGGAAGATTGGCCCTGAGCTAACACCTGTGCCAATCTTCCTCTATTTTGTACGTGGGTCATTGCCATAGCATGGCTTGGTGAGTGGTGTAGGTCCTCACCCAGGATCTGAACCTGCAAACCCAGGCCACTGAAGGGGAGCACGCCAAACTTAACCAATACGCCAGTGGGCCAACCCCATAGTTTTTTTCTTTTAACATTAGTCCATGAATGACTGATGCTCAGGTAGCATGTGGTTCACCAGGGCACTTACAGCTCTCCTGCATAGATGCACATATATAATCTTTCCTCCAAGACACTTTTACCTTAAATATTGCTTTTCCTGTTTAAGTGAACTATACTTATCCTTTTTCTCCCTAACTCATCAATCTGTCAATACTGATACCAATTCTGATAAAAGTAGATTTACTAATTTTTGCCCAGACACTCTCCTGCTTAATTTGAAGAATGAAGCATTTTGCAAGTACAAGCCATCCACCCCCAGCTGTTCACTCATTTAATTTCTGCATGGTATATTACCCACTTTTTTTTATTTGCTGATAAGTAGCTATGAAGATACTAGACTCAAACAATACATCAACATTCAACATCCCATATTACTAGCTTTTCCTAAAGTTTTCCAGGGTGATTAGGTTGAGAATGATCAGAACATAATTGCTCCTCTCAAAGCCATCTGCTACACTCTGATACTAGGATGCTGTCCAACTGTGCTCTGATGATATCTTCCAGTAATTTTCTAAATATGGTAGCTTCAACTATGTCAGGAATATCCAAGGCACTCAGTTTTGCTTTGCCAAAAAATGGCCATTGATACAGTTCCTTTCCAGGATTTGAGCGGCTTACGGGTCTCACTAGTCTAGACTCTCCTAACATTGTGGGGAGGGGTGGGAACTTGGGTCCTTCTTCCTTAGCAAAGGGTAACACTATGATGGAGCCTGCAAAGAGAGATTTTCTATAAGGCAGCCATAGACTGCTCTTTGCAAACTGCATATTTGGTGTTATCGCTTTGCATTTTGGCCTATTTAATCTGTGGACTAAGAAGAGCAATGGACTGTGTTAATGGACCACATTATTCACGAGCAATGGCAAGATGACAATCGTACAACTTCACATCACAGAACAAGTTGTGCAGCAAGTCTTTGGACAGTATGAGATATTAGTATACCAGGTCCAAAGTCACCCCCAGACTATGTCTAAGGAAACAGAAATAGGCCTGTCTAGGCCCCATTGCTTTCTTCTCCTCAGTCTCCCCTAGTAAGATAATTAACCCAGGGCTATTTCTTCCCATATGAGTGTCCAAACTCCCAAAGAGGGTGGGTATTTTTTCAGGCCCCTCCCCAGGGCAGTCACATACACTTGGGGTTTTCCAGCACCACATAGTCTGGCCCCCCTACTTCGTCACTCACCATCACCCTGGTTTAGCTTCTCTAAGCCTGGGGACAAAGGCCATCTTCCAGAGGCATTTTCTATCTTCCAAACTTCTTTTTATAAGGTGTCCTTATTATAAACAGAAATTCAGAAGGAGGAAAAACAATCTGCTATAGCAGTACTTAGAGCAAAAAACTAGGCCTTGATTCCTATTTCTAGGGTTTTTCACTCCATTTCATAAATATTTATTGAGCAGTTGTTTATATGGCAAGCACTGGAAATACAAAGGTGAAAAAGAAATAGACCCTGTCACCAAGGTACTCAGAGTCTACTGGGGGAGGCAGACAGGACTCAAAGAGAGAATTATTAGAATAATGAGATTTAAAACAGATTTCAGAACATAAATGAGATAGAAATTAATTTTGTCCTGATTAGAGGGAGTCTAGGAAATCTATAGAAAACAGAGAACATTGAACCTAGGCCTTGAAGGATGGATGTGAATACATGATGAAACATGGCATAGGCCCCAAAGTAGGAAAATGAAAGGTGTATTCAGGGCTTTCCTTTTGTTCCCTCCACCTGAGTCAGCATGAACTGCTCCTCAGGACCCCCTTCAAACTTCCTTTTTACCTTCCCCTCTCTTCAAGCCTTCCTCCCCAAAATCCAACCCACACACAGGATTATTAAGGGGCGTCAACAGGGAAAACATTTCTCCATTTGCACATCCCTCCTCAAACCCTGTAGCTTTATCTAACTCTCAGAACCCCCAAAGATGATTTAAAATAATCAAAACTGTCAGCAAGAAAGGATAAGGACTAAGATTTGCACTGCAGTAAAACATGTCCCGGTGGCCTAGTAGTTAGGTTCACACCCTCCGCTTCGGTGGCCGGGGTTCAGATCCCAGGTGTGGATCTCCACACTGCTTATCAAGCCATGCTGTGGCAGGCATCCCATAAAGTAGAGGAAGATGGGCACGGATGTTAGCTCAGGGCCAATCTTCCTAAGCAAAAAAGAGGAGAATTGGTGGCAGACGTTAGCTCAGGGCCAACTTTCCTCCAACAACAACAACAAAATGCCTACTGATCAGAATAGGAGAGAATCTGGAGAAGTGAAAAGGCTGGAGGTTTAGGATGGTAGAAAATACAAGTGAATATCATTTTTTTTTTTTTTTGCTATTTTTATACTAAATGATTAATTCCCATTAAAAAAAAAAAACTGGGCAACATATTTTGATCTAATTTACATTGTTCTTCTATTTAATGCCCCCAATAAAAGATGTAAGGTAATAGGTTCAGTGTGGCCTTCTCAACAGCGGGGCTATTGGTATGACAGGAAGATTGCTGACGTTTGCTGTTTATTGGGGTGTCCCCAGTATTAGGCACTGAACCAAACACACATTCTGTTCTAATTCCCATATTCTTAAATCTTTTATTTTTCTGAGGAAGATTAGCCCTGAGCTAACATCTGCCACCAATCCTCCTCTTTTTGCTGAGGAAGACTGGCGCTGAGCTAACATCCGTGCCCATCTTCCTTTACTTTATATGTGGGACACCTGCCACAGCATGGCTAGATAAGCAGTGTGTAGGTCCACACCCGGGATCCAAACTGTTGAACCCCGGGCCGCTGAAGCAGGTTGTGTGAACTTAATCGCTGCACCATTGGGCCGGCCCCCAATATTCTTAAAGCTTTTTTGACATGAGTTGCTAGATTCTAGTTCAAATGAAAGAAATGTTCCTAATGTTCAAAGATCTGCTTTTCACATTTTTGATTTATATCCACATTCAGCCCTTGCAGATATAAAAGGGCTAGAAAGAGGAGGAGAACTGTGGCCTTTCTTTAATGCGTCAAGCTCTGGCTCTGAGAAGCTTTAAATGGTGGGTTTCACAAAGAGTGCCAACTTAGAAAGAAAGACATCTACAGGTAGCAGTCTCTGGCTTGACTGTGCATAACTTTACAGTTAAACATGTTTTTTACACTGGAATTTTCCTCAACACTAATCTTGCATTAAATGACCACCATCATTACTGTGGCCAACCAGCACAATTCACCACCAATGCGGCCACCACAATTCATTGAGTGCCTGATATACTTTCCTGAATCTCATTCAGTTTTCACAAAATCTGTAAAGTCAGTACTGTCACCCTTATTTTACAGATGAGGAAGCAAGAGGCCTAGAAGGATGAAGCAATCTGCCCAAGATCGTACAGCTAGTTGGTGTCAAGCCTGAACTGGAAAATTGTATCTGTCTGACTCCAAACGTTTACTCTGCCCAATATGCCCTATTTCTACCCACACATCTACCAGGAGCCTCCTTTGTACCTGCTTTGACTCCAGGGAAATGACCCCTGAGAAAGTGAGGTGCAAGGAAGGGCGGGCAGCGCTGCTGTGGGAAAGGGATGACATTTAGAGTCAAATCCAGACACAAACTCATTTCTTGGAACACCACTTCATCCCCGATGGACACCGCTCACACTTGAGTATTTGAATACAGGTATAACAGGTATTTAATGAATTAAAATCCTAAAAGGGAAGTGGCAAATATGACTTTTTATATAGGTCCTCTCTTGAAGAGTGGGTCATGCATTATTTTATACTTCCCTCTCTCTATCCAAATTCCCCCAAATATTCACGACTTCCCTGAACCCCTTCTCTGATAATGCTTGGCATTGCCCCTAAGGGACAAAGGGAATGAACTGACTGGGTGGAGAGGTGATGGAGATAGACACAATCAAAATGGGAAAGGCCCTTAGTGAACAAGCCCTGAGACTTCGCCTTTTCAGATCTCTTTTTCTCTTGCCAAGAGAGACACTGAGCATATCTTCCATGTTCCAAATATTGCCAAATACCCCCCATTTGGCACCAGAATTGCAAAAACACATATTCAAATGCAAATAGGATAGAAGTCACAGATGCAGAGCACAAGACTATTACATAATAAATACAGTGAGATTATAATTTTTCTCCTCTCAAGACCTATCATTATAACCTCTGCAAGCTAGGATGCTTAACTGGCAAAGCCTCTCAGAACAGAGAGAGCTTCACTTGTGCGTCTCCCTCTGCCCACGAAGTGTGGGCTGACTTGGCACCGATGCAGTAACATCCACTTTCTCCAGTACAGGCTGCAATTACACCCTTCACTCAACACAGTCTATTCACTGAGCGTGGCCACAGCCCACTGGAACGCTGGGAGGTAGTTTTCTGGAGTGCTAAGTCCTCAATTGCTACAGGGAACTGCAAGCATCATTGTGCACCTGCAACACCTCCTCTGAGTTTTATGACTTCTTTTGCTCTCACCCTGAGTCTTTGTTCTAAAGGGGACTAACATTATTTTTCTTGCTGCTATCTATCAACGTTCAGAGAAACCACTTAATACTGTAAAAAGGTAAAGGCGGTTCAAGTAACTTTTTCCCTCACTTTGCCCTATGAGGTTATCAGACATCTAACTATCTCATAAATTCTCCTCCCTGTCCCCTGAATCAGCCCAGACACTGATACCACTCTTTCAAGAGGGACATGAAAATAACCCGCCTGGATTCAGTCACATCACTCGGGGATGGTATATGGTGTCTCCCCTCACTTCTAAAACTTAGCTTGTGCTTTTTACTTTTGGTCCTGGCAATACATTCTGTAGTTCTCAGTTTTCATTAACAACCACTATTCACCAGGCGCTGGGGTATGCCAAGGCAGTTGGCTCAGTCTATCTCAGAGCCCCAGACCAAGCAAGCCTCAAGAGAGGGATGATTTCTTCCCATTCCCACCTACCTTTTTATTCACGTAATCTCTTAGTATTTATTTTCTTTATAATGCTTATTTTTAATAATTTTAAAAGAATTATGTGCTCCTTCTAGAAATTTCAGAAAAAAGAAAAGTGTGTAGAGAAAAATAAAAATAATAAAAAATGCTACCACCTAAAGGCAACATTGATTGTATTTACTTTTAGTTGTTTGTCAGTCCATATGCTTGTGTGAATTCTACAAAATAGAAAAAACACTGAACATGCAATTTAGTATCTTAATTTTATTTATGTTATTGAAATCAAAGGTTCTGAGGAATGCATTTTTACGGAAAGAGGAAGAGTCAGGAGAGGAGGCAAGTGAGAGGAGGAGGAGGAGGAAGAGGTCTTAACAACATTACAGACCTGCTCAAGATTAGAAAGAATGAATTTAGAGTCTTCCTTCGCAATATGGTTTTGTAATGTACTAAATCAAGCTTATAGAATCCTAAAGGATAAAAAATTGACTGAGGGCTACCAAGGGTTGGGGATTGTTAAGGCAGTAAGAGACTCTAAAGCAGGGCTGAGAACCATTCAAACAGCTGACCCTGAGGTCTAGGCTCAGTAGGCGGATGAATGAAGAGCAGATGGCCTGGGAGATATGAGAGAGTGGAGGAACTGGAGTAAACGATAAGGCAAACAATATTCAGAAAGAGTGAGGAGATGGAGGGCTTGACCTTGTGGTCAGGGAATATAATTTCAGAGTTAAGGATCCTAAGGATGGAGAATTTGGAGTGAAGATGAGTTACAAAGGATGGCTGTGCTTATAACGTACTGAAATGAATCAAACTTAAGGAATTGTGAGGTCAAGGTGTAACGGTAGTGTATACTCATGCCTGGTGACCCCTCTAGAATGTCAGCACCTTGAAGGCAGGGTTTTTATATCATTCACTATCATGTATCCAGCATTTAAGAAGTCTAGATCATAATAGGAATTTTACACATATTTCTTAAACAACAAATAAATACAATTTGAATGTATAATGGCATCCAGCTTTGATAATCTGCTGTATTCATTCAATAATAAGGAGATGCATACCAAAGAGATATTCACATGAGCCTTGCAGAAATGTCCTCTGGAAAGTTCTTAAGCGAGTATCTGCTAAGTGCTAGAAACAATATACGATGCTGCAGATTTACAGACAAAAGATAGTCCTTTCTTCCAATAAACTTAGGATATGGAAAATACCAAGTAAACCAACTAGCTGCATGCTATAACAGAGAAGGCAGAGCGTGCTCTGGTTACAGAAAATATCCAGAGCTAGGTTCCAAAAATAATCCCCAAAGGAGGTAATGCTTAAACTAACCTCTGAAGGATAAACAAAATTGTCCTAGCAAAGGCAAGGCGAGGGGTGTGGGTGGGAACAACTGGTATGTTAAGGCCCACTCATAATAATTTTAGCTCAGGTTGAGTAAAGCGACACTACAACCAGCTCCCTAGGTCTGCTGGCAATAATACTGCTCCTGTGATGCCAATAATCTAGAAATTTCTAAGTAATACACAGAATAATCTTTCTAAAACTAACTCAGTTCCATGCTTTACAAGTTGTCACTTGGTAGACATAAACACAAATTTTTCCTGCTATAAAAACATATATTGACTTAGTTTTAAAGCACCATATAAGCAGTATTGTCCATAATCCCATAACCAAATACAGCATCTATTTTCTTTTTTATTCTTGCCTTGCAATAGACATCCTAATATATATACATAATTTTGATGTATTTTATATCCACTTTTATATCCACATTTTCTTATATTAAAATTTTCTGGAAACCATTTTAGGAGAAAGTTGCATATGGTCAGAGAGGTTAACAGTAACAGTGAAGCATTTCACCCTCGAGAGGGATACAAGCTCCGAATGTTGCTCCTGATTTCCCTCGTCTATCCCAGGAGACGCCACTTGATGTCAAGGTGCCTCTGTTTCCCTTTCTGCAATATAGGGACTCAGGTCTTGAAAAAGATATTTAAATGGGATGAAATAGCCTCTATATTAATATGAGTTTCATAAGTCTAAACTCTAAGCAATTTGTAATGTATTTTCAAGAACTAGAAGCGTGTGACATAGTTATTCCACTTCTGAACAGCTAGCATTCCAAAATAATCCTATGGAAGAAGATGCTTTACATCCCTCGATGTTTATCAAGGATTAACTATAACAGTTAAAAACTAGAAACCTAAAGCCTTCAGGATAGGGGAATGATTAAGTAAAGTCATATAATTACACAGGACAGGCTATTCCACATTACGAATAATGATATTCCACAATAGAAAATAAATATATTCTTAAATTGTGTGAAATGCTAGAAATTATTCAATTTTCTTTGTCAGTCAAAGCTTTTGTATACCAGCAGTTGTTGCTTCCTTCTATGCCTTCTGCCTGGGCCATGATATGACACCAGCCTCAGGTTACCACCTTCCTAGTTGGCCTTGGAGAAGCCAAGGGAGAAAGAAGTTTCTGCAGAGTGGAGCAAGCATAAAAGGACTGAAGAGAATAAGACAGATTAAGGTAAAATGTATTCGAAATTATTAAAGTGCTATGAAAGTACAAGTCATTGTTATTATTATAATTATAAACAGTCTATGACTAATGAAGTTCTTCAGCCATGAGGAGAAAAAGAAAATTCAGATCATGCTTGTCTTGCTGACCACAGAACTCAGAAGATGTTCTGAGACAGAGGAAAACAAATCCTCAGTACATTTGAATGTTTTAAAATAGAATCAGATAGAGCCACCTTGGGTCATCATGACATCTCCTTTATTCTAGACTTTTTTCTAACTTTAAATGCTATTTGAATTTTTGCCAGAGACAACTTGTGGAATGTTCTGAGCCCAGTTTGGAATTTTATTTATAAAATAAGGTCAATTTCAATAGCAGTAGTGTCTCCGGGCATCCACTGAATGGATGGATGCTCCACACAGCCTTATGTAAATCATCTCTGAGCCACGCAGAATAGACAGGGCACTATGATGAAGTCAGCTAACTTATCCTTTCAGGGACCACTCAGCCCATTCCCAGTCTTCTCGTATTTTAAATCCAGCCTTAGCACGTAAGCTGGAAGAAGAGGGGAGGGAGGTCCAGTCTGACGTAGTATGTGAGAAATAAGCAAGTAGGGGTGACAGCACTGATTGAGATAAATTCCTCAAGCCAAAGACCAAGTATATGCCTACTTAAAAGTAGATCAGAATTGCAAAGACAGAGATTTCCCATCCCCAAATGCAGAAAATTAATTGCTAGAAGTGCCAAATGTTAAACAGGAAATTCAACATCCAAAGATGTTTCAATAATACAATTATGAAGACGAGCTGTTTCCTAATAAAAAGTGCTACATTGCAAAGCAGCAGCACCACGGTAAGCAAAGATATCAGAATCAGCCAGACCTCCATGCTCCAACACTGACCTAATCTCTCCAGCCTCAGCTGCCACATCTATAAAATGGGGGGAAATGCCATCTCTGGTTGTAACTAAGCGTTAGTAAACGGGACTACCTGTCAACTCACCGTGAATTCAAAGAGATAAATATCCCTGCTTCCTCTAGGCTAAGAGTTCATACTGAGCAGAATAAATGCAAATAAGCTATCAATGGGGATCTTTTAAGTTCAATGTAACTATGGTAAATGGGCATCCTATCTTACTTGAAGGCTGCACTTTATGTGGGAGAGGAGAAACAAAATCAAAATTCTTGAATTTTGATACCTAAGAATAAACTTAACCAAAGAGGTGAAAGATCTGCACACTGAAAACTATAAGACATTGTTGAAAGAAATTGAGGAAGACACAAAGAAATGGAAAGATATTCCAGGCTCTTGGATTGGAAGAATTAACACAGTTAAAATGTCCATACTTCCTAAAGCAATCTACAGATTCAATGCAATCCCTATCAAAGTTCCAACAACATTTTTCACAGAAATAGAACAAAGAATCCTAAAATTTATATGGAAGAACAAAAGACTCCCAATAGCCAAAGGAATTCTAAGAAAAAAGAACAAAGCCAGAGGTATCACGCTCTGTGATTTCAAACATACTACAAAAAAAATACTACAAAGCTAGTAACCAAAACAGCACAAACTAGTACTGGCACAAACACACACACACAGATCCAGGGAAGAGAATCAAGAGCCCAGAAATAAATCCACACATCTATGGACAGTTAATTTTCAACAAGAGAGCCAAGAATATAAAATGGAGAAAGGAAAGTCTCTTCAATAAATGTTGGGGAAAGTGGACAGCCACATGCAAAAGAATGAAAGTAGACCACTATCTTATGCCATACACAAAAATTAACTCAAAATGGATTAAAGACTTGAATGTAAGACCTGAAACCGTGAAAGTTCTAAAAGAAAACATAGGCAGTATGCTCTTTGACACTGCTCTTAGCAGCATATTTTCAAATATCATGTCTGACCGGGCAAGAGAAGAGGGTGAAAGGAATGATAGACATGTGTGTAGTGATGGATCGTAATTAGTCTTTGGATGGTAAACATGATGAAATCTATACAGACATCAAAATATAATGATGTACACCTGAAACTTATATAATGTTATAAACCAGTTACCACAATAAAAAAAATAAAATACAAAAATAAATCTTGAATTTTGAGACCAAATCACTATTTTTCTCGGATGTTACTTCCCTTTTCCAAATTTTCACAGCCACAGCAGGCAAATACAATTAATGCTTGCACTTTATTAAATCAAATTACAGGGTAATGTAAAACAAAACAGACTAGTTAATTTGCTTTCCTTTCCTAACCTTCAATCTTACAGGTAGCCTTTAATAGTTCAAGTTCACTTTTTCTTGGATTATTTGTTCAGGGAAGTTGTATAAGGTTCAAATATGATCCACCTGACTTTTATTCAGCTCTCCCATATGCTAGAAACAGGAACATTTCCACCTAAAAGGGGAAGAGAATTAGTAATGACTTTTCCAGCATTTAACAGTGTGGCAGACTAGGCCCTCCAAAGAAGTCCACATTCCTAATCTCCAGAACCCATGAATATATCACTTTACATGGCAAAAGGGACTTTCAGATGTGATTAAGGCTTCTGAGATGGGGAGATTATGCTGGATTATCAGGGTAGGCCCAATGTAATCACAAGGTCCTTGTAAGAGACACACAGGAGAGTGTGAATGAGAGGAGGAGATGAGATGAATGGACAGAGGCTGGAGTGATGAAATGAACCAAGGAATGTGGACAGCCTCTAGAAGCTGGAAAAGGCAAGAAATGGTGTCTCCCCTAGAGCCTCCAGGAGGAAAACAGTCCTGCTGACATCTTGATTTTAGCCTAGAAGACTGATTTCAGAATTCTGCCCTCCAGAACTGCAAGATAATAAATTTGTGTTTTTGTAAGCCACTAAGTTTATGGTTATTTGTTCCAGCAGCAAAAGAAAACTAATACAAACAGGGACTCTGAAACACCTACAACCACCTCAGGAGTTGCTCATCCAGATGGGTGAATGCTAAAAATTTAGAGCACTAGATTGATACTAGACCTATGAGGTGGGCGAAACTACCCTCATCATCAAGTTCCTCATCATCTCCATGAACTTATTCCTTTGATAACTCTTACCCTATTCCTGGATATCAGTTTGATTAGTGACAAAACCAGCTGTTTGTAGGGCCAATGTATTCATGAGAAATTTGCTATTCCACCACGCTTTCCCCAAATGATTTAACTAGAGTCTGGCAACAGTCAGGCAAGAGTCCTGGGAAAAAACATTCCCACTGACTTGTGGTGGGGCAGATGATGCACAACTGGGAGTAGGGGATATTTAACTTTCAGAACTCAAATACTCTGTGCTTTGTCCTTTGTGAGTAGACTGAGCAAGATTGGGTATGGGGGCTCATGTGAAGAACCCCTCAGAAAGCGGCCTTTCCAGAGCTGCCAAGAATGAAACTTGGAATCACAAGAATCACAGTCTTAAACTTATTCATAAGCTTAAGAATAGTCAGAATCAGTAGCTGGCTTCAAAACCAACTAAGAACCTGAGTCACCTACCAAACTCAACTCAAATGAAGCAATTAAGAGCATAGGCTTTGGAATTAGATCGTTCCAGACTGTAGCTCTTCCGCAGCTATGTGTGTTACCTGGGCAAATTATTTAATCTCTCTAAAGTTTAATTTTCTTGACTTAAAAGTGAGTATAATAACATTTACCACATACCTCATAGGGTTGTGAGGATTAGGTGAAATAAAGTATGCAAAGGGATTAACACACAAACTAATAAATGCAAGCTTAATAAATAGTCATTTTACAGTTAATTTTTATTCTTTGAATCCCCCAAGTTGTGCTTCTCCACTGTGCTCCCGGAGCAGCCAGTGTGTTCATCTGCCTCAGCCTTTTTCTGTGAGAATTACAGGCAACGAGAAAGCAAAACCTCCAAAGGCAGAAACCTAGTCTCATTCATTGCTTTACCCTCAGCATTTAGCACAGTGCCTCGCCTGTATTGGGCTCTCCCATTTTAAATAAATGTTTGTGAACTGATCTGAGCCGTGAGTGAGGAAGTATCTGAGACATCAGTCACCGTATATGATTATAGGATTCTTCCATCTGTGACCCATTAGGTGGTGAAACGAATTGAGTCCCATCAGCATTTTATTTTTAAAGAAAAAGAATAAGGTGGAAAAGACCAGAGTGAAAAACACATGGTAAAGTTAAGTATTGTTACATGAAACTTTTGTTTCAGTTACATATGGGAGTATACTTGGTTGTAATGTAAATACATTTCTTATTGTGGGTAGCAGTAAAAAAAAAAGTGTGAACGTTCTAACTCTTCCACCTCACCAACATTTGGTGTTTTCTGTCTTTTTCACTTCAGCCATCGAGATATGTATGAGTGGTATGGCATGTGGTTCTAATTTGCATTTCCCTGCTGACTAGTGATGGGGAGCACCTCTTCATTGTGTCTCAGCTGTTTGGCTATTCTCTTTATAACCACTTTAGAAAACTATTTGGCAGCATCTACTAAAGCTGAACATGCATTTCCTTTACCCAGCAATTCTGCTTCTATATATTTACCCAATAGAAATGTGTACATATGTTCACCACCAGGACATGCACAGGAATGCTCATAGCAACACTATTCATAACAGCCTCAAACTAGAAACTACCCAAATGTTCACTAACGATAGAATGGATACATTGATACATTTACACACAATAGAGTCCTGTATAGAAGCAAGAAGGAATGAACTACAATGACACACAACAACACGGAGGAATCGGACAACACAAGACTGAGTGAAAGAAGCCAGATAGAAAAGAGTACACAGCGGATAATTTCACTTACATAAAGTCCAAAACCAGTAAAACTAATCTACAGCGTTAAAAGTTAGGATAAAGCTTATCTTTGAGGTCATGAGGGCTTCAGGGGCACTGATTATGTTCTCTTTCTTGATCTGGATGCCCATTACATGAATATACTCAGTTTGTGAAATATAATTGAAGTATAAACGTACGACTTGAGATTTTTCTAAATTATTTCTGAATTTGTCTGAAATTGTTACGTGTAAATATAAAGTTCAAAAAAGTTAAAAAATAATACTTTGTATAAAAGTGTGAAAAAACACTGATAGAGAGCAAGAATCCCTGATACCCTCACTCTCGTTTCCCTCAGGTGGTCATCGAGCCTTTGCTTGATCAATTCCAGGCTCAGGAATCTATTTACTGCCCAGGTAGCCACTTGTTAGAAAGCTTTTCCCTTACACTGAGCCATCACTTGCCTTCTCACAACTTGCTCCAATCAGTTGTTCTGTCCTCCTAAGAGATTCCAGTCATCTCCTCTCTACCCCCAACTGCTCTTCAAACATTTGAAGGCAATTACCATCTCCGCTCCCTAAGTCTTCACTTCTCCAGACTAAAGGTCGCCAGGTCCTTTGGTCACCTCTAAAAGTATGGTTTTCAGTCCTTTCATGTCTCTTGACTGCCCTCCTTCACTCTTCTAGTCTAGTGATGCCCAGAAAGGAAGACAGTCCTCTAGGAGAGGCCTGAGGAGAGCAGAAAACAGCAAAAAATAGAATCATCACTTGTAAATCTAGACAGTATACTTTTATCAACATACTCTAAGCTTTAATCTTCCCTTTCTTTAAAATTCACAGTACACAGTTCACTCCTGTTGACCAATCAGCTAAACTCCCCCAAGTCTTTTCACAAGTACTGTGAAGCCCCAAATTTATCTCGTGCGTTGGTGCAGTCTGCCCTCTCTTAGGACTCAGAACACTCATTTGGCCCCACTCCAATTCTGCAAAGCTAAATCCTAGAGATGGAGGAGCATCTGCTCTGGAAACACCTCTGAATACAGTCTCTCCAACCACCCTCCCACTGAAAAACAAAAAGCAAGTCTTTGTCTCAAGACATCATCTCTTATCGTTGAGTGAGCTCCATTTTAAAGTATATTTGCGTGAAAGAGTGGGGGACTGAGAAAACACAATTTCATTGGGCATCTCCAAACTCTAACCTAAAAGCAGCCTCTCTCCCTGACCTGCACAAAGCCTGACAGTGAAGGGCACCCGGGTCCCTTTCTTTCTCCTTTCCTCTCCCAAAGTCGGCTCCAACTGGAGACTCTGGAGATGTGCATTGCTAGGCTCTACTCACTGAGTCCTTTGCCTTTGTGTGACTAGTGGAGGGTGACGTTGGGAAGCAGAACGTGGCAGGGGGAGAAGGAAATCTGAAATTTTTCAAGGTATCTGAAAATCGAAGGTATTTCTAAAGAAACACCCCTCGGAATCGCTCTCATCTGTGGAGCAAGGACAAGACAGAGAAGCATTTCTGCGAAAACTTCCAGGCAGCCTCACTGGGTATTTTTAACATCAGGAGAAGTGGAAGGAAGATTCATGAAGCAAGGAAAACACCAGAGAGCAGAACATGTGCAGCAGGACCAGGAGAAGTGGGCTGGGAATTTACGGAGAGCAAGGCGATAAAAAAGAGAAGCTGTCAAAGGCCCCTAGCGGCGAGGGACGACCTCTCCAGAAGGACGCAGGGGCAGGGGCGGGGACGGGACACCAAATCTGGAATGCGGGGAGAAAGCAGCAGCTCACCTACCTCGTCCACGTCTGCTCCATTTTCCAGGTGCTGTCGGTACTCACAGGGCGCTCCTCACCCGGGAGTGGAAGCAGCCTGGGAGAAGGGGAAGCCTTGCCCACGAATCTCCAGTGCAAAGTGTAGCAGCTTTTTGCTCCCCAGCTCCTCTTTCTGTGTGGGCGAAGAAAGAGCTCTACTCCCTGCTTTTTTGGAAAACCGATTTGACGTGGCCGAACCTCCAGCTAACGGTGCGATGGGCACAAGGGAGGGACTGTTCTCAGCAGGAAGCAGGACGTGGAGCGAGCGGCGCCCGGGGCTGTTTTGGGAGCTGGGGCCAGAGGCAGCCGGCGGAGCGCGCACACACTCCCAGGCTGAGACACGACTGGCTGGCACGAGTTGCTCGGCACCAGCTGAGCTGTCAACCGCGAGGGAGGCGGGGCTCCCGACAGCCAGCGTGCTGGGGCTGAGCCCGCCCAGGTTGCAGCCGCCTGAACACGCACTCCTGTCTTCCCTGCCTTGATGATGTTGGCAGAAGGGCAAAGGGCTTACAGGACGCCAAGAGGACGTGCCAAGCCCTCTGTCCTTTGCTCATTCCACTGAGGGGCTTTGGAAAAAACCACCCAACTGTGGGGAGAATTCGGAGAGGATGTTCTCTTGTGTGCCTGCATCAGCCCATCCACAGGGAACCTCGGAGCCAGAGTTGGAGTCTGGGGAGGTTTCAGGTGCAATCCTGGCTGAATGCAGATGCACACACTAGATGGTAATAGGACATGATATTATTTTCCTAGAGATCTGACATGTCAGTGTCTCCGTTAATCTGAGGACAGGAATGTTCCTCATCCTAGCAAAACCTTGCAGCCTTATTAGCTGCTCCATCTCAGACATCTCAGACCTACCTCTCTGGGTCTCAGTTTCCTAAGCTAAGGCAACTGGGCTCTACCACAAGCTTCAAGGGAATAGAGGGTTCCTGAACTTCCCAGAACACTAGAAAAAACTTCAAGACATGGTCATCAGGACTCAGAATCTCCCCGTAACTGTTGCAAGATCATGGAAAAGGGCCCTTTGGTGATGGCACTGCCTGAGACTCCATACCATCTATTTATGTAACAAAGTTTAAACAAGTCAGACATGCTATAATTAAAGTGCTTACAGCCCTGACGTTCCTTTTTAGCTCTAAAATAAAACCTTTTTATTAAATGACATAATCACTGTTATTATTAGCATTGACCTTTTGTTGATTTGCAGAAAGCTTTATAGTACCTACATGTGGCAATGTTGATTTAGTTACACTTGTTTCACAGATGATAAATTTGAGACCCAAACAGGCTCAGAGTCTCTGCTAAGGCTCTGATACAGATTGTCTTCTACATGGTGTGGGCCCAGAGACATCTTCTCTGAAGATAAAACCAACAGGGCTTCTCTAGACCAAACTGATTGTCTCAGGTGTCCTAGGAGCTTAACTCAGGAAGGCCCCTAGCATGCCTGAGTATTGGTGAGACTATGGGGAGCCTGTGTTCTTGGGGCAAACTGTCATCCTGACTCCCATCTGTTGGATGAGTTCCCCTAATTACCAGTACAGAATAGGGGTCGGGAGGGCAGGATAACATTAAAACATTTGAGAGTTCAGAGAAACTGTCTAAAAGTCCCCTAGTCTGGAATCCTCCAACCTCAACGCTTAGCTCACACCTGAGACCACACTGCTCCTGAGCTCAGAATGTTTCCAGGAAATATTTTAAGGCCCAGCTTGACCTGAGACAAGGCTCACAGGCCACCTGTCCTGAAAAGAATCTCCCGCTACCTCTGAAGCAGAGAAAATAAATTTTTTTAAAAAGGGCGGACAGAGTCAGATTTCCATCCTCCTTACCAAAATTGGGGCTATATTTAGTTCTGTCTCAAATCAAATTACGGGCTACTGAGTTTGGGGAGGAGCTCTGTCTACAGCCAGACGTGCTGCATTCAAGAAATGACAGCATTAAGAGATTGACTGCGGGTCTCAGAAGTGAGGCTAGAAAATATGCTCATTTATTTTAAAAATAACTTTCTTACAAAGTTCATAACACATTCATTGTAAAACATTTGAAAAATACAGAAAAGTATGTAGAAAATAAACTACCCGTAATACCCAGAGGTAATGCTTAAGTTTGTTTCTTTCCCATCTTTTAAAAATGTATCTTCTAACCCAAACACTGACTCTCTCTTAAACACACTAGAGCATATTCTTGAGAACTTTCTTTGTTGTTTTTAAAATTACATTTATTGTCAAAAGAACAAACTTTTTGTGTTGTACTTTAAAAGAAAAATATTCCCTCATATCTCCCTCCTCCAGCACAACTGTTTAAATTTCTCCACATTCCGTCTAGTCATTATCCACATGTACTACATATTGATTTGTATAGTTATGATTACAGCTTAGACATAAGTTTATGTCTTCCTTTTTTCACTTGTCAGATATTTGTGCATGTTGTTAGGGAGTGTTCATATTTATTATTGTACTGATTGTACAATGTTTTATAATATCAATATAACCATAGTTTACTTAACAATATTCTATTACTGCATGATTATGCTGTTTCTAATATTAAATTCTTATAAACAATGCCTTAATGAAGTTTTCCTGCCTTCATTATTCTATTCTTTTAAATTATTTCCCTAGGATAACTACTTAAGGCATAGGAATTTTAGGGTAAAAGGACGTCCTAATTTTATCCTCTTATACAGCCTCAACAGCACTAGCATTTATCATTTTAATTTTTTTCTTTTTTTAATAGATAAGAAATAATTTAATAGTTATAAGATGTTTTAGATACATATCTATATATATTCCACATATTATGCAAAAATATATGCAGAAATAGAAAACTAGTCTTAAAAGGTACACAATAATTCTGATATATTATCTCATTCATTTATTTATTCAAAAAATACTTCCTCAGGACCATTATATGTTAGGCACTATTCCACATACTAGGGACACAGTAGTTAAAAAAAACAACTGCAAAGACCCTGCTTTCACGGAGTTTACAGTCTACTGGTATAGATAGACAATAAACAAAGAAATAACTACAACATGCCAGATGGTGGTAAGTGCAATGAAGAGAAACCAAGCGGCATTAAGAGAGTGTCCCAGCAAGGCAACCTTGTTTTATAAATGAGGAAATGGGGCCTTAGAGAAACTAAATGACAGGCCAGTGAGAGAAGCAGGTTCCCAGGTATAATAAAACTGGAGTTCCATGTGGTGAAAAACTGTCCCATAGAGATCATAATGGACTCTGTCCCATAGAGTCCATTATCTGTATTATTAGTGCAACAAAGGAACTTATAACGGGCAGAACCGAGGCTTGGAGAGATGTGCCTAGTCCCCAGGCCATGGAAAGAACCTGGAGAGAAAAGGCTGCATGTATATGAATGGAAAGATCTGCCCTTTGAGGAGCAGGAGCCGGGCACGGGCAGCCCCCGAGGACTATACATAGCAGGCGAAGTGGCAGCTGCCTCAGAGGTCAGAACCAGGAGCGGTTCAGGAGAGATTGGGAAATAACCCTTGGGACAAGCAGAAATACTTGGGTGCAGAAAGCGGACTTTGGAAAAGACTTCATTTCCTAAATGAACAGGTGGGAGTTCAGAGGTAGCTAATGCTCATGGGACTTAATTTATTCCTACAAACATAAAACTCAGGGTCGATTTGGTTACCTTAGTTCATTCAATTCAACATTAGTTCAACAAACACTTACAGAGCGTATGCTCAGCATCTGTTCTACATGTTTAAAATCTAGGGTAGAAAGCCAGGCAGGCATTCATCAAACCACAATACAAATCAGATTGTGTAAGGGCTAAGTAAAGGTACAAAGAGGAATACAAAGGAAGGAGTGATTAATTAAATTTGACTAGAGAAGGTTTTATAAAGAAGATAGCATCTGAGTAGGGGCCTGAAGGATGGTAGTAACACAAAACTTTTTCATAAATTAGGATTGCAAAAGATAGTGCTTTTACTAAAAACTTTAAATTTTCATCGGTAAAAGGAGAACTGTTCCCACTGTCTCCTGAGTGACTGCCTAGGGCCCCATTCATCTGGAAAAGCTGTGCAGAGTAGCTGATGTCACTGGCATTACTACAGAGTGGTTAAGATTACTAGCCCTTGAGTCAGGGAGACTTGGGTTCAAATCCACCCCCTCTATCAATTTCCAGCCCTGTGATTTTGACAAGTTACTTAAACTCTATGCTTTAGCTTCCTCTTTTATAAAGCAAAATTAATGATAATAACTACCTAATAGGGTACTGGTGGGAATAAAACAGACAATGTATGAAAAGTGCTCAATTCATTGCCCAGCACATTTTAAGAGTTCAGTAAGTCATAGCTATTTTTTTAATTAATGTTTGCATACCAGGCAGGATTCCAACCTTATATGGAAATTGTGAATTTCAATTTCAGTTCTGGCTCCAAACTGCTCTCTAGGGCTAGGCCAATGACCCAGATTTTCCATTTCTCAGCTCTCTGAGTTATCTTATGAGACCACGGCACGGGCAAGGAAGCTGAACAAGCTGGTTGCCTCACTTCGTGGCTGACTTCTAGGGACAAAAATAAGTGGCTATTTCCTCCATCTTGTATTCCTCCCTCTGTATCTTCCAACCTCCTCCCCTTGTCTTGAGGCCTGTGTGTATGTGTTATTCAGACCCATCTCCTTCACCAGTTAGCCTTGTCTATCAGCTGTAACAAAAACCTCAAGGAAAGAAATTATGACCAAGCCTTCAGACAGCTGGTGATAATTTACTCAAACAATCCCATTCGTCGTTTCAACACCCACTACTTATGTGTATCTGATGTTGGAGGAGGGGAAATCAGGCAAGAAATGCGACACGTAAATTTCTAGGAAGAGGCATAGAGTGAGGAAAGATGTACAAATTACCTGGATAATTCTCCTTGCTTTGAATATAGATATAGGGCCTTAAAAATTGAAGGGACTGATGTAAGGGTTAATAAATAAATTTATGGAACCAGAAAAAATACTGGAATAAATTCACAAATACCTTTCAAGGCATTCATGACAATTGCACCATCACTAAAACCTGTCATTTTCTAGGATGGGACAAGCAGCTCCAGTCGAAGGCCAACGAGCGTGCATCAGCCAATCTGGGCCTCTTAAGAAACCCATAGGGAAGATAACTAAATGCAGCGCATGATCCTAGTGTAGCGCTCAGAATTTCTGAATCAGAAAACATATTGCTGAGGACAAGGCAGCCATACAGCTACGGTCTCTGCCTTTGTTTGTGTATCAGACCATCTACTGGCTTGTCCCCCAGTAGAACAAGATGGATTTCTCTCGATTTAAAATTCTGGCAGACACTGGGATTCTCTGGTGTTCTGTCTCCTCTACAGATGGGATCTTAAAAATGAAGTTTTTAAAAATCAATGTTACATTTCACATATATGTATATATACATTTTCGTATACATATATAAGTATATATGTATATACATTTATTTATAACTTAAATGTTTTTAAAATGTTCCATTTTGCTAAAAATTTAAAAAATTTAAACATATGGAAAATAGTCCAACGAAGTCCTGTAAACCCTTCACTGGATTCACCAATCGCTAACATTTTGCCACATTTGTTTTCTCTTTCCCCACCCCCAACACACAATTACTGATGAACCATTTGAAAGTGACATGTAGACTCTGCATCCCTAAATATTTCACTGTGTCCCCTAATTGTAATTAAAATTATTAAATTACTCTGATGATTTAGAAGACTACACCACTTCTCCCAGGTCAGCTTTTGTCACTATTAAACAGAATCCGAAGTGTTTGCATTGAATTCTTTAACTACCATCAGGAGCTAGCCCTGTCGGCTATGTGGCTCAAATCTGTACAATTAGGACAGCCCAGCCAACAATCACTCCCAGGACAAACATGAACTATACAACAAAGATAGAGTCCCTCTTCTACATCACAACTACTGGAAGTCAGTTTCCTCGCAGTTTAGAACAGATGCTTGTCATTTCTTCCAGCTGGCAAGGGTTCAGAGATACTGAGATACAGCCTCAGAAAGCCTCACACAATCAAGAAAAAATTTTCATGAGAAAACTCCAACAACTGTGTATTCACTTTTGTTTTAATTTTCATCTTAGCATCTAAAAAGCCAAAATACTGAGCTGTGCAGTTCCATACCAAACATCTGGCAATCCGACATAAAAAATGAGCATATCTCAACAGTCCTTTAAACACATCTTGCAAAGTCCAAGTGAGTCTAGTGGCTGTTAAGAGTAAATCCCATTCTAGATGATATAATTCAGTAAAAGAACAAACACACCCAACATTAATCACTACAATTCCTTTCAACTAAAATAATCTTTAAATTAGACAAAAGTATCTCATTTTTAGGCTAGGTCTGTGATATAACAACAGGTACAGAAATACTAGCTGACTCTAAATCAGCTGTGATATACAGAAAAGATTGTAATATACAGAAAATAATGATTGCATCATCTATTTGTTGGCCTTGGTAAGTTCTCAGGAGATGGAGGGCAGGGAAAATCAAAGCTAGAAGGTCCTGGTGCTGATGAACTGGTTTCAAGCTTTTGTGATTCAACTTTTTTTTTTTCCTGAGGAAGATTAGCCCTGAACTAACATCTGCTGCCAATCCTCCCATTTTGCTGAGGAAGAGTGGCCCTGAGCCAACATCTGTGCCCATCTTCCTCCACTTTATATGTGGGATGCCTACCACAGCATGGCTTGCCAAGCTGTGCCATGTCCACACTTGGGATGCGAGCCAGTGAACCCCAGGGCACTGAAGCGGAACGTTCAAACTTAACCGCTATGCCACCGGGCTGGCCCATGATTCAACTTCTGAATCACAAGTGATTCAAGCTTTTGGCTCAACTGTGAAGGCGTTTCAGGGCTGGACCTAGGGTGGGGGAAGGCACTCATCTGTGGTGCAAAATTTAAGGGATGCCAAAATTTCAGTAATCAAGGTAAATGATATTTTAATGCAGTATTTTAAAAAACAAAATGAGTACAAAAAATCCATGATGAACAAAATGTCAAAATTTTAAATAAAGACAGCATCGGCCCCGCATTTGCACAATCCTGGGAGGGAACACTTCACTTGCTTCACTCTAGTCGGGGCCTGGTTGTTCATCCACATAGTGTGACAAGAGGCAAACTCGTACTCTAGAGTGCTCTGTTCTGCTGATTTTGTTGGCAACAGCTGTCTGCATTATGAACTGACAGACATCGGGTGGCACTTTTAAGACGCCACAAGGCAAAGTGACTATCTGAGCCAAGGCCAGTTCTTCTTTCTTCCCAAATAGTTTCAGGCCTCAAGAGCAAGTTTCTGTGACGTATAGGGAATTGGGGAGATGGTAGAAAATACAGAAAAGGGAGATGGTGGGGAGGAAAAAAGAACAAGTTACGTCATGAGTTGCTGCTAATGTAACTAGCCTGTCCTTTTAAGAAAACCCTGAGGCCCAACTTTCAGTTTGAGGTGCCTGCCCACTCAACTCAAAGACCAAACTTGCCTTCTCTTTGGTCTTCCAATCACACGGACTGCAGTTGGTTCTGGAAATCAAAGTAGCCATGCTACATCCTCCATGCAGGCTCTGGTGAATTCAAGCTGCTTAGGAAACTTCATCCAGCTGGAGCCTCTCCTTTGGCAAGAGCTGCGCATCCTAAGTACCAAACCTGGTCTTGCCACAGTGCAAGCCATCTACAGGTGCCGCCTGCTGGCAGAACCTGTCTCACAGAATTGATCTCACAATGTACCTTGTTTGGCACTTACACTGGACATAAATGCTCCAGGTACCCACAGTCACCAACACTACCCACTATGGTGTTGCACCTGATCTGATCACTCATTTATGTTATCTATCAGGCCATCTGTATGTTCCTAGTGGCAGGGCACCCTAGGCCTGCCTCCTCCCTCTCTACCTACATCTGCCTCACAGGACCAGCCCGCCTCACTAGTCTTGGGTCCCTTGTGCCATTTTTTTTTTTAACTGATCCTCTGGGCAGAACACTTGAGTCACAGCTCTGAACCTCAACCTGGATAACTGAAACCATTTGCCAGGCTCTTGACAGTCCTTCACCTAGGGCCAGACTCTGCTTCTGGTTTTCTTTCATTGATGTATTATTACTCGGGGCCCAGCCCAGTTGAAGGCAGGACCCTGGTTCTTCAGCTCAGTTTGCGACGGCTTTATTTTTAGGGATGAGGCCCTGCTTCTGGAGCTCCTTGACATCCAGTTTCTGCCTATGAGACTAGGACTGACAGAGTGGGGCACCGTCCTGGGAGGATGGGGTAAAGGGAAGGGAAGTCCTCAGGGCTGGAGGGAGGTAAGGTACACGGAAGTCTTTTAAGGTTTCACTGAAGCACGGAAAAGAGAAAAAGCTGCAGCCACTGAAGAGCTGAAGTTGGAGGCTGAGAAAAACTAGCCCCTGTGTCAAACTAGAAGAGTAAAAAGAGGGTTTAAAATTTAGAGATGCACCAAAGTTCGGCATCACTATTGAGCTAAAATCTGCCATTTGGTGTCAGCTTTACAAAACCCAATAGCTGAATACTGACTTCAGTATTGTTTCTTACATCTCTAAACTTATGCTCATGTGAGTTACCGTAATATCTAACGAGCATAAGATGTCAGTAATACAAATAAAGTATGCCATTTCAGATTTTTGTTAATATCTGAACATTCATTCTCAAATACAGGCAAGTATTCTAGATTTAATTCTGAATGAAAATCTCTTTATATACTTTACATGCTGAAATTCTGTTAATCATTCAAAGCACAACATCCTAATTATTACTTAAGGAAAGAAATGATGTAATAATTAAAAATGATTGTGAAAGCTATTAATTTAAAAATCAATAGTTACTACTTTTATTAATGACATTAATATTACTATGAAGCTATTTTGACTGCATATATGCCCCCAGTTGCTGGCTCTACTAAGCCGTGACCAGTCTGAGGGCAGCGCTGCTAATTTATATTAGAAATACACTCTAATTTGGTGGCAAGTACTGTTACAGAGTAGTGCATATGAGGGACAATGGATACACCAGCTAGAATCCTTTCTTGGGCAAACTTTAGTGAATGAATAGTGGCTCAGGGACCATCACTGTAAACTACATATACAAGGTGGTCTCCCAACAGGTCATCTAAGGCAGAGCTTCTCAACCGGTACACCTCTTGTGCTGCAAACAGGTTACATTATTTGCCCAGAAATCAATCCCTTCAACCCTTAAGGCATCCAAGAAGCCAGCCAGAGCCAGTCACTGCCAGCAGTGTCTTCCAGGGATGCTTGGTGGGCTGACTCAGCAAGCAGAGTCTGAGGTTTTTACTGTTCTGAGGATTTAGATGAAATTCTTTAACATGACATCCATCGCCTGGCATAGTCTGCAGCCTCAGTTCTGGTTACACTCCTCCTTGCTTTTTGTGCTTGATTTGTACCAGACTCGTTCCAAAAGGAAGGAATAAATCCCACTATAACTCTAATCTCCAGGAGTTCAGGTAATGGATGCAGACTGTGGTAGAAAGGCTCTATGATGGTCCCCAATGATGCCTGGCAATCACACTCTTTGTATTGAGAAGAAATCTATTTTAAGGGATTGGCTCGTGTGATGACCAAGGCTGAGAAGTCCCACAATCTGCTGTCTAGAAGCTGGAAACTCAAGAAAGCCAACGGTGTAATTCTGAGAACCAGAGGGCCCATAATGTAAGTCCCAGTTCAAGGTCAAAAGACTAATGTCCCAGCTCAAGAGTCAGACAGAAACAGCAAATTCTCCCTTCCTCCATCTTTTTGTTCTACTTAGAATCTGAGTGGATTAGATGGTGGCCACCCACACTGGGAAGGGCAACCTGCTTTACTCAGTCTACTGATTTCAAACGTTAATTTCACCTGCAAACACCATCACAAACTCACCCAGAAACAGTGTTTAGCCAAGTATCTGGGCACATTGTGATCCAGTCGAGTTGACACATAAAATTAACCATCACAGCTGCTAAGTTTTGGGGTAATTTGCTATGCAGCAATAGATAACTGATATACAGACTCCTGAACCTTCTCTCAATCCAAGGTCATGCTGTAGAGTTAGAGACCCAGCCCTCTCATTCACAAAGAAGCTGTTATTCTCTTTACAGTAAAGGACAAAGAATTCAGAGTACTTACTTAGGCTGCACAACAGGAAACTAGATTTATGGTGAAAATTAAGGGAGTGATAAGTAGTACCTTTGTAAGACCATTCTGTAGAATACACTGCCTAAGCATTCTCTCTCCAGAATGTGCTTTTAATTACTACCAAGAACATTTCCTTAGAAGATACTGCAATCCATGAAAATCTTTCTTGTTGAGATTACAATAAAGCTGTACATTTTAGTTGCAATATTTAGTTGGAGATTACAAAGTCAAGGTTTACATAGCAATGAAGCAAAAAGATCTTATAGATTTGGATATTATTATACATCTGGACTAAAATGATGCTAAAATACGATATTGTTTCCTTTTGTACACTAAGGTTACTTGTTCATGTTAACATTTCTTTTATTGGTTCCACTTTCTCTGAGCTAGTATTATATGGTTAAATGTGGGTGTCCATGAGCACACACACAGTTGACAAAAGCACCCCATTCTGTGAATTCATGTGCCTATTGTTCTGGGCAGTGAGCCCAGCTTGCGTTAAGTTAAGTCTTTGTTATTTGAATAGTGTCCCAGATTCTCCTTTGAAATGTGCAATTCACCCATTTTATTAACCTGAATATGGAACTCTCTGATGCTTTTTTGATGGATTTCTCAGTCATGTCCAGGCACACTCCTTTTTATTTTAAACAGGTCACTCATTTCTCTGCACTGACCTTCAGGCATTTTGCCATATGAATTAGAAAGCAAATCTTCACAAGGTCAGGTTTTAATGATGGAGCTTACTACTTTAAAACAGATGACATTTCACACTTGTTAGGCCAATTTGGAGACCAGACCATTTTTGTCCAAGCTCTATGAAAGGCTTTTTGTCGTTGTTTTTGTTTCTTTTGATTTTTTTCTTAAGGTAAAGCAAATCTAGGGTCATTAAAAGAAAAAATTTTTAAAGCGTACAATGGGGACAAAAAGAACTACTCAAATGCACATGAAACAAAAATTTAGCATGTGCCAATTAAACATCCCCTGTACCACTTCATAACTGTGCGATCTTGTCAAATTATTTAACCTTTCTATAAAACAAGGATAATAATAGCATCTTTCTCACAGAATTGCAGTGAGGATTAAATGAGATTATGCTTACAAATTGCTTAAGACATGGCCTGGCACGTAGCAGGTGCTCAATAAATCTTATTAACGATACAAATTATACATGTAACAATGCTAACAATGGCACTGCCACTGCCATCGATGTCAGTGAAAAAGATCTACATTACATAATTCTGTTTGGAACCCTTGTGAGATTTAGTACAATCCCCTCTATTTATGAGGCTAATCTGGCAAATAAGGCTGAGAGAAGAGGTTGGAAGAAGAGGGTTGAGCGTCCCGAGGCAAATATCTCCCTGCCTGCTACCATCTTCCCACCGCGAACACTACCACCATCCAGTCATCATATGCAGTCCTCTCTGAAGATTTTGTTTTATATTATCCAGGGTCTTCTCCATTGGAGTGACTTCCATCTCTTTGTCCCATTGCCTAACCACCCCCACTCCCATACTGAGTGGGTAGAAAACTTCAACCACGTTAAGCAAAAAACTTCAGCCAGAGGTTTAAACAGAGCTTAAAATAGAGACTCCAACAATGTCTCTCTTCTTCTCTCAATTATTTTCTGTGCTGGTTTTATTTTCAGTGTCTGCAAGCTAGCAAGTTATCCGCCAGCAGGTCCAGGCCTACGTTCTCCCTTAGGTTCAAATCCATTAGAAGAAAGGCTGCCTCTCTCGGGAGGCTCCTAAAGAATCCTGTTTGGACTTGAGTCAAGCGCCCATCCCTGAACTAATTCCTGAGGCTATGGGGGAAAACTACAATTTTTTTTTTAATTGACATTAAATTTTTTTTTGTTTAAAGACTATTTTAGAGCAATTTTCTATTTAAATTATTCTTTTTTAAAACGCCTGTGATACCTCCTTTTAAAACTTCATTCCCCTCATCCAATACACCCGCAAATCCTGATGGTTCTACCTTTTGGAAGTTCCACACTAAAGTAATTCATTTCCCCAAGCTGCTTCTCCTACCGTATTATCTATCTCAGTTAATGATATTACTAATCACTCCATAATTGACCCAGAAATTTAAGAATCACTCTTGTTTCCTTCCTCTTCCTCATTTCCCACACTTCACTGATCAACAAGTCCCATCAATTCTACCTCAGAAATTCTCAACTCTATCCCTTATTCACCATTCCTAAAGCCACTGCCCAACTTCAGGCCCTCATCTCCTCTGACCCTGAACCACTTGTAACAGCTCCTCAATGATCCCCTGTCTCTTTGCTCAACCCACTTCACCCCATCTCCCACACTGTTGTCACACTTATGGTTCTAAAACAAAGACCTAAGTATGTCAGTACCCTGCTTTAAAACTTTCTACAGCTCCACAGTGCTTATAAAAAAACAAAACAATCAAATATGCCAAAACAAAGCAAGCATCTTTGTGTCTTGGTTGCAGCGACAGAATACAGAAGTCTCTCAGACTGTTTATAAATGCAGTAGTTTCTTTAATTCAGTGGCTCTCTAACCCTGCTGCACATGAGAAAACTCTGAGTGCTTTTAAAGAATACTGATGCTAGGGTCTCAATCTGAAAAGTGTGATGTAATTGATCTGGAGTAGAGCCTGTACGCCAGCTTTTATAAAACCCTCGCCCAGGTAATTCTAATGTGTAGCCAAGGTTGAAAACTACTAATTTAAAAGATGGCTGGAAAGACACTTTTACTTCCAAACGGTATAAAGTAACAGGGTCTATATTTATTCTCCCTCACCCCTGATAGAAATAACTAAAAAGTTGGACAAAATATATGAAACAAAGATTTTCAGACATTGGATATCGGGCAGCATAGATAGTGATCCTACAGAAAAGAGAAAAAAACAGAGTGAGCCACACAACTACCCGAGCTTACTTCCTAGAAAGAGTTTATAGCTCATAGTGGTAAGAGAGAGAATCAAGGCAGAGTTATCTCCCTAAGCTGAGATCAAGCTAAGAATCCGGGAAGGCTAAGATGGCTAAGATTCACAGAGCAGAGTACCAGAAAAGAGAAAATTCCAGAGATCTGCAGAGGGGTCCCGTGAGCATTCAGCTGAGTACTGATCAGCATGTTTGTATGAGGAAACAGAGGCTGGGGTAAGAACCACACAAGAGAATCACAAGGACAATCCTCTTGGCTCACACAAGGCTGCAAATAGTTTGTTTCCTCAGCAATCAAAATGTAAAAAAAATTCATAATTCATAGGATATTGAGGAGAGTACTCAGAAGAATATCAGCCCAGTAGTGGGGAAAGCCAACTGTATATGAAGTGTTTGCTGATTTCACCTGTCAAACCTTAAAAACAAGACCCAAAAGGGTCAAATTGTTTCTGACTAACTTAACTATGTCCCACAATAAAGCTCAAGGATATTTACAGACATACAAAATTATCTAGCTCCCAACAGGTAAAATGTTCAACGTATGGCATCTAATCACGTATTACCAGGCATACAAAGAAGCAGGAAAACACTACTCAAAATGAAAAGAAAAATCAATCACTAGAAACATACTAGAAATTGACACAGATGTTAGAATTAAAAGTTATTATAACATTCCATACATTCAAGAAGGTAGAATAAGGATTAATCAAGTTAAGTAAAACACATGTAAGTTATTAAAAAAAGACACATCAAACTTCTAGAGATGAAAAAGACAATATCTGAGATGAAAAATACACCAAATGAGATTATAGCAGATTAGCCAATGCAGAAGAAAAGGTTAGTGAACTTGAAGACATAACAATAAAAATGATCCAGAATAAAACAAAGAGAAAAAAGACTGAAAAAAAATGAGCAAAGCATCACTGATCCTTGGGGGAAAAAAAAATCAAGTGATCTAAAATACACATAATTGGAGTCTCCAAAGGAAAGGAGCTAGAAGGGATAACAAAAAAATTTTGAAGAAATAATGGCTGAAAATTGTCCAACTTTAATGAAAACTCTAAACACACAGATCCAATAAGCTCAACAAACCCAAAGCACAAGAAACTTGAAAATAACTACACCAAGGCACATTGTAATCAAATTGCTTAAGATCAGTACTGACAGAAAAATTTTAAAAGCATTCAGGAGGAAAAAAGACCCATTATACACAGAGAAACAATGATAAGAATGAGAGTAGAATTCTCATTGGAAAAAAATTGCAGGCTAAAAGATAGCAGAACAACATCTTTAAAATACTAAAAGGCAAAAACATGCAGTAACCTAGAATTCTATAATCAGCAGAGTAGACTTCTTGTGTGTGAAACTTGTGTAGTCACACAGGGTACTATGCTCAGAAGGACTGTATTTGATTTAATGTTCTACCGTTGATGGCTTGAAATTCTTAATAATTTTTGAACAGAGGGTTCTACATTGTCATTTTGCCTCAGATAGTCCTGATAACCAGCAAAATATCTTTCAAACAGAAAGATGAAAAAAAAACTTTGTCAGACTTACAAAAGCTGAAAGAATTCTCCACTAGCCTATCTGCACAATAAGAATAAGAAATGTTAAAGGAATTCTTTTTAGGAAGAAGAGAAATGATACCAGATGGCTAAATCTAAACAAACTAATGAAGAGCACTGGAAATGGTAAATATGTGAGTAAATGTGAGACAGCTTTAAAAAATATCTCTTACATCACTAATCATTAGGGAAATGCAAACCAAAACCACAGTGAGATTCCACCTCACACCCATCAGGATGGCTATAATTTAAAAAAAAGAAAAAACAGAAAATAGTAAGTGTTGATGAGGATGTAGAGAAATTGGAACCCTCGTGCACTACTGGTGGGAATGTAAAATGGTGCAGCCACTGTGGGAAATAATATGGTGGTTCCTCAAAAAATTAGGCATATAATTACCCCACGTTCATAGCAGGATTATTCAAAATAGCCAACAGGTTGAAATAACCCAAAAGTCCATCAGTGGGATGAATAGATAAATAGAATATGGTATATACGTATAACAGAATATTATTCAGCCTTGAAAAGGAACAGAATTCTGACACATGCTACAACACGATGAACCCTGAAGACATTATGTGAATTTTCCTTAGAATTCTATCAAACATTTAAGGAAGAAATAATGCCAATTCCACGCAAACTCTCCCCAAAAAATGAAGAGGAAGGAATACTTCCCAACTCATTTCATGAGGCCAACATTGTCCTTATACTAAATCCAGACAAAGACATTATGAGTGAAAAATACAAACCAATATCTCTCCTGAACACAGATGCAAAAATTCTTTAAAAACTTTAACAGATCTAATCCAACAATGTAGAAAGGATAGTCCACCACGAGTCAATGGGATTTATCCCAGGAACTCAATGTTGATTTTAACATTCTTAATCAATTGATGTAATTGACATACTAATAGAATAAAAAAGAAAAATGATACAGGTATCTCAATAAGTGTAAAATTAAACATACACCCCTAATAAAAACTCTTAGAAAATTATGAATATAAGGGAACTTCCTCAACCTAATAAAAGGTACCTATAAAAAACCTACAGGTAACATCACACTTAATGGTAAAAGACTGGATGCCTTCCTCCTAAGATTAGGAACAAGGTAAAGATGTCTGCTTCTATTATTTTAATTCAACTTTGTACTAGAGGTGCTAACTAGTGCAAGAAGGCAAAATATAAATAAGTAAAAGACATAGAGATTGTAAAGAAAAGTAAAATTGTATCTCTCTCTATGTTTTTGTAGATGACATAATCATCATGTAGGAAGCTCTACAAAATCTACAAAAAATCTACTAGAACTAAATAGCGAATTTGGCAAAGCTGGTGGACACAAGATCAATACATAAAAATCAACATAAACTAGCAATGAACAATCAAGAATTGAAATTTTAAAGACGTCATTTATAAAAGAATTTAAAATATGAAGAATTTAGGGACTAGTGTCTCATAAATCGTGTAAATCCTATATATTAAAAACATAAAGCACTGCTGAGGGAAATTAAAGAAGAGCTAAATAAAGGTTTCTCAACCTTGATACTACTGGTGTTTCGGCTTGGATAATTCTTCGTTGTCGGGACTGTCCTGTACCTTGTAGGATGTTTACCAGTATTCCTGACTCTATCTACTAGATGCCAGTATCAACCTTGCTGTGAGTTATGATAATCAAAAATGTGTCCAGACACTGTCAAATGTCTTTTGTGAGGCACAATTGCCCCGACTTGAGATCCAATGACCTAAATAATGGAGAGATATACCATTTTGTGGATCAGAAGCCTTGATATTGTTAAAATATCAATTCTCCCCAAATTAATCTGTAGACTCAATACAATCCCACTCAAATTCCCAGCAGGCTTTTTGACCATATTGACAAATGGATTCTAACGTGTATATGGGAATGCAAAAACACCTAGAATAACTGAAGCAATTTTGAATAAGAAGAACAAAGTTGGAAGACTTGCACTATATGATTTCAATGCTTATAAAGCTACAGTAATCAAGACATTATGGTACTGATATAAAGATGGACAAATAGATCAATGGAACAGAACCAAAAATTCAGACATAGACTCATATATATAGGTCAACCGACATTCAATAATTGCCAAGGCAGTTAAACGGAGAAAGGATAGATTTCTCAACAAGCAGTGTCAGAATCATTGGATATCTATACGCCCAAAACAAACTTTGATCAATACATTGCACTATATACAAAACTTAGCTCAAAATGGATGAGACCTAAATGTTAAATGAAAAACTATAAAACTTCTCAGAGAAAACATAGGATAATATTTTTATGACCTTGGGTTAAGCCATGATTTCTTAGACATAACATTAAAATGCCATAAAAGAAAAATTTGATAGTTTGGACTTACTTCAGCAAAATTTAAAAACCTCTGGTCTTCGAAAGACATTGTTACTAAAATGAAAAGATAACCTATAGATTGGGAGAAGGTATTTGCAAAGTACATGTATAATAAAGGTTTATACTTAGAATATGTAAAGAACTCCCAAATTTAACAATAAAAAAGCAAACAACTCAGACCGGCCAAGTGGCACACCAGTTAAGTTCGCGCTCTACTTTGGCAGCCTGGGGTCTGCCAGTTCAGATCCTGGGTGCAGACCCATGCACTGCTTGTGACGCCATACTGTGGCAGGCGTCCCACATATAAAGTAGAGGAAGATGGACACAGATGTTAGCTCAGGGCTAATCTTCTTCAGCAAAAAGAGGAGGATTGGCAGCAGATGTTAGCTCAGGGCTAATTTTCCTCAACAAAATAAAAGTAAACAACTCAATAGAAAATGGAAAGAATATGCCAATAATATATAGATGGTAAATAAGCACATGAAAAGATGTTCAGTATCAGTAGTCGATGGGGAAATGCAAATCAAAACCATAATAAGATACCCACTAGAATGGCTATAATAAAAAAGACAGTAACAAATGTTGGCAAGGATGTAGAGAAATGGGAACCTTCATGCATCACTGGTGGGAATGTAAAAGGTACAATCCCTTTGAGAAAGAGTTTGACAATTTCTTAAAAAGCTAAACATATGCCTACTTTTCTACTCCTAGAAATGTACCCAAGAGAAATGAAAGCATGCATACATAAAGCCTGTACACCAATGTTCATAGCAGCTTTATTTGTAATAGCCAAAACCTGGAAACAACTCAACAGCTGTGAATTAAAAAACAAATTGTGGCATATCCATTCAATGGAATAATACTCAGCAATGAAAGGAAACGGACTACTGATCCCGCAATGGCATGGATAAATCTCAAGATAATCATGCTGAGTGAAAGAAGCCAGGCAAAAGCAAAGAGTACATACTGTGTGATCCCATGTATATATAATTCTAGAAAATGCAAACTAGCGTATAGTGACAGAAAGATCAGTGGGTGTCTGTGTGTTGGTTGGGTGGGCAGAGACAGGAGGGAGGGATTAGAAAAGAGCAGAAGGAAACTTTTTGTGATGATGGACATGTGATGATTTCACAGATACACACATATATCAAAACTTTTCAAATTGTGCACTTTAAATTTGCCCAGTTTATTGTATGTCAATTATATCTCAATAAAGCAGCAAAAAACAATAATAACAAAAAGAGAGATGGCTAAAGAGACATAATGGTAGATGTTTGAGGTTAAAAATTTTCTGAAACTTCTTTGATATCATTCCCCCTGACAAATGTCTGCTGATTCCAGGCTATCCATCTAGAATGTGCAATTTGCTAAGCTTCAAAAGTGCGCACTGAGGCAAACTGCCATCAGGAACTCACTTAATTCCTCTTTTTAAATAGTTGTGTATTTGAAAGAGGATCGCCTTTGAATTAAATCCTCATAGAAACGTTCTATCCCAGTGTGGGTCTCACTTTAATAAGGCATTTTCCCAGGGCCATACATCTGCTTGTATCCCTGGGCTAAAAGTTGCTTTCCACTCAACCCTGACTTCATTCTCTTCCTAGGCCAGACAAAGTTCATCTCCTGTGTGTGTGAAGCCCTCTCTGATCCTCCCCTTCTTAGTACCACATCCAGTTGCCATTAACCACATGGTTCATGTTGCCAGCGCATGGGGGCTATAACAAGGTCCCCCAATCCCTCTTCTCTCTCCCATCATAAATTTTACCTAAGAAAAGTAAGCTCACCATTGGAATTTAAACTTTGAAATGAAGACAAACTGGTTCAGAGAAGAGATGTGCAGACACTTGAAACAGATACAAGGATTCCCAAGCCAAACAGACTATGACCTGGTTGAAAATATTTGCATATCAGAGATAGAAAAAAGGTGTACATGAGAAGACAGGTTGAGCATTAGTGACACTCACCACCCAGGGAAGAAAAAACCCATTTGTATCCCTTGATACTCTGTTTGAAACTATTAAATTTATATTTCATTGATTAATTCCACTTGTTCTAAATTTTAATTCACAAACAACTTTTTCGTTATAATTTAGCTTCCAAATGTGGCAAGTATGCCAAAGAGACCTCACTGAAATAAAAAAAGAGTGTCTAGTTCCCTAAGATGTTAGAATCCTAAGTTAATAATTTGCCATTCTGGGCTTATATAGTAGTCTTGTGGATTTGTTGAATATCAGTCTGAGAAACAGACTCAACAAGCTAAAGACCAGATCCTGACATATTTTCCAAGATAACGCCACCTTGTATGGCTTCTTGAGATACACTCAGTCAGCTTTCCCTGGAGATTCTTCTATTTAGTTTTTATTTCCATAGTTCATCCTTTTGCTACAGCACTTAGTCCATACTATACATAGTTAGATGAGCACAGTTAGAACTATACATTCTCAGGTACCTGAGGGTAGTTTTACGTCCAGTTTTGTACTGACCTTCACCATCGTGGCTCAATAAGTAACACTGAATTAAACTGAATCTGGACAATGTGCAGAGTCTCTTTCTTCCATTTTTTGGTTGATTGGGAGTTAGAAAATTGGATACCAAAAACACCCCTTCCCAAGTACAAGCCTCTAATTCTCATAAACCTCTACTATTATAGCTAAGACAGGGATGTTTTTAAATGTATGCTGCACATTTCTGAAGAACTAATTTTTTTTTTCCGTAGGGAAGATTTGCCCTGAGCTAACATCCATTCCCAATCTTTCTCTTTTTTTTTTTTTGCTTGAGGAAGATCAGCCCTGAGCCAGTCTTCCTCTGTTTTTTGTATGTGGGATGCTTCCACAGCATGGCTGATGAGTAGAGAAGGGTCACGTGTGGATCAGGTCTGGGAACCGAGTGCCGCAGAAGTGGAAGGTACAGAACTCTAACTGCTCGGCCGCGAGGTGGCCCCATTGGAGAACTAATTTTCAAATGAAGGTCAGTGTAGCACCAACCTCAGTGAAGTCCTTAGACTGTTTCCTTTGGGAATTCCTGAAATGTTTGCAAACATTGCAAGGCTCGACATTACATCAACTAAGATGAATGCAGAGTAACTATTAATGAAATGATGAAAGCATGCTATTTAACAATTAAACCACAATTCTAATCCTACAAAATTTTTGTTACCAAAGCAACAAGAAAAATCACATCTTTATGATAAGGAGTCACGATCCACTTAAAATTTTGCAATAGTAATGCTTCTTTTGATGAAAAGATTTCACCCCAGTGTATATAAAGTATCTAAGAAGATTTTGAATTATAAAAACTTATTCAGATTAAAGTTTTTTGTTTCAGGCTTTAAAAAAAGTCCAAAGTAATCTGTGAAAAATATTCAACACCCCATAGATACACAAGTTTAAAAAAAGTAATTATGTTTGGGTTAAAATCTCACTATATACAAAATCAAATAATGAATACTTTTTGTTTCATTCCTTCTTAAAAACAGTACTTTATTATGGGTTTCTTAATAGAAATGTGATTC
Organism: Equus caballus; assembly: GCF_041296265.1. Classification (NCBI taxonomy): domain Eukaryota; kingdom Metazoa; phylum Chordata; class Mammalia; order Perissodactyla; family Equidae; genus Equus; species Equus caballus. Next base: position 54,823,308 of record NC_091688.1, read on the forward strand.
CTTTAAGCACCATTAACTGAATGTCTGACTCAGTTTTCTCAAATAAACAGTGGACAGTATGATGAATAAATACAATTAAGTATCTGTAAATAAACTAAGTTTCCTAGTTCACAAATAAAGCATAGTCGTGAACACAGAGTACAGATTCCATTAATATTTAATTCTATAATAAATACTCAAAAGATCCAAATCCTGGTTTTACACATAGGAAACTGAGGCCTAGAGAAATGAAGTAACTTTTTTCAGATCCCAGTTAGTTAATGGCAGCTTAGAGACTGAAACCATTATTGCCTTGTATTTTAATTCACGGGTACTAGCTTCTCATAAAAGAATAAGCCAAAGATGCTATGACAAGGAAATGCTTATTTCAAAAAAGGCAGCAGCACCATCTGTCTCTTCTCCAAAAAATCGTATGTATGGCAGATTCTCATCCTCCTGCTGCTACGGGAAGAAAATTGGGGCCTAACTTGACTGATCTTCCAAACCAGGGCAAAGGAAGAGACTTGGTTTGGGGGGAGCTTGTCCTGCACAGCCTCATCCACCCAACACGCAGGGCTCCAGCTCTGCAGGGGAAGAGAGGTAGCTTAGGGAGAAGGGACCGTCACCACCCCCCATCCTGCTGTCTATATCGAAGATAAATAGCAAAACACTAAAAATTTTAAATGAGAGTGTAAAAGAAGGCAGCGCGTACTCTTTCAACTGTACATCCATGTGCATTTCCTGATCCTTTACCTTCTTTTACTGTCCCTAATGCTTCCACCCTGGCATGGCCTTCTAAATCATGTGTTCACCTCCCTTTTGATTCCACCCAACAGGCATGGCCTTCAACCTCGTCTCCACCAACAAAGCGGGTGTCTACACACTAAGCAAAGACCTTGGGTAGAGACTAGGTTTCCCAAGATTTAGTCCGGTACAATCCAAAACCACATCTTAATTTCTAAGCAACTCTCCGCTGTCTCTCCCCCTCCAGCCCCTGCCACTAACTGCATCACCCCTCACCCCCGGTGCCCTCCAACCTTCTCCAAACTAATGTCACTCGCAGCCAACCCCTCCCAGGCGCCCAGGTCTCCAGCCCCTGGGTCCCAGCCCCAGGAGCGGTTCTCGAGCCCAGCGCGCGGCGCACCGCCACTCCCGGCGCAGTCTGCAGCCTCCCGCGCTCCCGCGGTGCTCTCACCTCATCCAGGGTGCGGCCGCCGCGACTGCCTCTTCCTCCTCGGCCGCCGCTGCCCAGCTCCCAGCCTGCTCCGGATGCCGTCGCTCCCTGCCGGGAGACTGCCGCGAGGGCTGTGGGGCTTGCGCCGCGTCCCCGAGCCAGTAAGGCGCGTGGTGCGCCCGGCGGGGAGCGCGGCAGCAGTAGCTGCAGTCGCAGCGGCGGCGGCAGCAGCAGGATCCGCTGTCAGTCCCCTTCATGGATTTCCAGAGCCTGGCCACCCCAGGCTTAGTTACCGTCCCTGGTTGGTATTCCTATGGTCTTCCCGCACCGCCAAGGCGCATCCTCTAGGCGTGGATGAGTTTCCACACCAGCTGCCACCCTTGTGGCGGAGACCTGGAAGGACTAGGCCTCCTCCGCGGCTGCCTCTGCCACCTGCTCCGCCCAGATTGCCTGTGTCCCTCTCCCACAAACCCCCGCCGCTGCCTCTTCATCCTCTCTCATCTCCCCATTCTCTCTCCACCTACTACCTCAACCTGGAGATATTTTCATTCCCGGACCTCATTCTTTTTTCTTCCTATCCATTCTATTGTCCCCATCCACAATTTCCAGCCTCAAAAAGTTTCTCCTTTTCTCACTTCCTCACTCCATATCTTCCCGGGTTTTGTCCTCATCCTGCCTCAAAATGTCATCTTCTTATATTTTATATTATTCTCTCCTCAGAATCACTACTTCTCCAGATTGTTGGCTAGCCTCTTAGCTGCTTCTTTCTCCCTTTCTCCTTCTTTTAAAGATGGCCACCTGAGCTAACAACTCTTGCCAATTTTTTTTTTCCTGCTGCTTCTCCAGCACATAGTTGTATATTCTAGTTGTGGGTCCTTCTAGTTGTGCTATGTGGGACGCTGCTTCAGCATGGCCTGATGAGCGGTGGCGTGTCCGCACCCAGGATCCGAACCAGTGAAACCCTGGGCCACACAAAGCAGAGTGGGTGAACTTAACCACCGGGCCACGCAGCCAGCCCCTCTTTCTCCTTCTTTTAATATCTTCTTTTCAATTTTCCCTTTAGTTGTTGTAAAAACCTTTCTCCTAAACGACCTCAATTTTCCTTTCACTTGAGACTTTGCGATTGCCATTTTTCATGAAGAACTCATAGTAAAGTACATACGGCTTGGTATCCACCATCAAGTCAAGGGAATGTTTTCATGGTTAAAAAAAAGGTTTCATAGGTCAAACAAATCCTCTGTTAAATGTTTGTTCTAAAAACCCTCTTCTTATATTCCAAAGTGTCCTCTAAGAAGGGAAGAGTGAGTCTCCAGCAAAGCAGAAGGCTGCTGCTACACTATTCCATATAGCACAAGGCCTGCAAGGGAGAAAGTTTTCTTTGTACTGGGTACTATGGATCCCAAGGTTCATAGGCAATAGTCACTGTTGTTGATTGGCTCAGTGTGAACTATGAAAATTAATGAAGGGAAACTTCATTTAAAATGGAGTCGGGATGCTGGAAGAGAGAGCTCCCATGCAGTACCGTTGGAGGTCAATTACAGGAAAGATAGTCAGTTATAGACCTCAACAGAAAGAATCCTCTATTATAGGAAGAAATGTTAATCGCATCCCAAACAGAAATGGACTACCCCAGCAACTTAGCCAATGAGAAACCATCACCACTCTGAACTCTTGCTTTTCTCCAATGGACTTCCGTTCAAACCAATCCCTCCCAATTTCCTCCTTTTTCTGTAAAAAATGTTCCTCTCCCTTGTTTGTTGGATTTGCTGATGCTTCGCTATAGCATGCACATTCCAAATTGCAATTCTTTGACTATTCCCAAATAAATTCATTTTGCTGGTAAAATAGCTGGCTGTTTTATTTTTAAGGTTGACAGACCAAAGCTAAACTCATCCTTAACTCATTTTTCCTTCCAAATCTGCTGTTCAGTCCTGTTTTTTTGTTTTTTGTTTTTTGTTTTTTGTTTTTATCCCAACGCTACCATCCACTCAGTTGCCCACGCCTTAAACCTGGGAGTCACCAGAGACTTGTGTCTCTCACTCATCCATCTCATCCAGTTGTTGATTCTACGTATTTACTATTTCTTTATCTTTACATGATCCCTCCCAACATGATGCCAACTGCCACTAGGAAATGACTACCAGGTATCTCATCATTCTTTCTTTCAAATCTCCTAACTCAAGCTATCTCTTTGCCTCTCTTGTTTCCAATCTATCTTACCAGGGCAGTTTACCCTACTGCTCTCATCTCTACTAAGAAAGTCCTAATTATCTTTTGTTGTCTTTGTATCTTTGGCCTTCCCTTCTCCATTAGCTCAATCCCTAGCCTATAGACATGCTTAGGTCTCCTCATCCCTAAAACAAAGTCCTTCCACTCTAACCACCATCACAGCTCTCACTTTCCTTCATAAGCAATTTGCTTAAATACACTGTATTCATTTGATGTCTATCCTTCCAGACTTCCATTCATTCTTTACCACCTAATTCTCTGCAGTCAGGCTTCTAACAGGCTTCCTGTTGTTTAACTGAAGCTGCTCTCCTAGCAGACTCAGACTTTGGCTTTACCCACAGACAAGTGGTAGATTTTATCTAATAGACAAATTAAAAGGATTGGGGCTCCTTAATTTAAAGAGGATGTGCCATCTTCATTAGTTGAGGCAGATAAATAGTTCAGCGAAATTATTACAGACCCAAAAGCAAAGAAGTCCTGAGACTTCCAGTTCCAGCCAAGATGGAGAAGCATGCATCAGACTAACATTTTCCTCCTGGGCAAGGGGTGTAGGATTGAATAGAACAGATAAATATTTATAAATATATAAATATAGAAAAATACAAAAAGAAGTCGTTGAAGGCATTGAAGAGTAACCAGAGCAGACAGGACGTGAATCTATGACCCTTGAGAGAAGAGAAGGACATGAGCGGAGCTCCCTACTCACCCTGGGATTTTTCTTCTGAAGAAATTTTCCAAATCAGGTGCTAGAGAATAAAGGCCAAGTACAAGCCAGCAGTATTACTGGGCTAAAGAGCCAAAGGTCAAAGTTCAGGGCTGCCAAAGTGGCTGAGGCTTTGGGAAGAATACTCGGAGAGGGGAGAATGGCAGAGAAGTAGCTCAATAATCTAGGTACAAATTCCCCTCAGGACAGTGGCCAGTTCCTAAGCCCAGCATGCACAAAGCAAGGTGCCAGCAAACAGCAGTTTGGAGGCTAATGAGCTAGGAAGAGATTTCAGCATCTGACACAAGTTGGACTTGAAGCCTCTCCAAAGTGGAGAGAAACCTAGGGCTTTCAGCTGATACCCCAAAAAGGCCACATGCTCAGAGTAAGGGCAGTACAATACTGAAATAGAATAGATCTAACAAAGCTTAAAACCAAGTCTTTACAGGATCAAACTGATCCGCCAGTATTCTTTCTGCCTACCAGAACAAAACTTAACTCTTTGGAACTGGGGAGCATTATCCAGAGCTTCTACAATATTTTCATCCACAATGGCTAGGATCCAATACAAAATTATGAGTCATGCTAAAAATCAAATCCAAGTGACTAAGCACTAAGAGAAAAATTAATAGAAACAGACCCTATTAGAGTTGACAGGACTTCAAATAACTATGACTAATAGATTTAAGAAAATAGAGGAAAAAATGAGCGATGATGAAAAATGGGTAATTTACTTCAACATAGAATTAGAATCTATAAAAAATCTACATTCTAAATATAAAAATCACAATAACTGGAAATAGGAACCCGTTAGGTGTGTTTAACAGCAGTCTGAATACAGCAGAAGTCAGGAGTAGTGAAGTAGAAGATAGGTCAATAGAAAATTCCAAAATGAAGGAGAGAAAAAAGAAGAAAAAAAAAGAACACAGCATAACAGACCTGTGGAATACAGTCAAAAGATATAATATATGTGTAATTCAGTCTCTGAAAGATAGCAGAGAGAGAATGGGCTAAAAGCAATATTCCAGGAGATAAAGACCAAGAATTTTCCAAAACTGATAAAAGATACCGATTTCTTAGATTCCAGAAGTTCAGCAAACCCCAAGTAGAAAAAAAGACCAATATCCCTCAGAAATATTAGAAGCAGTTTCAATTCAGAAATTTGCTGAAGACAAAATTCTGCAGTTGAAACAAAGTTGATCTTGATCAGGAGGCAGGTTTGGTAGCCCTAATCAATCCCATAGCGTTTACACAGTGGTGGGAGTTGCTGTGCAAGGGCTGAAAATGAGCACACACAAGAGAGTATGGAAACTATGGCACTAAACAGAACCTACACTCAAGTCAGCCCTTGGGTGCCAGAAAAAAGGGAGCTCAAAGGGGAAATGGAAATTAATAGGTTTTGATTATGCTGGTGGAAAATCAAAATCAATAAGCTTGTTAAACCATAGTTAGTAACTGGAAACGGAGACTACCAACCTGTAAATTTCTAAATTTTGTAAACAGGTAGAAGGATCTCAAGCATCCTTCCCTGAAAAAGGAAGCAATTTGTATAGGTGGTTTCCACCTTTATCTGCCATTTATTTTATTTTATTTTTTTCCTGCTTTATCTCCCCCAAATTCCCCCTGGTACATAGTTGTATATCTTAGTTGCAAGCCCTTCTAGTTGTGGCATGTGGGATGCCACCTCAACGTGGCCTGAGGAGCATTGCCATGTCCACGCCCAGGATCGGAACTGGCGAAACCCTGGGCCGCTGCAGCAGAGTGCACAAACTTAACCACTTGGCCACGGGGCCGGCCCCTATCTGCCATTTATTAAACACAGCACCGAAAATAACCTCTTCATGGGAAACATTTCTCTCCGTTGAGACTATGTTTACAAGTCATAGCTTCAGACAACTGGCATAAAATGATTGGTAAACCAGAGAAGCTAAAACTGAAAAGATTTTCTCTTCTTTCTCTGTTCTTGACTATGCTGTTTGGTAAAAGCTGTGTGGTTCTGAAATGTCCCAAGTAGTACACTGGGTTCTGATAACATCATTTTGTTTGGATAGCTCTATGGCCTTGGAATTGACTTTCTGATTTTAGTGTTTTGGGTTAATTAATTTAATATTTTAATAATTTAATATATTACGTCCTACTACGTTTTGGATTGTTTGAAAGTAAGATTCATCAGAAATTTTAATTGAATCAATTCCAATTGGAGATACTAAAGAAATTTTCCAGTAAAAGCACTTCAGGCTTATAGCGGATGAAAGAATCCAGATTCTGCAGGCACTTGTTTAAGAACAATGCTGGCTGAGATTGAGTAGAATAAGTAACTGGAGAATAATGATTTTTGCTTTTTAATTTCTGTGAACTTCACGGAGTCTGGATTTTCCATGGGGTTTAATTTACAAAGAGAAGGAGATTTAATTTCCCAACTTTATTTCTCTCCTGAAAATTTGATAATGAAAAAAGTCTAATATCCTAATTTGAAATATCTTCTAATATTGTATAATTTTAGTGTCTTTCTCCTAATATTTTGTTGCATTATATATTGTTAGTGTACTATATTCTTCAACATAACAGGTTAGTAGTTTAACCTGGTAACTGGAATAGGAGATAGCTGGGATTCTATCTATTGGCTTTGCTTACAGTCAGACTTTGGAATTAATTTCACTAATATACTAGCTTGACCCATTTCAGAGCCTCTCAGCATAAAAACTTAAGTATTCCGCTGTGGTTTTCAAAATGGGGCTATATGAAGGTGGGGACAGAATTGTCCTAATAGACTTCTCTCTCCCCACTAAGAAGAGAGCCAGCCTCGGGTTTGGCTAACGGCAAAGCCCAAAGGGCTAAGAGAACAAAAAGCCTGAGAACGTTAGGAGAGAGTTCCTTTGCCTCAGTGCTCAACTTTCCATAATGGAGAGACTTCCATTCAGATGCATTTTGGGATAACACTCCTTGCTCTTTCTCATCCCTTTCACTTATCATTCCTCTGCGAAGGAGTGATTCATCTGATTCATGATTTTTTGTTATTTTTTTTAAATTTTAGTAACTGAATTTGTTTCAGTTTTTTGTAACAATAAATTTATTTTAAAACAAGACTACAATATTTGACATAAAGGATGTTTTTAAAAACCCTAAAATGAGAGAGATAAAAAAAGAGCCCATAGGATCATATCCATTAGGATGGCTTCTATCAAAAACAAACAACCCAGAATATAACAAGTCTTGACAAAGATGTGGAGAAATTGGAACCCTGTGTACTGATGATGGGAATGTAAGATGGTATAGCTGCAATGGAAAACAGTATGGTGGTTCCTCCAAAAATTACAAATAGAATTATCATATCCAGCAATCCCACTCCTAGGGATATACCCAAAAGAACTGAAAGCAGGATTTCAAAGATATTTGTGCACCCATGTTCATAGCAGCACTATTCACAATAGCCAAAAGGTGGAAGCAACCCACGTGTCTATCAATGGATGAATGGATAAACAAAATGTGGTATATACACACAATGGAACATTATTTAGCCTTAAAAAAAGAAAGAATTCTGATACACACTACAAGATGGATGAAACTTGAGGACATTATGCTAAGTGAAGTAAGCCAGTCACAAAAAGACAAATACTGTATGATTCTACTTATGAGATACCTAGAGTAGTCAAAAATCATAGAGACATGTGATGGTTAATTTTACATGTCAACTTGATGGACCACAGGATTTACAGATATCTGTTTAAGCATTATTTCTGGGAGTGTCTGTGATGAGGGTATTTCTAGAAGAGATTAGCACTTGAATTGGTGGACTGAGTAAAGTAGATTGCCCTACTCAATGTGTGTGGGCAGCATACAATCTTTTGAAAAGCCTGAATAAAACAAAAAGACAGAGAAAGGTTGAATTCTCTGTCTCTGCCTAACTACTTGAACTGACATTTACACCACCGATGCTCCACGTCTCAGGTCTTCAGACTTGGACTGGACGTATACTACTGTCTTTCCTGGAAGTCCAGCTTGCAGATGACCATTCTGATAGGTGTGTAGTGGTATTTCATTTCTATTGTATTTAGCAATTACTTAATGACATATGATGTTGAGCATCTTTTCGTTTACTTATTTGCCATCTGTATATTTTCTTTAGTGAGGTGTCTGTTCAGATCTTCTGCCCATTTTTAACAGGGGTTGTTTTCTTATTGTTGGGTTCTGTGTTCTTTGTATATTTTAGATAACAGTCATTTATCAGATATGTACTTTGCAAATATTTTCTCTCTCTTTGTAGTTTGACCTCTCATTCCCTTGACAGGGTCTTTTGCAGAGCAGAAATTTTCAATGAAAATTAAATGCAATTCAATTTATCAATTCGTTCTTTCACGGCTCGTATCTGTGTTGTATCCAAAAAATCATTGCCATAGCCAAGGTCATCTAGATTTTCTCCTATGTTGTGTTCTAGGAGTTTTATAGTTTTGCTTTTACATTTAGGTCTAAGACCCATTTTGAGTTAATTTTTGAGAAAGGTGTAAGGTTTGTATGTAGATTCATTATTTTGCATGTGATTATCCTTTCTCCATTGATTTGCCTTTAGTCTTTTGTCAAAAATGAGTTGACTGTATTTTGTTGGTTTACTTTTGGGCTTTCTATTCTGTTCCATTGATCTATTTGTCTATTCTTTCGCCAATGTCACACTATCTTAATTAGTCAGTTAGTGTCAAGCCTCTGACTTTGTTCTCCTTCAATATTGTGTTGGCTATTCTGTGTCTTTAACCTCTGCATATCAGCTTTAGAATCACTTTGTCAATATCCACAAAATAGCTTGCTGGTATTTTGATTGGGATTGCGTTGAATCTATAGATCAAGTTGGGAAGAAATGGCGTCTTGACAATATTGAGTCTTCCTATCCATGAACATGAAATATCTTTCCATTTCTTTAGTTCGTCTCTGATTTCTTTCATCAGCAGTTTTTTAGTTTATTCCCAGAATTGTGCAACCATCACTACTATCTAATTTCAGAATATTTTTATCACCCCCAAAAGAAACCCATAGCCATTATCAGTCACTCACCATTTCCATCCCCATCACCTGCTCTCCCACCTCTCAGCCCCTGGCAACCACTAATCTACTTTCTATCTTTATAGGTTCACTTATTCTGGACATTTCATACAAATGGAATCATCAATATGTAGTTTTTTGTGTCTGCCTTTTTTCATTTATCATAACCTTTTCGAGGTCCATTTACTTTGTAGCATTTTCCAGTATTCTATTCATTTTTATTGCTGAAAATATATGACATTGTATAGAAATGCCACATTTTGTTTATCCATTCTCAGTTCATGGACATTTAGATTGTTTGAGTTTTTTGGCTATTATGAATAATGCTGCTATGAATCTTCATGTACACACTTTTGAGCGGACTGTTTTCAATTCTTTTTTAGTAAATATCTAGGAACGGAATTGCTGGAGCATATGGAACACCATGTCTAAATTTTTGAGGAACTGCCAAAGTGTTTTCAAAAGTGTTTGCATGATTTTACATTCCCAACTCGAACTTAACCACCGGGCCACGGGGCTGGCCTCCCATTGCCCATTTTTTAATTGGGTTTTTGTCTTTTTATTGTTGATTGTAAGAATTTATATATGTATATACACATAATTGTGTCTGTATATATACATATTTGTGTGTGTATATACATTGTGTATGCACATATATATACACACAAATGTATGTATATAGATATAGTGTGTGTATATATACAGTGCGTACATATATATATATATATATATATATATATATATGCAATTCCCTTACCTGATTTATGATTTGCAAGTATTTTCTACCATTTTCTGGTTTGTCTTTTCACTTTCTTGATTATGTCCTTTTTACTATTGAGGAAGTTTAATTTATCTTTTTTTTCCAGCTGTGCTTTTGGTGTCATATTTAAGAAACTATTGCTGAATCCAAGGTCATAAGGATTCATTCATATTTTATTATATAAGAGCTATATTATTTTATATAAGATATATATAGTTTTATGTCATACAGTCAGGTTGATAATCCTTTTGATATAATTTTTATATATGGTGTGAGGTAAGGGGTCCATCCTTGTTCTTTCGTATGAGAGTATCCAATTGTACCAACATCATTTGTTGAAAAGACTATTCTTTCCCTCATTGAATTATCTTGGCACCCTTGTTAAAAATCAGTTGACCATAGATGCATGGGTTTATTCTGGATTCTTAATTCTTTTCCATTGATCTATATGTCTATTTTTGTCCCAGTATCACACTGTCTTGATTACTGTTACTTGTAGTAAGTTTTGAGATTGGGAAGTGTGAGTCCTTCAACTTTGTTATTCTTTTTCAAGAGTGTTTTGATTATTCTGGGTCCTTTGCATTTCTAAATGAATTCTAGCATGAACTTGCAATTTCTGTCCCCCCAAAAACAGCCAACTGGGATTTTGATAGGAATTGCAATGAATATGTACATCAGTTTGGGGATTATTATCATCTTAACCTTATTAATCTTCTGATCCATGAACATGAGATGTGTTTCCATTTAGTTTAGATTTTCTTCAATTTCTTTCAACAATGTTTTATAGTTTTGAGTGTATAAATCCTACACTTCTCTGGTTAGACTAACCTAAATATTTCATTTATTTTGGAGCTGTTGTAAATGGAATTGTGTTCTTAATTTTATTTTTGGATTGTTCATTTCTAGTGCATGATTGCTTTTTCACTTTAATCTTGCATCCTACAACTTTGATGAACTCACTTATTAATTCTAAATACTTTTGTGTATTTTTTAGAATTTTCTATATACAAGATCAAGTCATCTGCAAATAGATTTAGTGTTACTTCTTCCTTTCCAATTTTGATGGCTTTATTTCTTTTTCTTGCCTAATTACCCTAGCTAGAACTTCAAGTATAATGTTGAGTAGAAGTGGTGAGACTGGACATCTTTTTCTTGTTCCCAGTCTCAGAGGGAAAGCTTTCAATCTTTCTCTGTTAAGCATGCAGTTAACTGTGGGTTTTTCATAGATGCCATTTATCATGTTGAGGAAGTTTTCTTCTATTCCTAGTATGCTGATTGTTTTTAACAAGAAAAGAGGTTAGATTTTCTCAAATGCTTTTTCTGCATTTATTGAGATGCTCATGTGGGTTTTGTCCTTTATTATATTAATACAGTGTATTATATCTGTTGATTTTAATATCTTGAACCAACCTTGCATTCCCAGGATAAATCCCACTTGGCATTATGTGTAATCTTTTTTATACACTGCTGGAAAAAGTTTACTACTATTTTGCTGCTTATTTTTACATAAGATATATTGGTCTGTCATTTTCATTTCTTGTGAAGTCCTTGTCTGGTTTTGGTATCCAAGTAATGCTGGCCTCATAGAATGAGTTGGGAAGTATCCTCTCTTCTATTTTTTTGGCAGAGTTTGCAAAGGATTAGTGTTCTTTAAACATTTGCTGGAACTTATAAGCTAAGCCGACTGGAACTGGACTCTTTCTTGTGGCAAGTTTTGTTATCACTACTACTAATTAAATCTCTTTACTTTTTGTAGGTCTATTTAGGTTTTCTATTTCTCCTTTAATCTATTTAGGTAGGTTATGTCTTTCTTGGAATTTGTGCATTTCATCTAGTTTATCTAATTTGTTGGCATACAAATGTTCATAGTATTACCTTGTAATCCTTTTATTTCTGTGGGTTAGTAGTAATAACCCATCTTTCATTTATAATTTGACCCAGGTATTTTAAAGAAAAGTCTCTGTCTCCACCAGCATCTCCTCCCCAAAAACCAAACCTCTAGAAACTTCCATTTGAGACAAATTTCAACAGTTACAACAGTTACAAAGACAAACTTAAAAAAACCAAAACACAAAATGTCTCTGGTGCACTTGTGATAAATGGGATTTGTATCCAGTCAAATCTGAGTATAAACTACCTTATTGACCTTTTTCCTTCACTCTTAAAAAAAACTGGTTTAGGGGCCTGCCCAGTGGTGCAGTGGTTAAATTCACACGTTCCATTTCGGTGGCCCGGGGTTCGCCGGTTCAGATCCCAGGTGCAGACGTGGCACCGCTTGGCAAGCCATGCTGTGGCAGGCGTCCCACATATAAAGCAGAGGAAGATGTGCACGGATGTTAGCTCAGGGCCAGTCTTCCTCAGCAAAAAGAGGAGGATTGGCAGCCGATGTTAGCTCAGGGCTAATCTCCCTCAAGAAAAAAAAACTGGTTTAAAAATTACGCAAATTTTATAAGAGCTTCTGACAGCACTCAAATATCATCCATTATGCATAATATCTGTTCAAGTCCCAGAATCTTGAAACACTTTAAGGCTCAATTAGGGCTTCTGTCCAATTGATGGTTTCAGGTTTTCTCAGCAGCATTTCCCGTATTATTTTCATAGGATGTAATAAAAAATCTAGTGGAAACATAAATCTTGCTAAAAACCCAAACTCAATTGCAGTAATTTAAGCTGAGGTTTTGCCATTTGTGGCAACAAAAATGATGGATGCCAATGACAATACACATCTTTTCCCCAAAGTATTATAAAAGTCTAATTACTTTTAGAACAAAAACTTTGTCATAAACTAGGGTGCAACACAGAGTCAGAATGAGGAGACTCATAAGAAATGCATTGTATCATACAAAATTTACAAAAGTCAAATACTCCACAAAAAGCATATTGTGATACAACTTTTTCCCAGCTAAAGGCTGGCAGAGAGAGAATAGCCGGAAGTCTGTGAGATCACCACAGCCACTAAACTGGAGGGAAACAAAGGTGCTAAGGTCATTTCTGCACTCTGGTTGGGCCTTGGTCCTCCTCTGTGTAGGGCTGTACCCAGTAACAGGTATTTTGGAGAAGATGCTGGTCTCGTGCAGGTGCATTCTGGCTTGCTCTCTGCTGTGCAGTAGGGAGGCTACGCCTCTTTGGGGAAGGCCTGCTCTTTCCCTGCCAGGTGGGTAAGTCTACCAAATTCTGGGGTAAAATGTTAGCAAGACCTTTGGGTCATCATAGATCGAAATCCATGTTCTCCACTTAGTTAGGTCACTAATAAATGTAGTAGTATTATTTCTCTGTTTGGTTCCTATGTCTATTTCACAATTTGATCTCAGCTTAGAAGAGGAAGAAAGGATTGTTGTCTTGATCCCCTAAACCCCCAAGTCAAAGCTGCTATTGTAATATTTTCAAGAAGCAATAGGCTACATAAATAGCAGATGAAAAAGGAGAATTGTTCTGGGATTCTGGTTATCATCTTCCCTTATAAGGGCTTTGAGGTGGGCCTCCTGAAAGAGGAGAAATGACACACAGAACTTTGGGTCTGTCAGATTTTCAGAACCAGAGGATCATACCCCCTCACAAAGTATGGAGAAAAAGGTCCCACATCAGATAGTAATGGAGTGAGAGGGTGGGCTAGGGAGCGGGGGAAGGATGATCACAAGGGACTGATTAACAAAAATTGTGTCTTTGGAAGGTTGAGAAGTCACCACAAGAAAGCATTAACAACAAGTTAGGTTGTGCCCCATTTTGTCACATTTAATGTCATATTGGATTCAATTTTCTGGCAGGTATAGCTGAATAAGTCAAAGAAGGATAACAAAGACTAGTCAGAACTGAAAGATCTGACCCTTGAGATTATAATGAAAATCTCTCAGAGAGAGAGTTCTTCTCTAACTTCTGAAACACCAGTATGAGTAGAAGAGAGAGGGTCCAATGAAGAAGCAGGAGCTGAAGGACTATGAGAGGAGGAAGCCAAATAACAGTGGAAGTTGTTGAGACCACAGCGGCTAAGATCAGGAAATTGTAATGGCTGCTAGGAACAACTCAATCCACTTGGACTTCACAGAAAGGGAGTAGGGCTGCAGGTCTGAGGGCAGTCTGGGTGGACACTCAGCGTAAAAAAAACTCACCCCAAGGCTTTTGTTATTCATGACTGACAAACGGGAAAGCTATGGAGTGGAGGTGGCTGGGGGTAATGGAAGAGAGACAGAGCCAGGTAGACTGTAACCTCTACCAGCAAACATGTTTCTTTTGTTTACCTTGTATAAGCCAGTGCCCGTTTTACTAGCCCATAGTAGTTGAACAATAAATATTTATTGAATAACTAATGGATGACTGAAAGGAATGGTGACGGATATGTCTTCACTTAGTACAGCACCAACTGTGAATTGTGCTGTAAACAACCAATGAAGCACTGTTTCAATCCATGAGCAATGCTGTTCATTCAATAAACATTAACTGAGCATTTGCTAGGTTCCAGGTACAGAATACTAGATTCTGAGCAATAACAAATGACTACTTTCTCCACTCTGAAAGGAGGCTAGTAGGGGAAGAAAGAAATCTATTAAAAATTTTTAAGTTCAATAATATATATATATATATATATATATTTTTTTTTTTTTTTTTTAAGGAAGATTTGCCCTGAACTAACATCTGCTGCCAATCTTCCTCTTTTTGCTGAGGAAGCCTGGCCCTGAGCTAACATCCGTGCCCATCTTCCTCTACTTTATATGTGGCGTGCCTACCACAGCATGGCTTGTCAAGCAGTGCCATGTCTGCACCCGGGATCCGAACTGGCAAACCCCAGGCCATAGAAGCAGAACATGTAAGCTTAACCACTGCACCACTGGGCTGGCTCCAATAAAATATTTTAGATGCTATCAAAACTACCCCATCTATCTTTTTTACCACCATGCCCGCAACATCCCAAACTCTAAGGGCTGGATCAGTGGGGCCTGCTTTCTGCCTGACTTTCCTGACAAAGTAGGGAAACCAGACAGGCATGATGAAACATGAAGCTTCATGAGCTGCCTTCTAGAAGGCAGAGGATAGCTTTGCTGAGCTCTATATTTGAAGCAGGCTATCTAAAGGACTAATTCTGTTAAATAGGGACTTTCACATTACTCACAATACATACTTTGTTCTTTTCTTCTCCTTCGTCCCCTAAATCTTTACTTTCAATTCACTGTCTGGAATGACTGTGGATGACATAGATAAGGTCTGTGAACAAATTGAAGAATGAACAAGACAAATTCCTGCTTTCATGAAGCTTACACTGTGAGAAGGTTTAGTCAGGGACGATCATTCAAAATAACCACCAGCACAGATGGTGTCAGTATGTCCATCTCTGGCATACTTCCCAATCCAGCCAGAGTCTGCACAGGGCAGCAGCATGGCCGAAGGGCAGGTGCCAGAGTGGAAGGCGAGGCCATTCTAGATTCCCTGAAGGTAGCCAATGGCAAAGATCTAATTGAGATTATTCCTTGTCTCCGGGAGTATGACAAAGAATTTCGGAAGAAGCTTAGCCCATGATTTACAGACTACAGTAAAGCCTCTGACTGCAAGGATCATGAAAAGCTATGGGCTGCTCTGAAAGAAACAGGTATACCTCAGCACTTGATTGTCCTGATGTGTAACCTGTATTGTGGACAAGAAGCCACTGTCAAGACAGAATATGGAGAGATAGAATGGTTTCCTATAGGCAAAGGTGTCAGACAAGGGTACATTTTTATCTCCCTCTCTGTTAATCTGTATGCAGAACATAGCATATGAAAAACTGGGCTAGACTCAGATGAAGGAGGAGTGAAAATTGGTGGAAGAAATATCAACAATCTAAGATATGCAGATGACACCATCTTACTGGCAGAAAACAGCAATGACTTGAAATGACTTCTGACAAAAGTGAAGAAGAAAATGCCAAAGCAGGGCTGCATTTGAACATCAAGAAGACAAAAATCATGACTCAGGACTACACAACTTGAATGTAGATGATGAATACATTGAAATTGTTAAAGATTTTGTTTACCTTGGTTCAGTTATCAATTCAAATGGAGACTGCAGCCAAGAAATCAAGAGAAGACTGAGACTTGGAAGGGCAGCAATGAAACAATTAAGAAAGATCATCAAATGTAAGGAAGTGTCATTAGAGACCAAGGCCAAGATCATCCACACCTTTGTATTCCCAGTTACTACATATGGGTGTGAAAGCTGGACAGTGAAGAAGGCTGACAGGAAAATAAAAATGATTCATTTGAAATATGGTGTTGGAGGAGGGCTTGATGGATACCCTGGACTGCCAGAAAGACAAACAAGTGGCTCCTGGAGCAAATTAAGCCTCAACTATCGCTGACGGCAAAAGCGATAAAACTGAGGCTGTCCTACTTTGGGCACATTAAGAGAAGGCAGGATTCTTAGGAAAAGACAATAATGCTGGGAAAAGCAGAAGACAGCAGGAAAAGAGGAAGACCAAATATGAGATGGATTGAGTCCACAAGGGAAACCATAGGCCTGAGTCTACAGAAGCTGAGTAGGGCTGTTCAGGACAGGACATTGTGGACAGTTGGAACCCAGATTGAAGGCACACAACAACAACAAGCCAACGGCCACCTGGGAGGCGGGGCTTTTGAAAGTGACTGGCATGAAAATCGACCAATCAGAACCTAATCTGGATGAACTGTAGAAGCAGAACTATGAGTTCTGGTGCTGTTGTGGTAGGAGATGTGGGCTGACGACGTGTTACTCAGGACAGTAGCTATTTACTAATCTGTAAGGAAGCATTTCAGTTTTTTAATAACTGGTGCGTATGGCCATACTAGTGCATATGGCTGGATATCAGTCCAGATATAGTGGCCATCTATTTTTTTTTTTTTTTTGTCTGTCAAGAGCATTGCCTCATTCTGAGAAATGCTTTTTCCATTTATGCAATCACGTAATTCAAAGAGGACTTGCTATTTACTTGCAGACCTCTTCTTCCAAGCAATAGCATTTGGTCTGGGGCTAGATATATGGGCCACAGGCTGCTCAAACTTATCCATTCATCTTCATGACCTAGCTCAGTATCTGTAATTAGGTACTCAACAATTGTTTAAGAGTAAATGCACATAAGCCTCTAGCTATTGCTTCTTTTGATCTCACTTGTAAAATCTCTGTAACCTTCTGACTCTGCTTTAATGGAAAGTCTTAACCTGTTTTAGCAGCTTAATCTAGGTTGACTTAGATATGTGACTTTACTCGGTTTTTTTGATAAGTTTTAAGAATTTGCTGGAAGCTCTAACTGATATTCAAGGTTTCTGTTTACCTCCTCGCCCGCCCCCCACCCCGCCTCCTCCCCACCTAGTACAGTGTTTACAAGCTCCAAGAGTCTTCGTTTTGACCCATTTCACAGTGTTGTTGTCAGGTTTCAGGCAAAGGATATACATAAGCTTTATAAATTCTAAAGCTCTGAACAACTGTTTGTTGATACTCTTTTTTCATTTGATGTAAAAGAGTTGAAAACCTTCCATGTATTAATCACAGTGTTCACCATTATTACCCAGTCCTGTATTGCCCAAAGGACCAAGGGGCAGGAGCTCAAAGGCAATGTCTGGTGGTGAATGAGATGATGCTGATCAAGTCAAAAGCAAAAGCAACTCAGATTCCATATTTCCTGAGGTCTAAGTGTGGGGCAGTTTCAGACAGACACAACTCTGGCATTCTTCTGATGGCTGTTTAGTGACCTAAGAACACCACTGTTCTCTCCTTCGAATAATAATTTCAGTGTGTCTAAAAGGTGTCAGAATCATCTAGTGCGTCTAAGAGGAAAAAAGTTAAGAGGTACAAGTATGAATATCGTTGTTTCAAGACAGGGTTTCTCCAGGGTGACTCTGCATTCCTCTACTCATTAACTTTGTTGGTGCTACTGTAAGTAACACAAACTAAGCAAAAAAGGGGGGGGATTTATTATAAAGAAACAATTATGGCTCACAGAGTCTGTGGGCAGGGATGTTTAGGGGCCTTGGGAAAAGCCTAGAGCCAGAGACTGGAAAGAAGCCGGGATTTTTCCTCCAAATCTGCTTCTCAATGTGCATGCCTATTACATTGTTCTCTCTCTGCTTCTCTGGTCCACCTAGCAATATCCTTAGTTAAAATATTTTTACTATTAATTCCTCATTACTGCAATTGTTCCAGCAGAGGCTGAATGACCATTATTTGAGATTATGTTAGAAGGCATGTCCTTGTTGAGTGGGAGGAAGGGAAGTTAGATCAAGTTTTACTGTTGGGGTATTCTAAATCTAAGATACTATGATTTTACCAATTTAGGCTCCTATATACGCAAGGATTGCCTTCTTTTTCACTTTCTCCACTGTCTTTGTTAATAGCACCATTGGTTTCTTTATCTATATCCCAGTCCTTCATCTTCTGAGTGGAGTCAATCACTAGGTCTTCCTCCCAAAATCCTCTCAAGAAATAATACTAGTTTTCTCCTAACAGCTGTAGAACTGTGGAAAAGCTAACAAAAGCATGAGCTCTTTAACCTACAGTTAAATGTTAAGACCAGTTGCAACAGGATTAAGAGTGTAGGATTTGGATTCAGCCTCAGCTCTAATCTTGTTCCCATCACTACTAGCCATATCATTTTGGAAAAATCACTCTCTGAGGCTTTTTCTCCAACTACAAAGTGGGGACCTAATAGTGAACAACCTTACGGGGTTGTTTGGTTAAATAACTAGCACTTAGCAGTGTTCTATTAATGCAAATGCCAACTCTAAGTGCTCAATAAAGAGTAGTTGTTATTAATATAACAATAAATGTAAGAGTTGTATAACTTTTTTTTGGTTTACAAAACTCATGCACCTACATTTTCTCATTTACTATTAAAAATCCTGACAGACAGAAAACACCTCCATTCTGGAGATGGGGACATCAAAGAAAAGAGAGATGGTAACACTTCCTCAAGTAGAACTGCCTAGACGTTGCTCCAGTAGGTAGTGAATGCCCAGTTACTGGAAGTTCTAGCAAGGTTATCCTGCTACCCATCATGATAGATGTGGGAGAGAGCCCAGCTTTTGGAAGGGTGACTGACCTAGGTGATTTCTGAGGTCCTGTACTAGGCCATTTATTCACATACAATAAATATTTATTTTTTACCAGAAACAGCACAAACAAACAAGCAAAAACAAAGAAAGACAAAAATCTCTGCCTAGAAATATATGAGTAGGGAAAATATTATGTATAGAAAAATTAAATATGAAAATATATAGCCTGATTTTCAGTTTTTTCTGCATATCCAGCATCTAAGTACTCATTAACTCCCATCCTCCTTCCCAGCTCTCTCCCCAAACTTAGAAAATCAGGAACTAGAAAATTCTGTTTCAGTTTGTGTGCCATGCCCCCTCAGGGGTCAAAGCTTATTCGAAGTTTCAAATCCAGAAAAGTGGGCGGGGCCTTGGAAGTTTCTGAAGGTGGAAGCAGAGACCGCGGAACTAGTGTTCCGGTAGTTGCGGTTCTCGGCGGGAAGTCAATTCTGGGGACCGGTAGTGGAACGCTCTGGAGCTTACTTCCGGCCACC
This sequence comes from Equus caballus, assembly GCF_041296265.1. Lineage (NCBI taxonomy): Eukaryota > Metazoa > Chordata > Mammalia > Perissodactyla > Equidae > Equus > Equus caballus. The sequence continues at coordinate 54,842,707 of NC_091688.1, forward strand.
TCAGCGGGAAGCGGAGACGCAAGCAGCTGGATCTTCGGCAAGTAAGGTAGAGGTACGACTGCCGTCGCGGCGGAGGAAGTCAAGGCGACGCCTACGGCCGTGCGGGCCACTGTCGGGTCCCTGTAGCCTGCGAAGATGGTGTTGCTCACGATGATCGCCCGGGTGGCAGACGGGCTCCCGCTGGCCGCCTCGATGCAGGAGGACGAACAGGTGAGGTGCTAGGTCCCCGCGACCTCGAACCCATGCCAGAGCGGGCTGCTCTCAGCGCTGGATTCCTTCTTAGGAGACAGGAGACCCTTGCGGCCTCCCAGGCGCGCCGGACCCCTCCCACGTGCTCATTTAGCCTTTGGGAGCGGAGAGACTACCTGTTAGAAGAAATCGTTCCTGAAGGCGGAGGTGGATTGGTGTTACCTGTTTCTCTTTAGAAAAACGCTCTTGGAGAAGGGATAAGTTCGGCTGATTGTTATCACCCGGTGCCCTGTCACTCTTTAAGGACTTTGTTAAAATTTAGGATTTCTAACTTTTTGCTGCTAATAAGGCTGACTGACAGGTCCTGGGAAAAATCAGCTCGAGTTCTTACGGCTCCTTCTACTGTGGCACCCGATCCTTGACCTCGCTTGCTGACATCTTTTGAAAGTGGATGAGGTAATATTGCCACATGTAGGCGCCCGTTTGAAGTTCAGTACAGTACCTTCTTTAAAGGTTATGCCCAATTCCCTCCTCCTCCGATAAGCCTTAGTAAATTCCTACTGTTGGACTTATAACCACTGTGTTATATTCCTGTAATAGTTTGTACCTTTACTGTTTTCCTTTGCCTTTTAATAAATTGGGTTTCCTAGATTGGGTTTCCTAGCAGGCAGACGACAGATCTTAGTCATCTTTGTGTTTCCCATAGCTTTTCCAACAGCAGCTTTGTGCTAGTATCCTCAAAAATGTGCTGAGTTGATTAAAAAACAACTCCAGATATCTTGAAAGGAAGCTACTTTCTGCCTTAGAATCGCACGGGAAATTTCTGTTGTGAGACAAGTTTCTGGAGCAAGGTTAGTGGGGTCCCTGAAGAAGTGAGGCTGAGAATGAAATTTATATAACTAAAGTGATCAGTTTTATTTTACCTTCTCATACAATCTAAGCAGTGTTTTGGAAAAAATCTCAAGGCCTAAAAAAAGATGAGTTCTAAAAAAAAATATTTTGCACATATCTTTTATTGGACTTTTCATTCATATATTCATGGGAAAAAGTAATTAAGCACATCAGATGGGCCAAGCATGATGCTAATGCGGAGGGTTGAGGGACATCGTCCCTACTTTCATGGAGCTTACAGTTTATGGGAAAGTTAGGTGACTAACAATTATAATGTAGTATAACCCCTGTGGAAGAGGAAGAAGGTTCTGTGGTTGAACATGAAAAAGGTATCTAAGTTGATTTGGGGAGATTCATTCCACAAAACAAAGTCTAAACATTGATTTTAAAAATGTGAAAAATATATCATGCCCTGAATTTTCAACTGTGAAAAATTTTTCTCTTCTCCAGTTTGTTAAGAATTTTCTAGGACTACTCTGCAGAAGGAGTGAAGTTGTTAAAATGAATGCAAGAACAAGGGAGATGGTGTGGGGAAATTTCCCTTGAAGGATATGTAGTTTGACTGAGAAACAGTTTTCCCAGGGTGGGAAAATCTGGTCAGTTTTCCAACTATTGCGATGAATTCCAGCGTGCCAAAGAATATAAAGTAGATTTGAAAGTCTACTTACTGTTAGTAGGCCTTTACTCTGCTTTGATACTTGGTTGAAAAATTATTTGATATATTGTGTTTCTTAATTTAATTCCAAATTAGGTAGCAGTCTACTAAGGTGGATTGCTGTGTTTAATTGACAAGGAAAGATATTTTACACATAAATATTTTTGTGCTTATAATTCCATTGTGATTTCCTTTAGGAATTTTGATTTTGAATGATGAAGGCTTTCCTAAGCTTTTAATATGTGCAAAAATATGAATCTAGACTTATTTTTACTCTTATAATAGAATTTGGAACATTTAGAGAGTGCCTACTACATACCAAGCCTGTGCTAGGCCTGTTGAGTATGTGATTTCATTCTATCTTCATAACCAACCATGTTATTATAGGTACTGTTATTGTCACCATTTATAGATAGTGAAACTCTGAGGCTTAGAGAGGATAGGTCTCTTGCTTAAAGTCACACAGGTCATAAGCATAACAGAATTTTTCATCAGAGTTTCTTTGGCACTGTTGACATTTTGGGATGGATAATTCTTTGTTGTGGGAAACTGTCCTGTGCATTGTAGGGTGTCTAGCAGCATCCCTGGCTTCTACACCTTAGATGCCAGTACCTCTACCACCGCCTTTCCTCTGGTTGTGACAACCAAAAATATTTCCAGACATTCCCAGATGTCACCGGGGTGGGGGTGGGGGTGCAAAATCACCCCTAGTTGAGAACCACTGATTTTTAATCAATGTCTCTAACTCCAAACTAGAGCCTTAGCAGCTTATCGCTATACTTTACTGCCTTGTTCTTAGTCTTTGTAATAATGTATTTACTTCTTAGAGTCCAGAAATAACTTTTTCAGATGAGTGTCTCCACCAAATAGTTTTATAGTTAAGCACCCTAACAGTCCAGGCCAAATAATACCATGTACTTTTTCAGTTATTTACACTGATAATAAATATATTTCAGATAGTTACTAGGTGCTAGTCCCTGTACAGGCTGCCTTATTACTGAGGATGAAAAGTTATTCAGATAATACAATAGAGTAAAATTAAAAAGCCATACAGGCAGAGGATCTTATACACTGTTTCCTCTGTGCTTTGCTGGAAATGTAGGCCTAGGGTGGGTAGAGGGATAGGTTTTCTGTTCAAACCTAGACTCTTTAAATGATATTCTATCTGTTTCCTTTCTTCATTTCTCATGTTTCTCCTTTTCAGATGTTTGCAATTTCTTTATCTGCCTTTCTGTTCAACCTCAAAAAGAACCATATTCTCTTCTCTTTCATTTTGCCTCTTCTTTGTAGACTTGAAGAGGATATTAGATCTAACCAAGTAGACAGCAGGGAGCCCCAAGAGAGCAGATAGTCTGTTGTACAGTGGAACTGCCACACACCCCCAACCACCGTGGGTTGATTAATCACCTTACTGTCATTCCTTTTAGAGGAAAATAGTTCTTGGTGCTGCTGGCCTTTGACCAGCTGAGTCCAACAGATTTAAAGGTGATAAGAGCTTAGCTAAACATTCTTGTAGAGGCAAAAGATGGCATTTGATACAACTAGCTGTTCAGCAGTCCTAGGTGACAGCAATAAAAAGTATTGTGATTTTGTGGCAAATTCTACCCTGTAGCTTTTGTGTTATATACAGAACCAAATCCTAAATATGCTACTCGTCGACCTCAGATTAGTTTCAGAATTTGTCCAGACATTCACATCCACTTCATTACTGGATTCCTAACAGGTATCTTTTCCTTATACTGTATACAAGGCTCATCAAGTCTGTTCTAGATGAAGTAGAAAACAGAATTAGGACATCTAATCTAACTATTTTTAGATAGACTGCCTGACTGTGGGCCCTTTGTGACTTTTATCTTGAAAGCAAACTGAAGGTTTATCTGTAAGGAGGAGATTATATTGTTTTGTGAGATCTAGATCAGAGCTGCCACGTGGTTTCTTGAGCATTTCCTATGAATTAGATTTAATGTTAAATAGTAAGACAGTACCTAGAAGGCAGGTCTACTGTCATTGAAGCAATGTTAATTGTAGAGGTGGTATAACATGCTTAGGAGCAGGGCCTCCAGAGCTAGACTGCCTGGGTTCAAGTCCCAGCCCCTCCCCTTATTGGCCCCAAGTCCTTGGGCAAGTTTGACTTCTCAAATATAAAATGGGCATAATAAGTCTAATCACCTCATAGGGTAGTTCTAAAGATTATATGAGTTAAATTATGTAAAGTGTTTAGAAAAGTGGCTGGCAGAAAGAGAGAGTACTTTCATTTAATTTCATTTGCCTATTTCTGAAGAGTCTTTTCTAATTCCGTTTTGCCTTTCTTAAAGTTTATGGACTAGAATTGTACATAGTGTGGTAGGTACAAATATGCAATAATCAGGAATGGATGAATAAATAATTTTTCCCATTCTAAAACTAATCCATGCTTATTGTAGAAAATTCAGTAAATATGTACAAACAAAAGGACTGAGATGTTAATGGTGATTATTACCTCTATAATTGCTACTTAAATTATATCTATTTTGATGTATAACCTTAATCCTTGCATGTGTGTATAAAATTAAATGATGGATAGTACTGTAAGACTGTTCCACCTAATTTTTTTCACTTAATATATAATGAATATTTTCTCATATCATTGAATATTATACATCATTTTAATGGCTCTATAGTATTCCAGTATATAAATATACCATGTTATTTAACCAGTCCCCTATCTTATTATTGAACATTTGTTTTTTATTTTTATATGCATTTGTAGTTACTTTTTAACATATATATGTGTGTATGTATGTTTTCAAAGTTGTGAAATTGTTGAATAAAACAGTATGCAAAATTGTATAATTTCTAATGCATATAGTCAAGATGACTACCAGAAAGACTGTGCCAATATTGTGTTCTGTGGAGTGGTGATGCTTACTGAACCAGCAAGGTAAAATGTTGGTTGGCATGCCATAATCCCTATTGTAGATATGCCCCCAGTGTCGTACATGGGCAATCACTGCTTTGTTCATTGTAAATCCCTGGAATTGCACATGCTTTTGGCCACAGCTTCTTGCAGTTGATACAGTTGTTAGGCTTTTTCTCTCAGGTTGCAGTAATGTTTACAATGCCTTTTATGAAGTCGAAGGACTTGTACCAGTCTTTATTTGACTGACAGGTTTTGCCATCTGTTTCTTTCACTGGTTCCTTAAGGTGCTCACCTGCCTTTCGCTGTCAAAAAACGTATAACATCTGTGGTTGTGTTTATTTTAGAAAAGCCAATGTCTAAAAAGCCCAATGTCTCAGTTCCACCCCCGAGATACTGATTTAATTGGCGGGGGTGAAAATTGGGCATGAGTAGTTTTTTTAATATCCCCAGGTGATTCTAGTGTGAAGCCCAGGTTGAAAATCATTGATCTATATTGATATTATTTCTTGGTACTTTCATAGCATTTCCGACTTTATTTTCATCCCTTTTATCTACTGTTGTGGAGTCAGATCTCTTTCAAATGCCACGTAATAGCATTGGTGAAGCCAACGGATTGGCAAGTACCATTCAAATGTAGGAACATAGGATATTGTGCACTAGTTCAAAGCGTGTGATACTATTTGCTCTCCTTTTTTGACTGACAATTATGAAAATATATATGTTACATGTTAGATATATACCTCAATAAAAATAGATTAAATAAAATGGTGAACTAAAAATTTCATTATGAATAAGGAAGTGAATAAGGAAGTAAATGGCACTGCTATATTAGCAATACTGTTTCATATGATACTGTTAATATGTATTATAATGTTGATTATTATAAAGTATTATTAATATATAAAACTGTATGTATATATATACACACACATGCATACATATATACATTAATATAGAAATATTTCTTAAGTGAGCAGCATTATAACAAATCATTGCCAGAAGGACAGTGCTAAACAACATTAATCTACAAATTGATACTTCTAGTGGTCTCTGCCTAACTCCCCTGGTTCGTTTATGCTGATTTACTTCCTTATTCCTATTGAAATTTCTAGTTCACTATTATATTTAACCTATTTTTTTTGAGGTATATATCTAACATATAGCATTATATTAGTTTCAAGTGTACAACGTGGTGATTTGATATTTGTATACATTGCGAAATGATCACCACAATAAGTCTAGTTACCATCCATCACCATACATAGTTAAAAACTTTTTTTTTCTTTTTCTTTATTTCTTGTGATGAGGACATTTCAGATTTACTCTCTTAATAGCAGCTTTCAAATATGCAATATAGTATTATTAACTGTAGTCGCCATGCCTTACATTACATCCCCATGATGTATGCATTTTATAACTTTAAATTCTTACCTTTTGACCCCCTTCACCCATTTCACCAAACCTCTACTATCCTCCCCTCTGGCAACCACCAGTCTGTTCTCTTTATCTGTGAGCTCAGTGTTTTGTTTTGTTTGTTTATTTTGTTTTTTAGATTCCACATATAAGTGAGATCATAATGTATTTGTCTTTCTCTGACTTATCTTACTTAGCATAATGTCCTCAAGATCCATCCATGTTGTCACACATGGCAAGATTCTATTATTTCTTATGGCTAAATATTAGTCCGTTGTGCATATATACCACATGTTCTTTATCCATTCATTCTTTGATGGACATTTAGGTTGTTTCCGTATCTTGGCTATTGTAAATAATGTTGCAATGACCATAAGGGTGTATATATCTTTTTGAATTAGTGTTTTCATTTTCTTCTGATAAATACCCAGAAGTGGAATTGCTGGATTATATGATAGTTCTATTTTTAGTTTTTTGAGGAACCTCCATACTGTTTTCCATAGTGGATACAGCAGTTTACATTCTCACCAGTAGTGCGCAAGGGTTCCATTTTCTCCACATCCTCGCCAGCACTTGTAATTTCTTATCTTTTTGATAATAGCCATTCTAACAGGTGTGAGGTATTACCTCATTGTGGTTTTGATTTGCATTTCCAGTTCACCATTTTAAATATAGCTTAGAGTCCTGTACTTGTACATTTGCTTATCTGCCATGTTCACAATTTTATCATTGCTTCCTTGTTTTTACTCTTAGTTCAGTGGTTCATGTCAAGAATTTTAAGATTTCACTTTGTATTTTCTCAAACTTAGACCTCAGATCCAGTCCCTGGGAGAATCTCATATAAATACTTTTCTATTTAAACGTTTAGGGATTAAACATCTACCAAGGGGAGATAGTGTTTCTTTCAATCCAAAATAAAATAATTCCTCCCATCACATGGCAAAAGTTATTGGATTTTTTCCCCCCAGTATGTGGATAAATAACTAATACATATTGGCTTCCCATTCTTCCTGCACTTCTTTTCCCTTTTGGATCTAGTAGGTGAGTGAGGTCTGATTTTCTCCTTTTGAAATGATGCTGCTATTTCCCCCAGTAGACTATTTTCCCTCTTTAAAAAAAAAAAAATTTAGGGGCCGGCCCAGTGGCACAGCGGTCAAGTGCGTACATCCTGCTTCGGCAGCCCAGGGTTCACCGGTTCATATCTCTGGGGCAGACATGGCACCACTTGGCAAGCCATGCTGTGGTAGGCGTCCCACATATAAAGTAGAGGAAGTTGGGCACGGATGTTAGCTCAGGGCCAGTCTTCCTCAGCAAAACGAGGAGGATTGGCAGCAGTTGTTAGCTCAGGGCTAATCTTCCTCAAAAAAATAAAAAATAAAATAAATAATTAAAAAATTTTTTAAATCATTTAGAAATTGTTCAGGAAAATATTGCCTGTAATTCTATCATCTGAATATTATTATTTTCATTTTTGTATACATACATCCCTTGCCATGCAGACTTTTGCTGTCTGAACTTGGGAACCAAATAGATTTGTTCAGTAGTGGATATTTGACTCTCCTATCTTTGTCCTTACTCTTCCTCATTTTTACCTAGTTGCAGTTAGAGTGTTCATAATAATTTGCAGTCATGGCTACACACATTTAATTTTGCTTGAATGCTCCATACTGTAACACTTTGTGGAAGATTTTGCTTGGTATTCCAGCATAAGAATGAGATTCATTAGTCTGTTGTTCCCAGGATTTCCCCCTGAGTATAGAACATGTGAGTTCTGTGCCAGTAACTATGCAAGTGAAGTGGAGGAGGGCGCTGACCTAACAATGGAAAGAACACTGAATTGGAAGTTAAGCCTGCTTTAAATGTAGTTGAGGGGTGCGTTTTTACTTCTTAGCAAATAACTAATGTGATTTTCTTGAAGAACTAGGAGTTCCGGTCTCCCCTTTTGCTCTAAAAGTAGGCCATGGTTCTTTTGTTAAAATGAGTCTTATTAACTTGTAAATGAAGGCCCTTATTCACATAGCATCCTCATAATGTGATGCTTCTCATAATTGAGACAGCTTTTTTTGTGGAAAATTCTTAAGTGAAGGTGTCTTCTTTCAGTCTGGCCGCGACCTTCAGCAGTACCAGAGTCAGGCTAAGCAGCTCTTCCGAAAGCTGAATGAACAGTCCCCTACCAGATGTACCTTGGAAGCTGGTGCCATGACTTTCCAGTGAGTATAATCTTGACTTCTTTGTAATCATTTAAGTATGAAATACGGTAAATATAAGTAACACCTGATAAGAATGGTAACATTTTTTTAGAAGTAAAAATAACTTTAAAAATATAGTCTCTTCATAGAAGCAACTTCCCTGGCTCTAATTCTCTGCAAATCTGAAATCTTGATTTTTTTATTCAACTTGTATACAGTAATTTAACCTGTTAATCCTGTGTCTAGTGATAACTTTTTACTTTAGGAGCTTCTTGGAGCCACACACATGTAGGTTAGTACCCTTGCTCAAACATTTACTAACAGTGTAACCTTGAACAACTCACAGGCCTCAATTTCCTCTATAAAATAGGGAGAATAATCATAGTTTTGTGAAGATTATGAGGGAATCCATGTATATCTCTTAACATCTTTGCTGGTACATAGAGAATAGTCACTAAGTGTTAGTTATTAGTTAGGAAAAAGAAAATTATAAAGGCTAGTGTAAGAGCATCTCAGTCAGTATTTATAGACAGTGCATGCGGCCAAGAGAGAGATCAAAGGGACTTGATTAGATTTCAAATAATCTACAAATAATTGCTATTAAATGTTTAATACGTGTCAAGTTTGAAGGTGATAAAACAGGAAGGATTTAAAAAGTAAAGAGAGGGCAAGAAGATCAGAGGAAAATAAAAAAGGATTAGCTGAATAATCCTTGCTATTTTAGGAACTCAGATTATGTAGACTTGAGAGAAACCTGCTGTGTTTAATTTAAAAGGAAAAAAGAAAACCTCTACTTACCAGAAAACAAGCAAACAAGTATACAAAACCAAAACCAAAACCAAAACCAAACCCTGGCCTGTTGGTTAAGAAAGTAGTGGATGTTAAATTTCATAAAGTATTAATTTACATGGTATATGAAACATTTTCTATAAATCGAATTTTCAACATCAAAAAATATTGGAGGCACTTAATTATATAGTATCCATATCTCTACCATGGGTTAGGAAGAAAAGATCTAGGAAAGTTTTCATGGAATTGAAGAGATGTTCTTCTGCCTGGTTCCTTTAGGACCCTTATAGTGTCATCTCATCCTTTATTTCCATGCAAGAGCTATTTATTAAAGATTTATTCTTTGCCAGATCATGTTTTAAGTCCTGCCTTTAATGTCTGTAGCTTTTAATGAACTTATCCTCTTATTAGAGAGAGACACATATGCAAACGACTATACTATAAAACATTAATGGCAAGAAGTGCTGTAATTGGGATATAAATAAAATGCTTTGGAGGAGAGAGAAGGAAGCAAGAAATTCCCATTTGTAGGGAGTAAGTTTTAGGGAACGGTGTAGAGGGAGGGAGAATGCAGAGCAATCTCACAGAAAAAATTATAGTAGAATCGAACATATGAAAATGAACAAGATTTCTCTAGGTACATAAGAAAGTATTATGGTTAGAAAGGAACACTATAAGCAGAAGTCCATGAGGACATGAAAGAACCTAGCTTGTTGGAGAACAGGATGTCGTTTGGTGTGTTGGGATATATAATGGAATGCGGCCTGTACTTGTTTTGGAGGGCTACAGATACTATACCAAGGAGTACAATTTTATTTTATTGGTATTTAGGAATCCCTAGAGTTTTTAAGCAGGGTAATATGGTCATATTTACTTTTTAGGAATAAAACTGGTGGTTTAGAAGATGGTCTAGACTGACGGCAAGGAGACTGGTTAATCCAGGTGCCCAAGCAAGAGATAGGACAGCAGTATTATTATTATCAACATCATCATTATTACTATTATTTTAAAGGGTCTGCGAGATCATAGAATATAATAGACTATAAACTATGCTCTGTGGAGTCCTAGGATGCCTTAGGAACCACATATAAAGGGCAGGGATGGGGATGTGCATAATACTTTGGGGCCTTAAAGTCTTACTTAAAGAATTTATGACTTTATTTGCTATACGTATTGGTGTTCTGAACATAATTATTGCTAAAGGAAAGAATATTATGGTTGAAAAAACATTTGAAAACCACTGAATAACCTAACCTCTTTCCAAGGCTGCCTCAGACATGCAGTCATATGGCCCCTTCCAAAGTGCCAGGGAGCTCCCTCTCACAAGAGGAAGTCAGTTCTGTTATGGGATAGTTTCCACTTGATACAGAGTCCTCCTACCCTGGAAATTAGGCAATGTTATTAGTCTTCAGGTTCTTATGTTCTGTACCCAGTAAATGTCGTGGCATTAACTTCCAACTTTTAAGTATCCACAAAAATTTCCAGTTTCACTATTTTTCTTACATCTGGAAGGAGTTTAAATATGTGTATACTGGTTTACCATAATACATAATCAAAGGTTAGATGGAGTCGCAACTCTGAGTTTTCAAGAAAAAGTCTTAGGTATTAAGGTATTTTAGTTGGAAAATTATGTGATGAATAAACAGTTATAATAAACATGTCTAAATATTCCTTTTGGAATATACTTCTAATCGTTGGAAGATGTTTGCTTTCTGATTCCAAGGATTTATGGTTTGAAATTGACTTTCTGATTTACTTAGCCTTAAAGGGCTTAGGTTAGAATCTTTTCAAAGTTTGTATGCCACTAAGAGTCTGTTTCAAATTGTTGGAGGTATTGTTACTCTACAAACAACGTTTCCATGCTTTTCTTTGTCTCTGCAGCTACATCATTGAGCAGGGAGTGTGCTACTTGGTTTTGTGTGAGGCTGCCTTTCCTAAGAAGTTGGCTTTTGCCTACCTAGAAGATTTACACTCTGAGTTTGATGAACAGCATGGAAAGAAGGTGCCCACTGTGTCTCGACCCTATTCCTTTATTGAGTTTGGTAAGTTTTTGCTCCTCACCTCTCTATGGAGGGAGCAAACAATATGGAGCAGCTATTTGTTACACTGATACAATGTTGACACATTTTTTTCTGATGTTTACTTACTGAAGTTTTGGATTCTGCCTCAGCTTCCTACCACCTCTTTTTGTCCTTTTGAATGATTGAGGCTTCCTTCTCATAAGTAATTTTCTCTGGTGGTTGATCTTTTCCCCATAAAGTTGTTTCCCTTTGCCCTTTTTTGTTTTTTGGTTGGATTCTTCATTAGGGTCAAGAACTGTGCCTAATGATCCACTTGACTGGCGCTGAGTTCTTCTTTCCCCCAACCCACAGATACACACACAGACATACACACACACAGTCAGGCTCATTTTATGGAGATCAAAATTTGGAAATCAGAAAGAATGGTGTTTTGTTTCTTTTATTAGAATAAGATCCCCTAGTTTAAAAAAAAAAGTACCAGAAGATAATGTGATATTGTTGTTGTTAGTGCAGTTGAGTTGGTTCTGGTTCCTAGCGACCCTGTGAAGAGTAGAGTGAAACTCTGCCCAATCTTTTCCCACCATCCTCTCACCTTCCGGCAGTATATCAGACAATGCTTTGCTGCTTTCATAGAGTTTTCATGGCCATTTTTTTTGGAATTGGGTGGCCAAGACGTTCTTCCTGGTCTGTCTCAGTCTGAAAATTCTGCTGAAACCTGTCCACCATGGGTGACCATGCTGGCATTTGAAATACCCATGGCATAGCTTTCAGCATCACAGCAACACACAGCTGCCACAGTATGACAGCTGACAGACAGAATATGGTATTGGGGGATAACATTTACTACATGCAGAAGTAGTGAGCATGGGTATCCATATTTGTGCAAGAATTATAGAAGAACTCATCACTGGTCAGACCTGGTAGAGTGCCTCATGGCAACAGATCGAAGGAAATGTCCTAGGTACGGTAAGTAGAGGAAGTGAGAACAAGTATGATAAGACTACATCACTGACTTTTTAG